>NC_092055.1:24340660-24940660 GCF_003086295.3 Arachis hypogaea | reverse complement strand
TCATTGAAGTGCACTAGTATTCTAAGTTGGACAAATCTTGTCATGCGTTTACTTTTCCTCATGTCCATTTCATCAAGTCTCGTTTTCTACTTCCTAGTAGGGCTGAAAGATGAATTAAACTTCTTAATATACTCTGTGCTATACATTTTCATGTCTGGTTTAGCAAGTGAATCAATTATGTTTGCCACGTTAGTTGTTTATCTTTTTGCTGTGTTCATTTTATTATGCAGATAATAATCTCTGCTTATTATTTGTAGGACTTAGAGAGTCGGTACAGAATTAAGTAGTTTTTTTGGCTTACTTGCATCGCTGCATTGTACAATTGCATTATTTTGTATGCATTTTGCATTTCCTATATCAGTTTTCAGTTTATAATGAATTTTTATAGCTGTATGTGTTTCGTCAAATTATTATCGTTAATTAAATGTGTGTCATTCTCAATCCCCAAAGGAAGTAGATCTTAAGATCGTTGTGGTTTTTGCTTGTGACTTACATTGGGGTAGTTATTTTGTTTAGGGTAAAAACAAATGTTTTTTTTTTTACAAAACGTGTATGACGTTTTGTCCCTTTATAATAAAAAAAAAATTAATTATTCAAATACGTGTTGTCTTTTTATATTATAAAAAAATACCTCAGTAACGTGATGAAGTATCATAACAGGAATGTAAAATATCAAAATGAACAAAAATTATTGCATTTCGCATTAAAATTGTCTTTATCCAAATATCTTATCCTGTATGTACCGTATGTATTGAGATGTCGTAAACAGAGGAGGGGGGTAAATGGATTCACGGATTAAAGTGCTAAAATCACGTATGAATAATTATACTTTGCTGAGTTAATAACAGTTATGCTGGAATAATAAGCTGATGTTATGCGTGAAGTGAACATTAGACTAATTAATATCTAATACAATAGAATATACGTTAAAAAGTAAAACACGGAAGACAGTGAAAAGTTAGACTGCTACAAAGCAGGTAACACATGGTGGTAGGTGCTGTTATAAGTAAGGTTAAGAGGAGCCTACTTCCTAACCAGAGTTAAGTATAGGACGAAGATGGTAACGAAGATAAACAGGATACACGGGTAGGGATTTTGTTGCCGGCGCCCCTGGTTGGATCGGTTGGTTTGACGGACAGTTGAGTGGCTGTCCCCTCGTTCAATTTGACGTTGCTCCTGTATTCCTTCGTCGAAAGGGATTAGTTGGTCAGGATTCGGTGATGGGTTGAGCTGAATGGATGTTGCATGAATTTGATGCACTCGAGGACCATTGTTGGTGAGCTGAGTCTGTAATCTTCTGGCAGATATGAATTGTTCGAAGGCCATACGAGCTTCATCGAAGGTTTCGTAAGACTTATGGAGGTTGCCGCTAAATTCGTTAACTTGGCTATGACAGGCCGGCCAGGAACTATAGATACCAGGGACCCTCCCTATGAAAACAACATAGTATTTCTTCTTGGCACGGACCATGTTGAGATTCCAAGGGAGACTTGTGTTCAGTATGTTTAAGATGGGATGTTGGTTTTGGTGGTTTTTAAAGGCAGCGAGGATGGCTCCTGTGATTTGAGCATCAAATTGAAATTCTGCAACTGTTACTATGTTTACAACGGTTGGAAATTTAACGGCTGTTGGGCTAACATGTGTCGTCTTGCAAGAAGCATAAAGTGGCCTAACTTTTGGTTTGGCGAAGGATAGGGTTCCGGTTGAAATAAAATATTATTAAATTAGAAATAAAATTCAAAATTTAATTATAAGAAATGAAATATAAAAGAAGTATGTAATTCAATTGTGTCGACTCATTCATTTAACGTTTAATAAACAGGTTGTAATTAAATTGTATTAACTCATGGAAGGTTGACGAAGGCTTGCAGGTCGTAGTCTGCGCGACACTGGATGCAGGGGATATGAGCGGCCCCTCCGAAAGCATGGACGGAGTTTCGCTCTGCTGCACGTCTGCGATAGTCATAGAGAAGAGGCATGTAGCCCCTGGTGGAGCACCTAGGTGAGGAACATAGGGTGTGTTGTTCTTCTATACGGGGCATTTGGACCTCACCCGGCCACGACATTGTCAGAATTGAAAAGCACCTTGCCTTACCCTCAGCGAGTGAACCAGCTGCATCAAGCTCGCGATACAGTTCCAGCCCTTTTTGTTTTTCGTCGTTGTCGTCCGTTCGAAGCAGCAAGGTCATGGTCAGTGCGTATTTGGCTGCTGCATGGCCTGTACTTGCTGCACTATTCAGCATCTGGAGGCCAATGTTTTCGTTACGTCTGATGAAGAGTTCCCGAAGTGCCTCCCGAAACAGAAGCTCTGGATGGCCAGCTACGATGCATCGATCAAAGAATCTCTTGGCCTCCGGGGTGAGGCACCACCACCACAGCGTGGCATGCGGTGGTGGGATGGAAACACTCCGGTGAACAATATCGGCCTCTCCTGCATCGCGTGCAGCCTTACAGGTCATTCTGAGACTGCACAGGTCGCGAATGGAGGCTGACGCAACCTTACTGGTAATTGCTACCCAGATGTCGTTGGGAATGAAAGTGATTTTTGAGGAACAGTCGATTGTCATTTTTAGTTTGTTCCTGTTGGTTCCTATTTCGATGGGGATGGGGATACGTGTTTAGAGTATGGGGTTTGGAGTGAGGCATAGGAGTGTAGCCTCCATATTTATAAGTCCACCGACCCTGTTGGAAATCGTTAACTTGAGTGTAGCAGATACGCTCTCAATAATGCATGCGTATCCAAACAGGAGAGTTAACGTAACTATATTATGGTGAACATTGAAAAACTGTATGGGGAATGGTATTAATTATTGGAAAAGAATAGATGACTAAGAAGAGTTTTCAACAATGTTCCCCTAGCACTCTCCTAATTAAATTTACTCTATTAATGTTATTATAATACATTGTTCAGACGTTGTGACACAAAATGTTGTAACTTAGGTATATTTTTCTAGACCTCTAGTAGTATACATTATTCCACGTGGAGTCAGGAGAATGTGAATGGTTCTGGGAGATACTTAGCCGTTTTAAGTATATGAATAGTTAAAATAATCATTTTTTATGTAATCTGCATAGTTTATGGTCTTTTAATATCATGGATGTGAAGTTTGTGTTTTTGAATTTTGTTTAGTATGTCCCATAGAGAGAAGATTATGTGACGCGTAAAATGTGAAAATGAAAAAGCATTGAACATACGATGGAGGGTGGAAAAAACGGATAGGTTAGGTGAATGCATTTAGTATCGAATTTAAAGCCTTGGGGAAGCGGTGTGACTGTCCAGTGAGATAAGTGCGCATACATAATTGGATTGGAGAATGTGATGAGGCATGTCATATATAAATATAAATAACTTTGATGTTTGAGATTACTTCGCTGAGGATTTTGTTAATAAGTTTGAAGGTTGTTACATCCATTTGTGACCGATTCGCTGTTCATTGGGTTGGAACAATGTCGAGCCTACGCGTTGGCGATGGAAGTGGTTCTTCCAGAGGAGGTCGCCCTGGCTCCCCTCTCCGCGACGACGGTAGGCGGTTTCACACTTTCTTTTTTCCCGGTAATCCTTTACGTTTACTCATTGTTTTTGTTTTTTCTGGGTTTGAATTTCTAGAGGTTGTCCCCACGGTGAATCCTGACCGGTTTGTCATCATGGAGGACCTTGAACAGATGCTGCGCAAGGCATGTGACGCCCTTAAGACAGAGCCTCCAGTGTTTGAGCCCCGCGAATGCGTATACGTCCAGGGCGACCGCTACTATGGGTTTGTGGTGCATGTGGGGAGCCGACCGGACGGAGTCAACTTTGTTGCCTACGGCAGGTTCTCAGCCGACGAACGCCTGGCCAGGCAAGATGCCGCTTTATCATCCCTGCATGCTGTTGTTGGAGAGTCTGGAAAGGAGATCCTCGACTACAATTTCTACGTGGCTCAGAGTTGCAGGAAACGTCTTCTGGAGTTTGAGCGGATATCTGGTCTGTCCGTTGACTCTCGTGTCGCTAAACTTGAGGCCGAGAACGCTCGGCTTAGGGCGCGGCTGGCATCTTGGGACACGTTGCACGGCCGTGGATAATGTTTCCTCTTAGGTCTTGGGCGGACGGTTTGCTGTTTCTGGGGTTTCGGGTTTGTTGGTTAGGGTTCATGGTTGACGGTTTCAGGGTTTGTGGTGAAGGGTTTATTAGGCATCTTTTTGGCTCATGATGCTAACGTTTAACTTCTTATTACTTTATTATGCAATACTTACAGTTTATTTCTGTATGCGTGGTTTACAAGGCTTGGCACAAACAAATTTTTGCAAAATATCGTTACACGCAGCTTCGAATATGAGATGTGATTTTCATTGCATAAATAGTCATAAAGCTTGGCGTTAATTTGTTCCAAATCACAGTGCATTGCATGCAATTGAAGTTAAATTTACTGTCTTTCCACGTGTGGTTGCAACCTTTTTTTGGAGACATAAGTGTAACATTTAATACGGAGTCAATCGAGGAGCATAGAAGTTTCTATCGTTAATGTGGTAGCCGAAAGGGTAGAAAATGGAGAAGGTGCGGACATGGTCGATGTGTCATTCTTCATGCGGTTTGGTGTTTGGTGTTTGGCGTTTATGTTGTCAAAGGACAGTAATTTTTCTGTTTGTCCTTTTCTAGAGTTATTAATAGGGTTGATAATAAGAAGAAAATTGGTTTAAAAATTTCCTCCACCAGACAGTATTGTCAACAGTTCAAATGGAACATAAATTTTTTAACATTCTTGGTTAGGGATCACGGCTACGCAGTGTGTAAAGAGAGGGCTACAGCTGCTGCAGAAAATTTCATCACAGGTTAAGATAATGTGCCTGTTTGATATTTAATAATCTAGAATGTGTTAGCATAATGAACATGATTAGGTTTTTGTGCTTTCTTGATATATGATTTATAATTAATACTAGAAAAAACAAGGATAGCATCGTTTGTTGATATTTAGCATACATGAAACAAACAAACAAATAATTAATATTTTTTTTTTAACGTCTTCGCAGCTATAGTTATAATAATAACAATAACAATTGTATTTGTAATATTAATCATAATAATCATAACAATGATAAATTTAATTATCATAACAGGTTATTCAAAGCATGTTAATCTAGGACCAAGTTTTTCCGAATATCTAAAATTTATCCTCTTTTTAATAATAGAGTAATATTATTGTAACAAGAATAAAATATAACTACGATTTCAATTTTGGAAAACTAGCAATTGAAATAGATACTTTTAAATTAAATGTTTAAATTAGGTAAACAACCTTCAAAATTAAATATCGAACATAGTTACAAAGTGTTTTTTAAATTTTAAAAAGTAACGGTTTATATTGATCACTCATAATTTAAAATATACCATCTTAACAAAATAACTAAAAATTTAAAATTAAGAAGCTAAAAAAATGTTGATAATTTATTATATTAACTTGCAAATAAATAAAAATTAACAAAATTACAACATGCGCAACTAACGCAAACTAATATTAACATTTTGTGTCCCATAAGTATGAAAAAAAAATTCCGATATAACAAAATTTATGACTGAAGTTATTTTCTCTAAATAGTAAAAACAATAAACATACAAGCCAAATAGGTGTAAACCAAACCCACAAGTATTGTGAGTGTTAGAGCTCAAGAAGTTAAATCTATTCTGTCGGACACGTAATGATTCCGAATATATGAGCATATTGGTACAAAGAGTTAAATCTATAGTAGTAATTTCCCGAATTTTATTTCTTAGATAAGTATGCTTTATTTGTCTTTTCTTCAAATAAAAGGTTATTTATTATATAATAAGAGTTAAATGTTGTTATAAGTTAAAAATTAAAAAATTACCAACATAATCAAATAACTTATAAATACGTTTTTTAATTATTTGACTAATGGAACAATATTAAATTCCTTATGTATCGCAATACATAAAGCCAATACATATAGTTGACCATGACTAAATCTGCATTATTTTTTTTTTTTTGTATATTAACCCAACGATAACCTATTTAGTAAAGCAAACTATATGGACAAAACATAGATAAAATTTGTTTTAAAAAATCAAATATATTCCCACTTAAATGAAAACAGTGTTGTTAATTCTATTAACTTTCCACTAACATGCAAAACCGCTTTGTAACTTCTATAACCATAATAACACATCTTCCATTATCTCCATACACAGCAGTTTCGAATTTACTTTTCTATGTTTTTCTTGCTGTTCTGTTCTTCTCGTATCTTCAATTCTCTCGCATGCCTCCTCTTCCATTGGAATCATCCATTGCATTTGCAAATTTCTTATAGTAACTAATTTTACGCATATCATTCAAGTATATCTCTTCTTCTCTTTACTTTACTTGTCTAAAATAAAAGGAAATTAATTAGAAGCTAACATATGTTTAACTGGTGATGATAAATAATTTTCCTAATAGATCTTATTAGGATATGATGTATTTATTTACTATATACTTTGTTTAATTTTAGTTTTGGTCTCTGTTTGTATGTTGTTGTTTTGCGTATGTCTTTTAATACTATACTCAGGTGGTCTGTCAAGCAGCCTAGCCTTATTTTAATCAATCATTTTAACAAATTTCATTGTGTTTAACCGCAGTTGCTACATCCACGTATATATGAAACCTACGCTTTTTCCTCTTTAATTAACTTACCCAATTAATAGTTTCATCATTATTTTTAGCTTTTTAAATTTTTTCCCACTATTTCACATAGAAAGATAATGTTCTATATTTTTCTCTTACCAAGGATGACCTTATTTTCTAATCTCGAATGTATTATTTATTTTCTTAAATATCTAAGTACCTATCAACTAGTAATTTATTAAAGATGTTCGATATAAGATTAAAAAAAATCATTTTATATTTATTAGCATTGTGTATCTTCCAAAAGAGGATTTTGAATATGAAAATAAATTTATAAATTTATTCCAAATTAAAAATTATTGCAAATATAAGTACACTTATTATATAAATAACTAATTTAATAATAAATATTAGTACGTCTTTATCTTGATTGTGTTACACATAATAACGACGTAATTATTTAATTTTTTTATGTTAATTTCTTTATTTCATATTTTTTACATATATTCAATCACCTAAAATTTTGTTTTTTTTTTAACCTATTCCTTAATTATTAATATTAAATTTAGACTTTAAAAAATATAAATTTATAAGTATTATTTAAACCGCATTCAAAATTCAGAAAAAAATGCCTGGACCATATGCAAATAATAATTTGAAATTGATCAATTACACTTAAAAAATCTGACTTGCAACACCTGGATAAAGATTTGTGGCCCATGAGGCACGAAATCGATTGGCTTCTAATAGAAGACTTCAATGAAGGCTGAAGGCACATTCTTCCAGGCACTGCATCTCGTAGTACGTTACCTCACTTAATGAATTAGATAAGATTCACAGAATACATCCGCTGGTTTCGCACGCTATCCACTCTGTACGGGTTCTTGTTCCTCAGAATATCCCCTTCTTCGTCTGTGTTGGTGCCCTGACGAACAAATGGCCGAAGCTTCCGCCAAAGGTGATTGCCTTAGGGTTATCAAAGCGGCAGGAGAGCCGTCGCGGCCCATGGTAGGTTAACGATTCCGATTCTTTTATTGCGATTATTTGTCACTCTACTCTCCCCATCTTGTTTTAACTCTTACGCCGGCGCCTCCTGTGCCCTTATTTGCAGCGTTTGCCATTACCCAATGGGCTCCTCCCCAAAGATAGCAACCATCTGTATGTCACGGTCGCCGATGGGTCAAACCATACTTACAAGATTGCATGCAGCCCCAGGGGGTGGAAAGAGATCACTCTCGGTAGGGGATGGCAAAGGTTCTACCATGAAAACAAGTTACAACCATCTAACATTCTTCTGTTCAAGCACAAGGGCAGAGACGACTTCAGCGTTCGGATATTTCAGTCACCCGGTGTGGAAAGGACGTATGATACGTTCTGTGATGACTTCGGCGCCGTCACACCCCCCAGAGTGCCAAGGAAACGTACAACCGCTACTCAAGCACCCCGGCGTCGATCCGGCTGTATCAATGTCCCTAGGAGCGTAGCTGCAGCTGAGGTGGAGCAGACATTTCAGTCCGACCACCCCTTCTTCATCATGCACATCACAAAAAGGCTCTTGGGCATCCACTTCCTGGTAATGGCTTTCCCCCTCCACGATATATACACCTGTTTCATTGTCGAGCCTTCGGGACCACATTATCTGTTTTGTTCCCCTGCTGTTCCCTCAATTGAAAGTGAATTGGCGGCCAACTAGGTCCGCATCAAATGTGTCTCTTTCGTGAGTACTTACTTTGTTTGCCAATGTCGCTTTTTACGTGGGCCATAGGTTGTGTCTTGTGCTGTGTCTTTGTTGTCAATGGTTGGCTATCTGCTGGGACAGTTTTTGTCTTCAAATTCATTACTGAAATATGCTAATAAATGTCTGTTTTTGTCAAATAGTTATATTCATTACAGAAATTTGTTTGTAATGTATGTTGTTGTTAAAATCGTAAATTGCATTGTTTAGGGATATAGGCAGCGCAATGCATACTAATTGTTCATAATGTCATCTTCAGTAGTTGTGTTTGAATTGTGTTTGACTTCATGCACATTGCAACAAATTGTGACACATCCCCTTAACCCCGTATCATTCTCCATTTTGGTTTGCTCAGCCGAATGTTCCGCACTTTGGAGACGACGTCAACGACGATGTCATGGTCACTCTGAGATTGGGGGAGATCTCCGTCCGGGCCGTCTACGGAAGATACGTTGGCCAAAGAAGGCGCAATTGTGGCAGCATTAGCTAAGGGTGGGCGGAATTTTTGAGAAAGTGCAACATAACTGTGCCCAAGCTGGCCGTGTTTGAGATCTCCAGTACCCAGCCAGACGTGGAGCTGTTAGTCCAATTTGTTGATTTTGAATGAATCCCGCTGGGTCGAATGACATGCTTCATTTGTTACTTTGGATTGGCTATTTCGATTTGTCAAAAACTTTATGTCCTGTGTTGTGAATGCTGATCTGTTGCTACATCTACACTTAACCCATTTTGTGCATGATCCAATGTTCTGTCCGTTAAGTAGGTAGTTTTGACACAGTCTATGTTCCGTAGATTAATTTACAATTTCAATTCGCACAGCACCACTCTTTAATCTCTACAGTTATTTGCCTTTTCAATTCACACAGCACCATGCATGGTCTCCAGACTCATTGAATTTAACGTCGCTGTCCTTTTCACTAGATTGTGTAGATTGTTGTTGCCCTTTTTATTTTTTAATCTTTTTCTATTTTGTTAATTTGCACTGCAACCTTTAGTTGCGTTTCAGGAATGTTGTATCTGTCTGCATTTTTTTTGTTTGGTCCTTCACCTTGCGTATGTCAAATACGTCAAAGAGGAAAGTTTTAACTTTTTTACACTGGGACCTTGTCCTTTATCGTTACTCGAAGGTGCAAATTCGGATATTTCTTGTGATTCTGTCACCACTTTTTCACTAGAGAACCTAACATGTGTTTTGCGAGTTGTTTACTAGAAGAGAAACAGATGGTTTGCTAGGTTGTCTGGAAGCAATGCTTCTCTTCAAGTATTTGTTGTTAATCGTTTTTTTTTATTTCATTTTATTATGCAGAAAATCATCTCTGCTTGTTAGTTGTATGGTTTCAAAGAGTAGGTTCCCCTATCGAGTTATTGAGAAACCATAGATGCATCGCTGCATTTAGTTGTTTATTGGTTGATTATCATACATCGCCACAACTTGCTTCCTCTATCAACGTAAAACTGCACTGTACTATAAATTAATTAGATTTTCTGCGAAAGAAAGAAACTTACCTGTAAATAAGGTTTCAAAGAATGATCGTCTCGCCATTGCATCACACGATATCATTATCGAATTAACCATCTCTTTTGGCTGTTTCCCACGTATATTTGATCAGGGCATAGATGATATATACGTTTAGGTGTGGGTAGTTGTCATGATCTTTACTTCAAACCATGGGGGACTGCAATCAATCAAGCCGAATGTCGCAAATGGATTCAAGCATGTGTAACTTCGAGTCCAGCCTAGTTATCTCTTCCAGAAGATGCGCGCTTTTCCATCTGCAAAGCCTTAGCTCGAAGGAAACAAGGGGTGGGTATTTAGGTGGGTATTTGGACGCTCCAACTTAGGTCGCATTAATTGAACGATTTCCTTTCTTTGGCGTGTAATGAGGTGTAGTTTTGTTCGAATTTCCCAGTAAGTGGTTTTGATTTCATTGTTTTTGAATTTTTTCATTTCTTTTAATTTGTTATTTTACGTTGTTTCGAATATCTGATAATTTGTGATTATCAGTGACATGTCCATGTATCAGGTTGCAGCGGATAAAACATTCGGAGTGGCCAAGTTTGTGTCTGGGCCAAGTTGTGGGTTATATCAAGTTTGGGCCAGACTGGTGTTATTGGATTATGCCAATGCTCAGTCTCCCTTTGTTTAGGATATGGTCTTATTGCTTTATGAGGCAATGTGAAGCTCAACACGTGAAATCCACTGGGAGGTTGTGGTTCGTGTTCACAGTGGTGTGATTGGGTGGCTAGGGTTGTGATTCAGGATAAGATTGCGTTATCTTATCCGAAGACAGAAAGATCCTAATGGGTGAATGTAGAAGGTTCCAAGCCACGATCAGGAATAATAAATAGCCTAACCCCAATTCAAGACAATTCAGAATCAATGGCGTCCTCTGCATCTGTTGTATCATCCGTTGGGGTTTGCTACCTAAGTCGTGGGGCCTATCTTCTGTCTACAATCAGGTGTGTGATATTTATGTTTGTTGCTGTCAAACTTCGTTTAAATTTGGTTATTCCGAAATCTTTTTTATAGAGGCTGAGAGAGATGCAGTCCGACACCTTAAAAGAAAGATAGTTACTTTGTCAGACCTGGTTCTTGAAGATGATTGTTACTTGTTGTGAATGTCTTAGAGAAAGCTAGCAACACAATTTGAGAACCTCAAGTGAAGTATAGGATAGATGTAAGTATTCATTTTTTTGACGTCAAAGTGAGGAACCTGATTATATTTAGGCGCATTTGGATTGGTCGATGCAAAACCAAATAAAAAAAAATCTAATTGTTTTACCAACTTTTAATCAAGGCATGCATTTTAATTGTGTTCTTGTACTGTGTATGTCTGTTAGGTTGTTAAAAAAAAAAAAACAAAAGTCGTTTCTATACAGCTATGTCGTGTTGACTGTTGTTTTTGACATTCATACATCAATATAATCACTCATACATTCATTACATCACCAGGCACTTCCTGCTGCATGCCTTACCAGTTCAAAGCCTTATTTGAAGGGAAGGATAAATTAGTAGCTTGGTGGGAGTAAATAGAGCTTTATCTATAAGCAGGTGATGTTACACTTTGTATTCTACCTACTACATTGGTTATAATATGTTGGCATGGGTTTTGTTCCTGTCCCGGTTTCCTTTCTGAGAGTTTAAGTCGAAGCAAACAATTCAAACTTGTTGCATCTGGGATTTGTAAACTTGAATATTATTGGACCTACCATCCGGGGATAAAATAGAAGTAAAATGGAGGAAGAGAGAAGATTTTAGCGTTTGTTTGAATGAAGGACGATACGGAGCTGTATTGTTATCGGAGTGAAAGCAAGACTATTTCGTTGTTTTTGAGTACAACGGGGAATTTAAATTTAAATTCACGGTGATTCATTTGAGTGACTCCGAACTTGATTATTCAAGTTTGATAAGTTTCCATGAAGATCACCACCGTGTGGGAAATAATTTTCCAATTCATATGATGGTGATCATAATGGAAACCTTTGAAACTCGAGTAATCAATTTCGGAAGCAGTCGAACGGATCTCAGCGGCTTTAAATTTGGATTCTCCTTTGTACTTAAAAACCACGAGAAACTCTTGCTTTTGTTCCGATAACTCTACAGCTCTGTCTCAGGCCTCGTTCATTCAAACACTATAATTTTCGTTCTTGCTCCATTTTACTTCTATTTTATCCCAGTTGGTAGCTCCAATAATATTCGTTTCCGCATGCTTTTCGTAAGTCTCTGTTTATAAACTTTCGATGCAACCTCGTGATGTGGCCAACACGGTCTAACACGATTATTGTTTGCACGATATCCAAGTCGACTGCATGAAATTAGAAGTTATATGATTTATAACCTTTTATCCCGTCGACCGGTTACGCCATAGATATTAACAACGCAGTAACTCTTTTTAACGTGAACGTCTTTGTTACTGCCTTTATGAGGAGGAGGCATATAGGTGGGTCCAACAAACCGCTGTGTGCGCACCAAACGTATATGGAACGGACCAGGAAGAATATGAATGTCATGCCTCCATGTCGGTTGGTATTTGGGTTGGAATCTTGTTTTCGTCAGGCATGAACGACACGTTTTGCAATTTGAAGTGGCCAAATTTCACATTCTGGAGAGACATTCTGCGCAACATGAAAAAGCGGATTTTGTTGTAGAGGTACATATTTTCGCTGACCACAGGAGGCTACCCATATACAGCTTTTTTCCTCTGGTCTGTTGTGTTATTTGCACCTCTTTGCACAGTGATCTTCCGTTTATACAATTTTTATCTCAAATGTGTGATTTGCATGACAGGTTGCCGTTGAACGAATTTCTCCATTCATCATAGAATGGTGGATCTACAGAGGAAATGTGGGTCTGCTACATATGTAACAACCCTGTTGAACTGAGTTTATCTCATCCCCAGTGTTCGCTCCAAGGAAGAAATACATTCTCCATCGGATGCATGAATGTTGGCAATCTATCCAGCAATCAACTATGCTTGGAATTTTACTTGTACATTTCGTGTCAAGTTGTCAACCATGCCATTCCTTTTCATCATCACGATTTCATCAAGTCTTGTTTTCGACTTCCTAGCAGGGCTGAGAGATGAATTCAACTACTTATTGTACTACGTCCTCCACATTTGCACGTCTCGTTTAGCATCTGAAGCAATTATGCCTCTCCTTGTAGTTGTTTATCGTTTCCCTGTTTGTATTTAATTATGTAGAAAATCTTCTCTGCTTGTCACTTGTAGTTCTCAACCAGAGGGATCCGAATTTAGTGAATGATTTGGCTGACGTGCTTCATTGCATTTTGAAGTTAAATCCTTGTTGATGCCTTTTGCATTTCATATATCCGTTTTGAGGTCATCGTGTATTTTTTAGGTGGCAGGGTATTTGTTGTCAAAATCTTCGTCATTTTTTGAAGTTTGGTTCATTCACAGTCCACGATTGCACCACATCTTAAGGTGCTGGTGGTTATCTTTTGTTAATTTCTACGACCTTCCAACATCATCTTAGGTAATGATATCACGATAAAGGCTACAGTGGAGTTCCCACACACTTACACATCTAATTATTGGATGCTTTTCGTTTCAACGATCAGTTAGTACGCATTACCCTGTTTACTTCAGGCTGAAGGTGAGTAAAAATCAAATACGTGGTAGCAGCTGAAATTTGGGAGCATTTCTCGCACATTCCTGTCATATTCTTAGGATATCAGACATCAGCAAAAATAGGTCTTTTTTACTGCCCCGACAATTTAATTTTCGAGCTTTTAATAGATTATTAGGCCGAACTACAAAAGATGTCAGTTAATCATGCTTGACAACACAATCGTTTGATTATTAAAGCTCACGAGAGTATTTTCAAACCAACCACCCCTCTGAGCAGTTTCCCAGACTCATTTTATCAGGACAAGTTAAGATGTTGGCTGAGGGACAAAATACTTCAAACATGGCATTGACCTTCTTTACTAGGACCAAGACACACATACTACCAAGGGACAAAGAGTTGTGAACCTTACTAAGTTGCAACCACGAAACTCGTAGGTCTGGGTAGTTGCCATGCTTTTACGTTCGATCTACGGGGTGATGCATTCAAGGCTATTGTCGCAGATAGATTCCAGCATGTGAATCTTAGACTCCAGCCTTGCTATCTCGTCGTGAAGATGCGCGTTTTCCCGCTGCAAGGACTTAGCAAGAAGGTAGTTGAAGTCTCTGATCTCATTATCACTGTTTGCCAAAAGGACCCTCAACATGCTGAAAGCAGCGTCCTCCTGCGCGTCATCCTCCAGGAACGTGTACCGACCCTTTGCCCGGACGTCTGGCCCAAAGGGGTTTCCAGGGATTATAACATTGAATGCATAAATGGGTCCCAGCTGGCGGTGAAATTTTTCCTCACGAAAGAAAGCAGGGCTTGGGATTTTAGCGTCGTAGCAATACATCAATAGCCAGAGCTCCATGCTGTTGCTAAGGGCGAAGTGATGCGACGCACACTCATCTGCTGGAATCAATGGTGCTCCTGGTGATCAAAACAAAACACGAAGAAGCTAAGGTGGTGTTTGATCCCTCATAAATCTATGGGAACGTTGTTACGAAGCTGTTAAATGGTTATTATGTATACATTCATGGAAAGGTATATCAGAGACTTACCACCAACAACAGATGCAACGCGTCCGTCGGACGTTGGGATCGTTCGGGGTGGCAGCGGCGGCGATTCCGCTGTGCCTGTCTCCGCCATAATTTCCATAGTTACCTCATCGTCCGCCCGCAGCGCTTCCATCCTTGCTTCATAGGCGTGAAGTGCGAGGACGTAACTATTGAACCCGATGTACTCCGGTTCGGGGTGGTTGACGATCTGCCTGTTGGCTTCTTCAAAGGAGACGTATACCCCCGTGTTGTGTCCTTTCGTTACAACGAAATATGTGAACTGCTGCATGCTCCGCTCCATTGGGGCCGCACAAGCGTTGCTCAGTTAGTATTTCTGGGGTTTTGGGGGTAGGATGATGTAGGGAATGAAATTTTGAGCATTTTTTCCTACTCTCCCACTCAGCACAAATAATGCCCTTGTATGGTTATCGAGACTTCCTGAGGAAGCTTTGAAAGTGCTATTTTCGATAACAACACCCAAAAAGGCAGGAAGACAGCGTAATGTCTCTTCAAACGCGTCACATCAAATTTTTGGGGATGAATGATACGTCTGCCGTTATTCGACAAGCTTGCCCTTTCCGGATCATCTAGGATTAGGCGAGGAAATACTTGTGTACCCACGCAGTTTGCTTGCAAAGACATGAGCATTGGTGGCCCACGGAGTCTAGCTAGGGGGAAAGGGGATGTGTGTTCAAGTCCCGTTAATAGAAAGACGTCAGGAACCACCTCATCGTTGGTAATATAAGGATGTGACATGAGGTGATCGCACTCGTGTGTTCACTTGAACACGAATACAGTAAAACCTTTGACCAACGCTTTTCCTATAGTGCATAAAGAAAACCTGTGTGCAAGCATGTTGGTGTCGACCGATTTTTTTTGTAGGAGTTGTTTGTTATAGATTTTTTTATAGCCTTTTATCTTATTACATAGAAGATTCATATTTATTTTAAGTGAGACTATTAGGAGGGTTAGGTGTAATTTAATTGAATCAGACTTTATATTAATTATTTGAATGTAAGCAAATTTAAAGTGTTACCACTTTAGGCTAAAATGTAAAATCTTAATCATATTTGAGCATTTAAAAAATAAATAAATAGTTGTTGTATCGAAATTAACATCATTTAAAGTAAATTGAGTGGATAATCTACAGGGCAATAGAGAAAATCTTTTTTCTAGGGAAGAAAGTTAATAAACCATGTTAACAACAACGGCCAAAATGATTTTTTTAATATTAACATTTTTAATGTGCGCCTAACAATCTTAGTTAGCTTATGGCAGAAAGTAAAAGTAATCACGGACAATATAACTTCCCATCATTCACGCTGTTCTATAAAGATTACTTTTATGCAGCACTTTATTTAACCACGCTATATGAACTCTATTATGTAATGGGAAATACTCCAAACTTAAAAAACTCTTTTTTTTCCCTTCTTTCTTCACTGTTGTGTTTTTTGGCCTTTTTAGCGGAATTTGTTGAAGCGACACCGTTTGATCAGAACTACCGGAACAACATAATATCAACAACAATGAAGAATTTGCAGGAGTTATAGACGACATCGTTCATTCTTTAACGTGCCGTAGCAAAGACTATTATAATGGCCCCTTAATTATGAAATTCAACGGTATTTGAATTTTAATTTTGACTGCGTGATTTTCTTACGTCAGAGATATTGTTTATTTCTTATATCCAATTTTGTATGCAATTGTGACGACTTCTACGAGATAAAGCGGAAGGGGTGAAAGGACAACAATTCAAGTTTGACATTTGTAAAGTTATGAAGAGGATGCAAAAAGTTTGTTTTTTTTTTGTTATTAGTGTTATATATATATAAATAATTTTTGTTGAATAAAAACATTTGATTATAACAATTTAGGACAAATTAGGCACTGGTTGTATGCGAAATACCGACCAAGTTAGCCAAGAAACTTGAGCGGTTAAATTACCCATAAAGGTTCAATTAATGAGCATACTCCGACATCGCTCACATGCCCGTCGAACTCCTTAGTCGGGAATCGTGTTTTATTTTAATTTGGCATTGCTACCGTTGTTCCCGTGACCATATCGGGTATCCAACCGGTCAGGTAACAGGGTTACTGGGTCCCTGATTCAACTAGTTGTGTTATGTAATATATACACTGATGAGCATATAGAATGACAGGTGAATACCCCCCAGCTTGGAGGCGTTGCGTGTTCGAACCTCCCAACGAGAGCTGGGTTCCACAACCCCTGAATTAATTTGTTGGATTTTAGAAAGTACCACAGGATCCTGCCGGCTTTGTTCAGTTTGTATGCCGGGGATTGCGCGGGTTGAATGATTCTTCTATTAAAAGAGTTTGCCGAATTAGTCAGTCTTAAGGGTCGGCGTTTTATTTTTCCAAACTGGCATCGCCGATTCGGTCATTACAACTACGGTTATAGTTAAGCCTTCTCCGTTATCCATGTAACTTTAGTTAACGGTAATTAGTGAAGCAATCCTATCTAGATTGCAGAATCTAAGCTGTTCTATTGAAATAAACAGTTAATTTTTAATCAGAAATATCTAGATGGAAAAACTTGAGCTGTTATATATGAAAGTATCGGAGGGTCATGCATAGAATTTGCAATATCCGGATAAGTTTACATAATTTAGAGGGCAGGTCGAACCGGTTTGCGCCATCTGTCTTCACGTCCCCGACGTTAATGGATCGGTGAGGGAGGGCGGGCCCACTATGTCACTAAGTGTTAGAAGGCTACTTATTCTTCTACTGCCTCTTTTAAGCGAGATGGACGGAAATCGTGGGAGGAGCCTAAGAACAAGAAACTAAGTCAATATGTTTTTAACAAACATTTATGTATCTCCAAAAATGCATTATTTAAGATGTAGAATATAGTTTTCATGTGTTCAACTCACTTTATTGCAACTCTAATGTTCCATGGCAAATTAAGTTGCATTTCGAATTTTTGTTTTATAGTTATTCAGCAAAAAACGAAAACAGCCCTTCAATCATAATAAGATTTGGAATAATACTAGTTATAACTGCTTTTTGTGATGTTATGAGTAATTTTGCTATACTTGGTATACAAAAATACTTAGATGTATAGCATTATAAATTTTTTATTAGGTTATTCAATGTATTTAATATTAATATTATTTCTCTTTAATAAGTTGAACTAAAAAGACAATCATATTTGCCTTGCATATAATGACTTCTTTCTTATATAATTGTATTTAAATATAATATAGACACTTCGATTTAAATATATTTATATAATATATTATTGAAATTTGTCTTTTTTATATATTAATATAAATAAGGAATACAAAGATAAATAGAAAAAAACAGGTGATAAATATTAAATAGATCTCTACAATGAAAAAATAAATTTTTTTTCATTCTTTTAAAATTTTCTATTTCTTTGCTTTTCTTTAGCTACTTATTTTTGATATATTAAAGGTGAAATTAAATATTGTTATCTTCAAAAACAAACACATAATATAAGTAAAAAATATTACACATACATCTTAATAATAATGTTGATAAATTTTTTCTTTTTAATAATTTTTGCGTCCATCTTTAATGTACTAATATTAAGATCTTTTCTCTTCATTAACTTTTATTAAGTATCAAAGCGTAAGAAAAAAAATATTAACAACAATACTAATTAAATTCTAAATTAAAAGATGATTATTCTAAATAGATTCTAAAAAATCACAACCAAAAACTTCATAAGTGGTCATTTATTTTTTGAATCGAATTGTCAAGATTTTTTAAAATATTAGACTAAATTTTATCGTAGAATAAAATAGTATAAAAGAGTCAAAGAAAAGAATATTAATTTAGGGTAATTATGATTCTAAAATTTTTCTTTTAATCAATTATAAGTAGCATAAGTAATGACCATTAACTTACAAGTGTAACCAATTAGTTAATCAAACTTAACGAAGATAGATTTATGATTAATTTTAAAGTTATTTACTAAAATGATTTTTTATATACAAAAAATTTATTCATTATGACTTTACAAAATTTGTGATTTTATAAATTAATTTTTTTTATTTATATAGGGTTTGGTTTAGTATCGTTTTATTGAAGAGGTGTTTGTGCTGTTTAAAAGTACAAATTCTTCACTTTGTGTTTGAATTTGCCGTTTAAATATCTGTCTTTGATAGTTTTTTTAAATTTTAAAAGCAATTTTGCGTAACATAAATATTTTTTTTTGTGTTTATTATAAATTATTTTTAATTTTATTTAACAAAGAGAAATGATACACTTTTTAAGAAGTAGGACCGAACGGATCTACTGGCATCGACGTCGAGGAGCAGTTGCGAGGACCGAACGACGAGAAGCAGGTGAGATATAGCGACTGAACGCCACAGAGCTGCGGCGATGGCGAGGAACAGCGGCAGCAGATGCCCGTCCCCTTTTCTTTTCCATATTCCCTCTTACCTCTTATTCTATTAAAAACCGCCTCCCGAGCATGATTAACTATCCCCCTGTTCCCTAACCTTGAAACTGTTTTTCTTTTTTTTATACTTTTTAAATAATGTTAATATAATAATAAAAATGAAAGTTTTCGTCAAAATGAAGATTTTACAATTAAGATAGACGTTTGAAACCATTTTATAGCGAAAAAATACCAAAGATAAAATAAATTTTCAGTTTCTGTGTTAGATGCGAAAATAGTAAACCCTTTTACCAAATTAAGTCTCCATATATCTTTCCCTTATAGATGTTAATAAATGACTTAAAATTTAATTCTTTTTAATAAAAATTTTTCACAAATACTATTAATAATGCACAAAATTTATTTTTTTTTCATAAAAAAACTTTATTATTTATCTATTGTCAAATTCTGCCGTTATTCTTGATAAGTCCCGGTCATGAAACTATCCTATATAGTAATTTAGTTAACAAGAATGATGAAATTAAATTATCTTTTTTCCTAAGATTTATCATTAATTAATTTATTGAAAATTATTTGACTACATTTATTTCATTAATTATTAAATATCATAAAAAAATAACTTATTGTGAAATTCTATTTTATCCTTATAAATTTAGCACATTAAATTTAATACTTATACTTTGAAATGAGTATAGTTGATAGAAGTAAAATACCCGTAATATTATTTTTGTACAATTCTTTATTAATACTATTATAGTGGTGCTTATTTGAACAATTAAATTTAGCTAATGCTAGTCTTAAAATTGTCATATTTATTGTTCTAGTCATTTAAAAAATGCATATATTTTAAACTAATTT
Organism: Arachis hypogaea; assembly: GCF_003086295.3. Classification (NCBI taxonomy): domain Eukaryota; kingdom Viridiplantae; phylum Streptophyta; class Magnoliopsida; order Fabales; family Fabaceae; genus Arachis; species Arachis hypogaea. The sequence goes on along the minus strand of NC_092055.1, from coordinate 24,920,959 downwards.
TACATTCAATTAATTAGATTAAAAATATATTTAGTGACAAGTCCAGTTAATATATCAATAGTCTGTTTTCAGCATGAATAGCTTCAAAATTAGGTATTTTTGTATAATTAACACACATATGAGTTTCGTTATTTAATTTACAGGGATGGTTATGCTAAATAATGGCAGAGGGAAAAAAAAGAAATTTTTATCTATCATCATGGAAAGTTGAGCAAATTATTGATGTGGTCTCTTAAATTTATCAAATTTAGTATTGTATCGGAAGGCTTTAATGTATTATTGTAACCAAACAGGAAGTGTTAATTTTGATCCACTTGTTTTTTTTTATTAAACCGCATTGTAACGAATGCTTAAAACATTAAATTTGTTCCAAATTTCGTTCAAAGGGAAAAACTTTTGTATGGGACTTATTGTTGTCATAAATGATGAAAAACGATTTCATTATTCTGTTAAAAGTTTATGCGTAGTTATAGTAAACCATTCTAATTGGAATTACATGAATATTATTGTATGCCTATAGGTTTATGTAGATTAAATTCCTTTCTTTAGTTTCAGCTCCATTATTTATTGAGTTTTCGCGAACCAAGGGAATCGCTTGGTTGCATCCATGGACCTCAGGAGGGGTTTTATGTGTGTCTTCCACTCGTTGGAAATGCAAACATATGAAAGGCATGACTTTTGGTTTTCTTAACAATAGAAAGGGAAACAAGGAGTATAGAGTGACGAAACAGTAAGGAGTATTTCCACAAGGGCATTGGGTTTGGTAGCACAGAACTAGCTGGGTCAACCTGATAGGGTCACATCAATCATTTTGCCCCTCCCACGCTTCACCCCAGGGATCTCTATAAAATCAAATCTTTGCTGAGCCAAGTTGGAAACACAGAAGCTAAAAGACGCCTAACCCCGGTACAGTAACCAATTAGGAAAGACATACAATAGTCTCAAACAGCAGATGGCTGGCATGGACGACTATGAGAATCAGCTAGAAGACTCCAACGATCCTCACACCAATGATGCGTAAGTAGCGTTTTGCTTTCCTGTATATTGCTTCTTCGATGTTGGCATTCAGAAGCAACCATGTTCTTCGCCCCATTCGGGATGTCAAAATATAATCTTTCTTCCGTCTTAACTGGGTTGTGGCATTTACTAACAATCTACACCTTCTCTTCCAGTGTTGTTCCCGTGATAGATATGGGAACCGTCCAAAGCGTCGCGGTCGGAGATGGAACCTCGACGCTTAATCTCGAGCTGACAATGAACGTGGTACTAATGACGATTTCCTTTAGTGATGTCTCCTCTTAACTGTTGTTTAGAAACGCTAGGTGGTTAACCTTGTTTTGTAATCTCGATTTTGGGTATAGAGCGCTATTGGTGGTCAAGGAGAAAACCAAACCGAAGAGCCGAAGCCCCAACATGATGGATTACTTCTCCTCGCAGTGAAGCTGCTCGAGGTACGTATGTAAAATAAAATTTCCAATAATCTTTATCCACACTAGCTACGAGGAGATACTCATGAAATGTGCCTGGGTTTGGAACAAAGGGAGAACCTTTATCAATAACTATAGGGCGTGCCCTGTGTTGGTGAACATGTGGTGATCCCGTTTTCGTGAACAAAATTTTGTTTCAAGTGATTGACCCAATGGACAATGTTTAGCCACGTCAACTTGTCTTATCAAACCCAAGTTTGACCCATAATATCATGAAGGATAGATTAATAACTAGGATTGGATTGTGATATTCTATTTTTTTTTTGTGTTTTGTGGTTTGTTGACTGAGTCCACAGAAGATCGATGCTCGGACAGTGGCTTTGGAGGAGCGCATGTCGGCACTGGAGCGACCCATGTGCCAAACGGGTAAGTCCGTCACTGAGATCCAGTCAATACTGGCGACCCATGGGGGGAGCCCTACTGCAGCGGCCACTTTTTCATCCACACCTGCCGTGTATACAGCCAGTGTTGATAACCTCCTGGCCGAAACCAACATACCAGCTCAAAGGCAAAATAGAGCACTAGTGACTAACGACATTGGATCCTTAGCAGACACAAAGAAGATCTTGGAAAAAGGAAAGGGTTTGGCCCCGTCGAATGTTATGTCGTCGCTAGACATAATAATCCCAAACTCTCCTGGTTTCGACGACGACGTCATCATAGACGAGTCACTCTCAACTCCTCGCCCTACTAAGGGCAGGAACAATTCAGGCTTGCCTAAGCGAACCCTTGCGCAGTACTGGTGCTCTGGTGTGGCTAAGAGGACTACAACCTCTGGGGACACGACACATGACTCAGTTGACCGTGTTTGTGAAAAAGTAAGTTACATACTTCAGAGCTCCACTATCATCCTTCTTTAATCTTTTATATAAATTGCTAATGCATGAAACCTGTGCGGTTCAGATTTTCAGGGACCTACCCAGCATGTCTACGCTTGATAGTACAACAAAGGTGTGTGAGATGTTCTCGATGCAGGAAACATGCCGCATTCCACTGAAAATTCCGAAACTGGAAAAAATTGACTCTAACCATATGACCGGAGAGGAAGAGATGGACAGCTGGAAGAGTGCAACTAATGAGCATAATTGCAACGCGAATGTTAATGGCTCGTCTTTAGGGGATGGGAGTGCATTCAAACCTTATGGAAGGGTGAATGTAATGCAGTCTCCCGTGCTATTAATTCCTCTGGTAAGGATTCGAACCACTAAATGCTTAGTGTATAAACCATCACGCATTTGATTTATTAGTACCATTTTTAAAGTGAAGAGATGACATTCACTGGGTTTTGGTTCAGGGATTCCAAATGGTTTTTAGGCCAACAGTCCACATGGACCTGACAGTTGAAGAATGCAAGATGGCAGCTTACATTTACGGAAAAAATGACCAATATTTGTAGGCACAAATACTGGTTATTCATAAATTTAGAATGTGTAGTATATTTTTTCGAACATAATCTCGGTAATTATTCTGATTTTTTGTTTCACACATTCCAGGGAAATTCTGTTCAAGTTCTCAACACTAGAAGTCCCAAGAGCAGGATTCCACTCCTTATCGCCGGTTTATATGCCCAATGTTGACGTGAGTTGCATCCAACCGTGCCTCCCAAATAAGAAAAAGTAAAACAGATGGGAATGCTAACACCTTTGTTTTGCCTGGTTCAACAGCTTATGAACATAATCCTTATGAGCGCGTCCATGAGAGCATGCCAGTATTTGCCTCCTCGTGTTTGGTACACACCTTCCGTGTTTGCTGAGGACGTACTTGCTATGAGGCCATTCGATATCATTAGAAGAAAATACATGAACAGATGGATGCCGGCAACTAGTCGTCTAGAACATGTTGTTAACCATCTCATTCACTCCACATTTTAAATTTTTCACTCAAGTTATAACCTATGATTGATCCTTCTATACTGACAGGTCTTGGTCCCAGTGTGCGAGCCAACATACACATGGTATCTGATGGTCGTGGACGTTAAGCATGGAAGGGTGTACTGTCTAGATGTGACGAGAGCTCCGGAGCACACAGAACGGAGGGAACGCAACATGAAAACCATTGTGAGTGTTATCGAATTTGCCCAACATTTTGCCTCCATGCAAAATGCCACAAGTTTTACAGTTGTGAGTGCGACTAACATTCGGTTACGTGTGACCATTCTGACTTTCTTGGATGCAGCTGCTAATGCTCAGCCAGTTCTTCAAACTGGAATCTAACATGCTGAGCTTTTCCCATGTTAGTTCTGATCCAACCACTTGGGGACCAATTAAGTACCCCGATGGAGTCCCAAGTTACCCTGAATGGTAATAATTTTGTTTCTTAACGTGTCACCTCACAAGCCCCAGTGCAAATATGATTGAAATGTGATTGTCCGATTTTGCAGCAATGATTCATGTTTGTGGATTCTGAACTGGATTCAAACAGAGGGAAAATTCAAAGTTTCCAACCTTCCTTGGCAGGTATGTGATGCCTTATGTTACCATGTGCCTCTTTTAAGGATTAGATGAATTTTTACCGTCTCCCTTTGTTACAAGCAGATGGACGGGCTCAAATTAAGGATGAAGACCGCAACCAAGATTGTGCTTTTGGATTGTAACGAGACCAGGGCAACAGTGGTCTCGAAGGCAGACGCAGCGTGGAAGAAGCTAGTTGGCATAAAGGAGTGAAACAATATCCACATGACGCCAAACGATGCAAATCTGGAGCTTTTTGTTAAAGATAACCCTTTCATTTTAAGCCTGGAAACTGAATTTCGTAGTAGTAAACTTTTTTACTGGTGTCGTTAAATTATTTTGCTTTAGTGTAGTATATCTACGTCTGCTTCTATATGTGTAGGATGGCCACTTTTGTGTGTGGATGCTAGTGGTCCTGTCGACAGACTAGAGCACAATATCCACACCCCCCAAGTTACGGCAACTGTTATTGAAAGGGGGTTTATGGCCATAACGAGTTTGTACCCAGCTTGTGCCATTTTGTTTTGCCTTCATGGCATACATGTTTGGCTTATTTTGCTTCAAAACTATGTTGACCATAACTAATTATATTAAGTAATGAAGTTATTGCTAGTTTAAGATTAATAGCAGTACTTATCCCCACTCTCCATATGTTACCCCGTGAATGAACAAGAAAATGGATAAAAACTGTCAGCTGACTTTGGTCATGTTAGTTAGGAAAAGCTATAAGACTGATATCCAATTGTTGGGAAAGAACATGTGCAGCATGACCATGGTATGAAATGAAAATCATCATAACACTCTAGGCATACAAGTAAGTTGTAGTTGTAACTTTTAAATAACTTGGTTGGCACAAATCAGGATTTGTTTATTGTAATGGAACCCTAAAACCTGTTTGAATAAATTTCAAAAATAGTTATGCGTTCGTTTTTAGAACACAGAATAATTACCAATTATAAGTATAACAACGAAACTGAGGAAACAAGCAAGATTAGTTGACTTCTTAATAACGCTAGCTAATTTTGTTTAGTCTTTATTGTTTATTACTAAACTAACAATATAATCAAAATATATTCATTAACATTAATTGTTTATTACTAAACTAATAATATACACTGAATAGAACGAATATTTATTTAGGTTTGCGTCATTAAATTATTCTTTAAATTCAAGATCTCTAAGATTAAAGATTTTTTGTGCTCATGAAGAGATTCCAAATTGTTAAATTTTGATTAAATGCGTTTGAGGGGGGCTTGATTATTTCTGAATCTTACATTTATAAATGTTGCAAAGCAATCAAACTAAAACTTAGGACTATTTGTGATTTACGGAAAGACAAACTTTTTCTTATAGGAAAAGTTCCATTTAAATGAATTGCTATAATACACATGTACAAAAAACTCTAAGGGTTTACATTAGCAAAATCAGAAGTTTCATGCATCGACACTGACCGCAGAGGGACAAAATCATTGTGAAAGTGTAGTGAAAATCCCACTCAGCAGAAAAATCCCGTTGGATAATGGAATTTATAATTCGAATCCACAAGGCAGCATTGGTTATTACCAATAAAAGGGAGTGAGGCCAGAGTAAAACATTGTAGCCATTAAATAACATATAAATTAGAGTTTGCAGTTTATGATTAACAATATCCACATATGCATACATAAGTTCTCAGAATAAAATGCAGTTTCAGCATAACATGTTCTTGGTTACAGCATAATTGGAACAACAGCTCACAAGTCAGTCGACCGTTGTCACACTTCTCCATTCGAAAAATGTTCCCAAATGTAGCCAACGGGTTGACATGGATTTTCAGGCTGCGTTTTTTCTCCGACAACGACGGGTGCCTATTGCATTGACAAGAACGTCAAACCACAGAACTGTTAACACCAACATAATGAAGTGATAACGGTTGGTAATGAAGCATGAACAATGCAATGGCAAATAATGAGTGTGCACTCGGTAATAAGCAAGAACAAATTGGTAAGAAAGCAATTTAAGAAAAGCCCAGAAGGCGATTTAGACTTTAATTTTATTACGACGATGACTGCTCCTTCCCCATCATCGTTACCATATCATATGCCTGCAAAACTGGTTACTTGTTAACCCACAACTCAATGGTAAACCAAAAAATAACACATCAACAATCCCCTACGTGCATTAATTAGTATGTTGATTTTATTTACCAACAGACTTATTTTTCTGAATATTGGAGATAAAAAACATTGAGACACAAATTAATGAAATAACTACTGCTGCTCCTGATACAGTATTAATTTAGTTACAGGAAATAAATTGCATTGGTATTGAAACTTTTTATGGAGTTAGTGTTATTGGTAACGTGTCATAGTAAATAGTCCATGCACGAAATAAGTAAGGCGGTAACCTTTGATCGCTTGCGTTTATTTATCCCAGCAGGTGATTTATCATTCCTTGGTGAAGGTTGCGCGCCTCCGTTGGGGCATCTAGTCCTCCGGTGCCCTAGCTTCCCGCATGTGCTGCACTTTCTTTTGGTTTTCGGGGCAGACCCACATGCTTGACTCATCCGACCCGTGCCTTTTGTTCTAACACGAATCGGGTCCTTCACCCCGCAATCTTGTGCTGCTGTGAGATCATCCGTTGAAGGTCTTAGGCCGTTCTTTATTTCAAGGAAGAGAGCATCACTCAGAAGCTTCTTTGAGTAAAGCTTGAAGTCTTCATCACTCATGCACGCAACACGCCCTAAACGCTTACAAAGCTGGGAGAAAGCACCCACTCGTGTCCTATAGGTCACACTTCGGTCAGCAGTGTGTTGCTCACCACATTGGTTATGGACCTCCATTTTGGTTGCCTTAGACCACCTGCGCAGCACAAGGCTTTCAGGGATTTCCACTAAGTCAAGCCTAACACACACGGAAAGGATATGCACACAAGGAATACCAAACGACTCCATACGCATGCAGGTGCAAGTAAATCTGTTCGCAACAGTGTCCCTATAAACCTTCCAATTCATCTCAGGCCTTCGATACTTCTGGAGAGTGTATGCATGAGGGTTCTCAGTTTCATTAAATTCACAAATTCTAACACGAACACACCGTTTGAGGCTATCCCGGAATCTGAGAAACATTTCGCGGGTGAACATCGTCCACCCGGACTTTTCCAGCTCAACAAACTCTGTTTGTAGCACAGGTGTTCCGTACCATGAACGAAAGTCTAGCTCGTCCTCGGTGTCACGCAGAAAATCCACACACCTTTGAAAATTTCTGACAAATTCTAACACCCCGTACCTGCTCTCGACAAACCTCCCTAGTTTGGCATGTAGTGACTCGCACCTAGAGGTAGTCCGGACTCCAGCAAAAAATCTACCGCGGATGTATGCGGTGGCCCAAGCGTGCTTTTTGGTGTACAAGTCCTTAACCCACTCAACCTCCCTAACACCGCACTCGTTGAGCATTGCCTCCCAATGCGCTTCGAACTCATCGATTTCCATATCTGCCAACATGCAGTGTCTAATCATTTGTGTGAATCTCGGGTCGCTTACGTTAGCAGTCGCATTCCTCAGCAGATGCCAGGCACATAACCGATGATGTGCATCAGGAAATACAGACTGGATTGCTATCCGCATGGCCGGGTCGCCATCCGTGATGACCGATTGCGGTGCCTTACCTTGCATGCATTCCAGAAACTGGCGAAGAACCCAAATATATGACTCCTGCGATTCGCATGAGACCATTGCTGTTCCAAATACGCATGTCTGGTTGTGGTGGTTTACTCCGGAAAAGACTACAACGGGTAGGTTGTACTTGTTGCGGCCATACGTAGCGTCGAATGCTAGCACATCGCCGAAAATCCCATAATCTTCCTGGCAACGATCGTCGCTCCAAAACAAGTTGCATAGGTGTTGCCCTGCCCCCAACTTGTAACGCTAAAACATTTTCCCATCCATGCGTGCCAGACCTTCCAAGTACCTAATAGCCGCACTTACATCTCCGCCTTGCAGACCTCTCTGTTTCCGTATCTCATTATACATATCTTGCTTTGTGAATGTTACCAAATTAAAGCCCCCCAGTTGTGCTGCGAAAGACTCATAAATCTTAGGTATGCTAATCCCAATCTCCCTCATGCTTGTTAGCTGAGCAACTTCTACCTCAGATATCTTCCTGTGTGACCGCAGATAACCAACAAGCTTCCCATACGCAAGTTCGTGGTTATGCTCCTCGACAAAACGCGAAACATACCACCTCCCACTACCGTCTTTCCTCTTTATCCTCATCTCCGCCATGCATCCGCATCGGGTAACGACCTTATGCTCCCTTTTGCGATCAACCTTTTCCAACCATTTCTTCTCTCTAAATCCTTGCCTATTACAAACAAAACTGTACCGCACGATCTCTCCGGCAGTGTTTCTAACCGTCTTGCCTCGCCGTGATGCAAAGCCCTTTAGTCGGCTGTAATTGTTATAGAAGCCGCCTGCCTCCTGAGGTGAAGAGAACTCCATTTCAAGAACATCTTCTGCTCGCAACCCATCCAAACCCAAAAATCCGGGCAACATTGAAGCCCCCCTTCCTTCCCAATCGGATAACTCAGCATCTTCCTCCACTCTCGTATCAAACATTGTGTCCTGAAGAATAAAGACAAACATTTCGCAATCAACTTCATTATGTGGAATGAATTCTGTTTAAATATTGCAAATCCATGCATATTAAAGCTCTTGCCCATCAAAGCCTTTCATTTTAAATTTATTTCAAATTTAATTTTGCAAATGGAATGTTCATAGGCACTAACATGGTTATTAATTCAGCCCTGAAAACTTGACCTGAAAAACTCCTTTCAGGATTATAATATTACTATAATTATAACATTGTCATGTTATAATTTAACATACAGTTTACCCAGCCATCATAGTGGTTGGCCACAACAAGATCTTCATGCCAAACTATTTAATAAAGGATTTGCTTGTCGACTTTCATTGTCACAGATGCAAGTAGTGCATATTTCTTTAAAATGTGAAAGTTCAATTTTGCAAACTTAACAGATACTACAGCCACGGCTAACTTAACAAAAAAACAACAATCTAGCATTTCTTCTACACATCAGACTCATCACATCATAGTCACCACATAGAATATTAGTTCTCACAACATAACCCTCACACCTGCTAAGAGTACAACCAACTGCATGAACCATACCACCGATATGGTGTATCAGACCATTCCCATCCAATTAGATCCCACTAACACACTATAAAAACAAAATGGCACGTATACCCATCGTACCTGTGCATTCGACACACCACCATTGCCCTCCATCCAGAAATCCGCAAGAGGCTCATTCCACATACACGCATCCTTCCAAAACTTGCTACTTGATGCCATTATTACCTAAAGGACAAACATGTCAAACTGTAACAAACAATAAACAAGGGATTGCACAAACTTCTTTGGCACTTACGTAGATAAAAAAACCCTTACTTTACAACCTCATCTACTATCCAACATGATTCCAACATCCTCACAGCATCCACTTGCCAACTACAAACAAAGACTTCGAATAACACCACATGCATTACAACTACGACACAGAGAAGCAAACACATTCACCACTACCTCCTAACATTGCTACCAATACAGCTACAAATCAAGTTGTCACAAAATAAATACCGAAGGATTTTACACAAACAAAACGAATTGTATAAAGCATTCTTTGCAGCAGCAAATTCAGGGGTTTGTCACGGGATTAAGAAACAAACTATGTTACCTCAATGTTTTTCAAAACACAATTAATGCTCAAACACCTAATGAGGTCGAAAATGCGGTTAACCCAACATTAACACATCGCAGAAGTTTTCAACAAGATCGTAAAATATTTATCTCGATGGAGAAATTAAATCGAAAACGAAATGAAAATTGCCAGAGTGAGTCTCAAAGGTGGACGGACTTACACAGGACGATTGGAACACTACGAATACTCATATGCTTACATAGAACTTCAACTCAAACCAACAAATTAAGGCCACTATCATTTTGGCCAACACATTTAATTAAAATAACTTTCAACCGCAAAAACATCATCCTTTTCAGCTAACACATAACATTACTTCAACAACGATAAAAACATTCGGCAACAGATTCAATTTAGGTTAATGAAATCGAAAAATAGTTAAACATAAATTAACATCGCTAACGGACGCTTACTTGCCCGGATGACTACCGACGGCGATGGTAGCTGAGAACTTAACTGATCGGATAAGCAAAGTGACAACAACGACCACCACACCACGGACCGGTTGCTGGTTTTGTATGCTGGAGCTTCCGGGAAAGCAACAGCAGGCAGACAGCGACTGACCTTCAGAGCCTCACGCCCTGCCGCGACGAGCTCCACCCACCACCGGTGACGAACGACCTCCACTCCAAATAACTTTCTCCCCAGTTTAGACCTACCCAATCCTTAGCCGCCGACACTATTTCCTCTAGGGATTTGCTCTTCTTAGGCCCACTACTGCCCCGCCAAAAGCGTCAACAAAAAAGGACTAATCCACCAACATTGTACATCGGCTGGCTCAACTATAAATTGGCTTCATTTTTTCTTTCGGCTGATGCCAGTCACCTGCCCCTATGGTGATTTTTAAATTTGTTCTAGGGATATCATAGATATTTCACAATGTGCTACAAGACAAAATGTTAACCTTTAACCTGACCGTACATGGATCTTCAGAGTTCCAATAAAGATGCCTGGACCATTTGAAAAGTTTCCAATAAGATTATTATAAATTATAGGTTTAATTACTCGATAAATTTTTATAATTTTATCAAATTTTTAATTAAGTCTTTATATATATATATATATATATAAATTTTTATATTAGATTTTATAATTAAGTTTTTACTGTAATAAAAATATTAAAATTAATAGAATATTTTGTTTCAGTTAAATATTAGATATATTTATTTTGTTTAACGAAATATTTATTTAACTTTAACGTTTATCATGGTAGAAGCTTAATTATAAAATTTAATAGAGTATAAAAATTCAATTAAAAAAATATATAAAAACCTAACTGAACATTCAATAAAACTGTAAAAATTAATAAAATAATTAAACTTAAAGTATAGAATTTAGCTATCATGCCTCTTTAAGACATAAAGTTTATTACTAGTATAAAGTTTTATTTTTTTTTATCTTAAATGAATACACAACAAATGCACTAAAAATTAAAGTTTGTAATTTTTTTAGAAAAAAATTTTTAACTAATAATTTTAACTTGTGTTTTTAAGACACATGTTAACTAAATTTTAAATTATTTAAGTTAATAATCAAATTGGTATTTGAAGTTGCACTCACACGCTTCAAATTAATTCTTGAAATTTTAATTTATTTAATTTAGTCTCTCAAAAATTTACACTTATAATTCAAGTTAGTCCCTTCACTATTTATGTTAGAATGCCACATGTTAAGATATTATTCATTCATGTGTAATAGTGCAATGACATGTCAATTAGTGACACATGACAGGTCTACGTGGACAGTGGTGCCACTTAATAGAATACAATTTGTTTAGCCATAGTTTTAAAAATCAATTCAAATCTATCGATTGAATCATTAATGATAACTAAAACTTAGTTTGATAAAGCTTTTACATTTTAAAAGTAGCTTATAAAAGCTAATTTTTAAAATATGACTTTTTAAAAGTTGTAGGATTTATATTTGGTAAATCAAATTAAAATTAGCTTTTAATAAACACAAGAAACAATCATTACATTTGGTAAAATAGCTTTTAAAATTTAAAAATATTATAATAGATATAAATGCAAGCATTAAATTTAAAAATTAATTAACATATGAGGTTATATTAGACTTTCAAAAGCACCTCGATCTTTTAAAAATTATAAGTACAAGCACGTAATCTTTTTGATTTATCAAACACAAAATGAGAAACTTGAACTTTTAAAAAGTACAAGCACCTATTCGAAAAATTTTACTAAACCAAGCCTAAATAGTTCGATATTTAAAAAAAATCGTCCAAATATAAAATCGAGGGTAAATTCCTGAACCGATTAAAAACCAATTAGTTAAACTTTGGTTAAACTGAATCAGAACATAGTTGGTTTTTGTCAAAACGCAAAACAAATGGTGAGTTTTAGTGTTTAATTCTTTTTAAGAGTAAATTATTAAAATAGTACCCAAAAATTTAAATTTCTGACAAAATAAATGACTTCCAAACATACTAACAATAAATAAATTTTTAAAATATTTAAAAACGCGACAAAAAGAATTAGATATTAAACATATATTCTAAAAAAAATTTAGAGATCAAATTTTGATGTAATTATTTGTAAAAATGTTATTATAAAAATAACATATTTTTATTTTAAAATTTAATAATTTTTTGTCAAGTGAATTTTTTTATTTTGAATGACTAAATTTTTTGAAAAATAAAAAAAATAATAATAATAAAATTTTATTCCAAATTTTTTTATGCATCTTTTAAATATTTATTCAAATATTTTCATAAAAATTTAGATTAATTAAATAAGTTATTTACTAAATATAAAATCTTTTATCATTAATAAAAAATATAATACTTTTTTTTTTTTTTTGGTTTCCCACGGTATCCCCCAACCCGGCAGGTCAAGGACTAATCCGTCGCGGTACTGAGCTCCATTTAAGGGTTTGCCGCTGGCCAATGGGTTGCTGCATGCACAAGGCGGGATTCGAACCCCCGACACTTGCTTAAGCGGACTAGTGAGCTAACCACTAGACCAACCCAACTTGGTTAAAAAAAAAAAAATATAATACTTATTAATTATTTTTGTTGCATTTTCGAATGAGGGCTTTTGTTATTGTTTGGTTGTTACTCTTTTTTGTAAAAAATATAGAGAAACCCATGTTCCCTCTTTGTTTTTGGTGATGGCCAGCCAGCCCAGCCGGCCCAGACAAGGAAACCCAGAACCCACCCGACCCGAGCCACTTCTCTACTTCTCCAGCGACACAACACACCACCCCACCATTCCCCTCTTCGCCAGCGCCACCGTCTCCCTTCTTCACCCTGCCGTCACCATTCTTCCGGGTCCCTGAGCTTGAAGGCGCGATTCAACTCCAGTCTGCGAGCTTTGCCGTCGTTGGTGCCTCAGATTCTGATTCTGGTAGGTTGTCCTCTCCTCTTTGATTTTGCTGTTTTTTCACTTTTATGGTTGCTGCTGTGTTGTGGTGGGTTTATTAAAATTTCTTCTTCTTGTGTTGTAATTTTGATATTTTTTGGTATTATAATGCATTAGTAAAGAAGCTGTTGTAAAGCTTAGTTTTGGGGTTTTGGATTACTAGAATTGTGTTGATCTTTGCACTCTAATGGCAAAGCTGAACCTAGGCATGATGAAGTGAAGAAGATGATTCGTGTATGTGAGTTGAAACTAATTGTGGGTTAATGGTTAGAGTTGATAATGGATGTTGTGTAAGTGCGCATTGAATGGATATGAAACTCTGGTGTTATGATGAATTACCAGTAACCAAGGTTATAAAAACAGTGTTTTGATTGCAAAAGAATAATAACAAGCTCTGTTAATTTTGATTGCTGACCAAATTAGACATTCTTGTTGCAACAAGTTAAATTGATTATGAAGATTAATGGCTCATTTGGATAACGCAACTTTGAACATTTTTATTTTTTAACACTTCGAAAGCAAAAAAGTAATTTTTTCTTTCTTTTTTTTTTATATATATATATATATTTTAAAACATTTCATCTTGTTTGGCTATACAATTTATGACTTCCTTATAAGTCATTTTTGGTTCCTTTTGGGAAATTAAAATGTCTAGCTTGTTAATAAGAACTTTTCGAAATAAACACTTGTACTGCGGTTGAGCTCATAGCCTAAAAGTCGAGTCTCTTACTTTCAAGCCTGGATTATCCCTTGTCAAGTTGTCGTAGCAAATCTTGTATCAGAGGACTGTTCGCCATCATTTTCTGTTCAATGCAAGATTGTTTCCCATGCTAAAATTGTTGTATTTTTCCTTTTCTCAATAGATTGTTAACTTGCTTTATCAGTAAATCATGTTTTAAATTGAAGGTACTTGATGGGTACTGAATTTGAAACAATCGAGGCAAGAATAACACCTATGTTTGCACAACTCCAATGTGAGTGTGGCATTCTACAAAGATTGATCTATAAGAACAGGAACCAGCACCGACGTTCCTCATATTTCCAGCATGTTTTGAAGGTACAAAAATTGAAAGTTTTCCTTTCAATGATATGAAACAGCTTTCAATGAAACATTTTTCTTCCTTTTTTTTTAAAGTTTCATGGGCATGCTATGTAGTATGTATGTATATGTCATTTTGGGTTTTGTGTGGAATTGTAATTGGAAGGTGAGTAGAGATATAAAGCTTCTGCAATCGACAAACTTGGAGGAGCTTGTGTCATCTTGTTTACTAGTTATCAAAGGAGATAGACCAAAACAGAAGGTTCATCTTTTCGAGAGGTATGTTTGACTTGTTTATTTTTTGGATTTGTTTTGTAGTTTTCCATATCCATGTACAGATGGTTTAGTGAAGCCATAAGAGTGTGGGCACAGAACAGAAGAGATTGAAATTCCCATTTCCTGAGAGATTTCTTACTTTCATGTATAACTTAATATTTTGCATCATCATGCTTGTTTATTGCCCATGGATTTGTCACTGGTTCTTGAAATATATTTTTCTCAAATACTTTCTGTGCATATAAGATGATAAGTACTATTGTTTTACTTACTGCTCATGTCAGCTTAAAAAGGAGGAAATGTGACAATGGAAAGTATAACTTTATGGAGCGCCTTTTAGGAGCTGCACGCTTACTAGCAGAGGTAAAAACTGCAGCAGAGTATTCTTTAGCGTTTCTCTTTTTCCCCTTATTTATTTTGTAAATTGATCATTGCCTTTTACTAGTGGAGAGCTCATTCATTTCCTGCTCTTCCTATGCATACAGAATTAGGATTTCAAATAAACTATTATTTCCTTGTATTAACAGTAGTGTTGGATTGCTGAAATCTTCTGGAAGACTGGAACATGTTCAGTTGTTCTTCTATATTGATGAGGGTTTTGTTTTCTCGTGCAGATGGTAGAAACAATGCTGAAGGCTGCAACGTATCCTTCTACTGATATCATGTGGTTTGTGTTTGAATGATTGGGATCACTGTACCATGTGATCATAATTTGTTTAACCATACCCTATGTATCATAATGCTTGTATCATGTCCAGCTTGTATCTTGGTATTGTCAAATGATACAGCATACATATTGTTGGCATAATTCACCAAATCTTCCAATGCTGTTTTATAAACCGTTAGAAGTTTAATTGCTTGATTGAAGCAATGTGCATTTACTTTTTGTGTCTGGGGTGAAATTATATTCTTGCTGATTCTGTCGATGCTTTACTGTTTGTTGGTTGATTCTGCCAACCTTAACATCTCCCCCTTCCCTTCCTAAATTCCTGAATTTGATAAATTCAGTAGCTTAAGTCTTTAGAGAAGTTTCTAGGTTTTGGTTGATTATAGTTATACAATGTATTCTTGTGGTCTGTTACAAATGTAAATCCTTGAATCATATTTTTGCTTTTTACTTAGAAACATTCCATATTTCATAGATACTGTTATCATTGTCATTGATAGCATTTCTCTCATTGTATTTACTTCTTAATATGAAGCGAACTGTATGTGAAGGTTGCAGTTTGCAATATAAAATATGTTTTCTTGACTATATATTAGTGAGGTATCTGTATTGTTTGCTCAAGCTTTCTTCATGGGGTTTTCTGTGATAATTATGGGTTTGCTTGCACGTCTTCGGGTTTTGGTTCAACAAGTAAGTCCTCATGTTCATGGTTGTATAATATTGAGATTGAGGTCATGCAAAATATCAACAACGTTGAATTACAATAGGAAGGTTATTTCTCAATTAAAATAGACTTGGTGAATATGATTATGCGTTTACATTAGCTAATGAGTTATTGAAAATTTGTGCTAGCCATTGTTTTTTATTTCTGTTTGTAAATCCATCTGCCTTGAGATATCTTTAGCATTGGGAGTCATCTACCTTGAATTTACATGAGACTTATTTGCAATCCTTTTTCTTCATGGTACAGATATTACTTGATGTGGTTTCATTGTTCAACATGGTTTCTTCTTTGTCTAGAAAGAAGCAATCAATAAAAATAACTCACAAGGGACTCGAGGTTTGCTTTTACCACTTAACCTTCTGTTCTGCATTTACTAATTGATACGGGTAACATGCAAATTTATTGTTGTATACTGTTGATGCAGGTTGTTAGGGAGGTTTTCCCAGTTACTCAAGATTTTGTTAAATTGGAATGTGTATGGAAATCAGATAAGTTCATATTAATTGAGACAAAGCATGATTGTGAGAATGAAAATCAAGGTGAGGATTCTGGTGGAAATGTCTCTGTGGAAGCATCAGCTATAAACTACGATACTATTGAAAATTTTCTTGGGGGTAAGAATTATGAATTTATGATGTTGTCTCAATTCTGCTCTGCTGTCTCCATCTCATCTTCGTTGTTAATGTATTTTTTTCATGCAAGCTTTCATTTTCATTTTTCAGCTGATAATATTAATATAATATTAGCAAAATATGTCTTTTTTTATGACTTATAACTCAGTAGCCTCTCCTTTTAGGTTTAGTCACAAGAGAAAATGCTTGTTCGTAATTAATGTATGCTTTTCGTATGAGTCCAGTTAAAGACAACAGAAACAAATTGCTATACTTGAATACTCTGCATGATCTTGTTATCGGTGCTTGTTTTGATCAGTAGTTACATTTGTCACGAATAAAAGATCTTCTAAACCGAGAAGATTGATAAAGTGAGAAATTGAGGGTTTAATCACCATTTTGTAACTTACATTATGTTTGAGCTCCATTACCTTGATTCAAGGATGATTGGACTCTCACTTTTCACTTTACCGTTTTCCTCATTTTAGAGGAGCTTGATTTTGTTTGTCATATTGGTCTCTAGAGTTCTGAAATTTACATCTCAATGGGCTAGTACTTCAAATTGGATATAAACCAAATCAATAAATTGTTTTCCAGGCTTAGATATCAACCGTTGTTTCTCGATTTTTCTCGCCATTTTAATACTAGATAACTTGTAATATTTTGGTGTTATTAGTTTTAGCCAAGGCATTGATGATGTACATCTTATGCAGATGACCAGGTTATCCCAAATACTGAGTGTGGCGAGGAAGGTGGAGAATATCAAGGTGACACTAAAGCATCTTTCAAGAACTCTTCACCGGTAACCAGCTCGCATGCATTGCCACGGTCCGCTCCTAATGCTGAACCACACTCTGCGAGAAAGAAAGTCGCATTTGTATCAATCAAGAATCATGCGCCAGCGTCGCAAAGTGTACGAGGTGTTTCTTCTTTTAACTCAAAATGTCAAGCAAAGTAATGAAACTAAGGATGATGCTGGGGATTCACTTGCTAGTCTTTTCAATAATGTAAATGCAAAAGATAGTATTTTTTGAAACATTGAAATCTAAATGGAAGAATTATTGAAAATGCCTCGTTCTGTTTGCATTATTTGGTAGGAGTGTTAAGTTAAGGCCAGTTGATTTAATTTGAAAGGATGCAAGTCCACTTGTGCCCTTAAAACTTACTTTTGATGAACGTAGGAAAAAAGAAATTAGCATTATTACCCACCCAAATGTCTTCAATTGAGATGCCATGAAAAATTTTTCATGACATTATGCAATTCTAATTCATGAAAGTATGTCTGTGAAATTTATATATTAATATTGTATAGACAATTTAACCCTTGGATTCAAATAACTTCCATAAAAATTTCTTCAAAAGGAAAAAATTGAAGTCACTAGAACTATTGCTATATTCATCAATGTTTTGATTTTACTAGTTTTTTTTAAATATAAATCTTTTGAAATTATGCGTAGGACACAAAAACATAACACCTAAGATCTATAGGGGTGGATATTTTATACAATCCACACCATAGAATCTCCCAAAATTTAAATGTTTTACAATGACCATGTTAAAAATCTTGTGCGCGTTATGATTTCACATTTTCAGTGATCAAAGTCTTTGTCATTTTCTTTTTCCTGTACCTGTTGACCCTTTTTAAGAAGTTGACTTGAATTGTATTCTAACATTCGCTCCTACATAACTACATTATATTTCCAACCGAATGAGAGGTTAGAAATTTCTTAGATTTTCATTTTTTTCAAGTATTTATATTAAAAAAAGTTTTGAGTCCCCGCGTGATTTTTTTTTCTCATTTGCTTAGTCATATTTCAATTTTCACTATTGTTATTAATTGTAGTTAATTATTTATTATTTTTTAGATTTTATTTTTCCAAAACAACTAAAGCCTGGTAAAGGATTAAAATATAGAAAAAAATAATATTAATTTAAAAATAAAGATAAAAAATATGAAATTTATTCAAATGCTTAAAATTGTATCAATAGTCTTTGAATCACAAGTAGCTATAGTTATCAGAACTGAACCGATTAGACTATTATATTACTGGTTCAACCGGTGAATCACAAGTTAAATCGATTGATCTAGTCATAATTAAATAATTATATAAAATTTTATTTTATTTTATTTTTTTATTTCCATAATAAATATCTTTTTTTTAGTTTTATTTTGTATTCAATTAATTATTATTTTTAAATTTTAATAACTCATCCATTAATTTATATTTATTATACTCTTCAAGTATTTATAGAAAAAAAATAATAAAATTAACAATCATAGAAATAGAAAATATCTTGTGGTTAATAAAATATTATTTTTTTTTAAATTTATAGATATAATTTAATTTTATTTACATAATACATTTAATAAAAATATTATGTTAATAAAATATTATTTTTTCTAACTTAACCAAATTTGACCGGATCAATTTAAACTATTTTTATTGAGTTTGACTAAATTTGACCGAATTAATTATTTAACCGGTTCAATGATGACCCAACTAGGGCTGGAAGTGAGTCAAGCCAACTCATGAGTCAGCTCAAACTCGACTCATTAATAGCTTGATAAGCTGAACCCGTGAGCTGGTGAGCTGAGCTTGAGCTTGGATTTGAGCTTATAAATTAAATAAGCCAAGCTTGAGCTTGGATAAGCTCGGCTCATTAGCTCGTGAGCTGACTCGATTATATATAATATTTTTTTTTTTGAAAGTGAAGCTCAACACGTGAAGTGGAGCAATGCAAAACGGAAGATAAAAGACAAGCATCAACACAACAGGAACTTATATCCCCATGTTATCTTCGGCATTGCCATCAACAACCAAAGGGATTTGCACCTAGCCACTCCTTGTAGTTCAGAGAGTACATGTCAACAATCTCCTCCACTCCTTTACTCTTGTTCTGAAATAGTCTTCTATTTCTTTCCAACCACAAATTCCAGATAATCGCGCAGAAGCTCACCATCCATGCCTTACGATCCGCCTTTCTAGCTGTGACCTCAGTCCAACTTAGGAAATGTTCCTTCAACGAGCCCAGACAAGACCATAATCTACCAGCATATGATATCCATGCGCACCAAACCTGCCAAGAAAAGCTACATCCTAGAAGCAAGTGGTGACCAGACTCAACACAATTATTGCATAATACACATAAGGTATCTTGTTGGTTAATAACTCCAAGTCGACTCAGTCTTTCCTTCGCACTGATTCTACCAGTCAATGCAAACCAAACAAACACCTCCACTCTTGGTGGCACAAGTCCTTTCCAGATAGTACTTGTAAAGCTATAGCTTGTGATCTCCTCCGGAACCATGTCCGCCTGCATTACCTGCACAAATGAGTTAGTTGTAAAAACACCTTGTTTATCATATTTCCACACAATTTTGTCCTGTCTGTCATGTGCAAGTCTAACCAGCCTTAACTCATCAAGTAGTTGGTTCACAAGATCCAACTCCCATTGGAACAATTGTCGTCGCCATTAGAAGTTCCATATCCACTCTAACCCATCCTAAAACCCACAATCCCCTATCACTGATCCTACTTGGTTTGAAACAGAGTAAAGTCTAGGAAATCGATCTTTCAACAACCCTCCAAGTAGTCAGACGTCCTCCCAGAAGCGAGTATCTCTTCCGTCTCCAACCTCCATAGACAACCCATCAATCATCTTCTGCCTCAGAAGAGCTGTGTTTCGGATCATAGCATCTCCAACTCCTAGGCCTCCTAACCTTTTAGGAGCCTGCACCACCTCCCACTTGACCATAGCCATACCATTCCTCCCATCCTCCTTACTCCATAGGAATCTTCTTTGTAAGGAGATCAATTTCTCCGCTACCGCCTTAGGCATCTTATATAAGCTCAGATAATACACCGGGAGGCTATTTAGCACAGATTTGATAAGCACCAACTTTCCAGCTTTGTTGAGGACCTTGGCTTTCCAGAGGCTAAGCTTTTCCTCCACTTTGTCTATAATTGGCTTCCAAGTCTTAACCAACTTTGGATTTGCTCCAAGCGAGATTCCCAGGTATTTTACTGGAAGAGTTGCTTCCTTACACCCCAACACCCTGCACATACGCCGTACCCACAGCTCATTACAGTTAATAGGAATCAAGCTAGATTTATCAAAATTGATACTTAAGCTCGACATCAACTCAAAGCACCGTAGTAACCTCTTGTAGTTTTTAATGGTTTCTTCCTCATGTGGGCAAAACAAAACCGTATCATCTGCAAACTGAAGATGTGACAACTCGATATGATCTCTCCCAACCAACAACGGCGATATACGACCATTCCTAACAGCCTCTCTAATCATCCTGTGCAGGACATCCACAACAAGAACAAATAAAAAGGGGGACAGAGGATCACCTTGTCTCAAACCCCTTTCCATCTTGAACGGCTTAGAAGGTGATCCATTTACCAACACTGACATAGAACACGTGCTGATGCATTCCATAACCCAGCCCCTCCACCTTCCTCCAAACCCCATCTTTTGCAGAACAAGATCCACAAAGCTCCACTTGACCCTATCATATGCTTTCTGAAAATCTAACTTAACAATTGCCGCTTCCTTTTTCCTTAGTTTGAACCACTAGACAGTTTCACACGCTATCAGGGCCCCATCATGGATCTTCCGGCCTTTGACAAAAGCAGTCTGTGTCTCGCCCACTAGACCTGGCATAACTCCCCGCATTCTCCTAACCAACAGCTTCGAGATCACTTTATACACACACCCCACCATGCTGATTGGCCGCAAATCTTTGATTTCTTTGGCTCCAGTAAACTTGGGGGCCAGTGCCACCCAGGTAACATTAGCATCTGCCGGTAACTTGGAGGATTGGAAAAAGTCCAATACCGCTGTCGTGAATTCAGCACCAATTTCATCCCAGCACTTCTTTATGAAGTTCATGTTGTATCCATCACATCCTGGAGCCTTGGAGGAGTCACAATCCCACACTGCCTCCCTAATCTCCTGAGGTGTCGGTTGTAGCTCTAATGCCAAAGCATCTTCCTCACAGATCACATTCACCAGACCATCTCTGAAACCTATCGTGGGTGACCTCTCTTAATGATATAAGTTTTTGTAAAAACCGTTGATGGCAACCTTAATCCTAGCTTGATTCCTTATCAATCGTCCATTAATAACCAGCACATCAATCCTGTTATTCCTTCTTCTCGCAGAAGCTAAGTTGTGAAAATATATGGTATTTTTATCCATGTCCTTAGCGTGCTTCGACCTTGATAGTTGCTTCCAATGTAGTTCTTTCCTCACATACCATTTCTCGCAGCACACAACTAAGGCTCTCCTTCTAGCCTCCACCGTTCCATCATAAACCCCGTTACTCACCATATCATCTAGCTTCTTGATCTCGTCCTCAAACTTCGCAATTTTCTTATCCATACCACTAAAATTCGCCCTATGCCACCTTCCCAGAGGACCCGTCAAAGCCTTTAATTTATCAGTGAATTGTAAGTCGCCTAGCCCTCTCCATTCTTCTTTAACCAATCTCATAAAGCCTTCATGAGTGAACCACGAATCTAGACTTCTGAACGGTCTCGGGCCATCCCTTTGTCTGTTGACCTCCACTATAATAGGGCAGTGATCTGACAATCCCCGTGGCCCACCTCTCAAGCGAGTCTGCGGGAACACCTCAAGCCATTCCAAACTGACCAAGGCTCTATCGATGCGGCTACAAGAACGTCCTCTGAACCATGTAAATTTACGGTCAGTGATCGGCAAGTCCTCCAATCCCATGTCAGATATCCAATTCTTGAAATCTTCCGCCGATGGAGTTAACGTATCTGTGCCTTGTCTTTCCTCCACCTGTACAATCTCATTAAAGTCTCCAACAAAGCAGCAGGGGCCTTGGCACAAACCAGTTATGAAACTCAATTCCTCCCACACAATAAGTTTTTCATTTCTAGAATGCACACCATAAACTAAGAAAAAAGCACAATCAACATTATTGTTCAACAAGCTCCCTTCAACACACAACCACCTCTCTCCTTTATGGCAATTACGCAATTTAAAAAAAGCATCATCCCACACTAACAGTAGCCTACCAGACGCACCATCAGACCCTACATACTCCCACCCTGCACAGCCATTCCCCCAAATTTTCAAAACATCAAATCTTGTTATAATCTGTCTTTTAGTCTCTACCAGGCCTAACATGTTCAATCTATATTTTCTCTTTAGGTCCTTCACCATCCTCATCTTCCCATCCCCCCTTAACCCCCTAACATTCCATGATCCTATAGTCATTTTACAATATAATTACACACCTTTTTGTGAGATTTCGGCCTGCTCCGCCTTGCTTTAGCTTTCTGTTTTGCCAACCTCTTTTTCCGAGCGATATCTTCATTCTGTTTTTGGAGAATAGCCATAATGTCATCCTCTTCATCATACAGCACTGCTCCAGATTCCTTGGCTAGTTCCCAGGTCTTCTTATTTTTCGTCTCCTGCTCATCCAGGCTTAGGTCCTCAGTGCCACTGCCCTCATCAGAAATCGCGTGGCCTTCTTCCCCCGGTTGGTTATGTCTATCACCGGCACTCTTGCTAACATTCTGATCAGTGAGATTAATGTCTTCTATAGAGCCAATACCACTAACTTCATTACCAACAGCAGCAGTTTTTTCCCCGTGAAACCCGAAGGTAGTATCCTCAGGTTCCTTTGTAATCTTGTCGAATACGATCGCATCCACTGCCCCCTCTCTCACGCGGTCCACCACCATCACCGATCGGCATCCTCTAGCTTCATCCCCGCCGTCGACAGGGCCAGGCATCCTCGGATCCCCTCCAGCAGATCGGTCGAAGGCTTCTTCCCCCTCCACGGGACTTCGCACTTCTCTATAGGTGTTTCCGGCTTTCATCGTGGGTTCGTCAACCTCCCAATGGCGCGCCTGAGCCGACTCCCTAATCACCGCCAGGTCCCCTCGGCGGCCTTTATCGCCGGTGACTTCCTGGCACGATGAACTGCCCTCGCCCCTCCACACACGGGAACACCTTAGCGTCACAGAAGCATAGCCAGACCCGCCCCGTTCTCCTTTGAACCCACTGACCCGAATCAGCATGCTTGGATCCAGCCCAGGAGGTCCACCAGCGCCCTTCTTGCGTTGTGGACTTGTTATCATTGCTGGTTGTGATCTTGGGCCTTCTTGGCCCAAACCATAGCTGTTTGCCAATTTTACCAAGCCCCTTGCATTGGAGTTAACCAAACTAACCCCCTTACCCAACCCAATATGTGGTCCACTATAGTTCTACGGTAAGGTGGCCTCAGAATCCCCTTCGTTGCAATCATCAAATCCCGCCGAATCTGCCAAACCTTTATTCACTTCATTAAGAGGCTGGTCTGTTACCTTTTTACTTTGATTCTGTATTAAATTGTCATAACTCCACTCGTTCAAAATTAATTCTGAAATTACAGGTCTACCCTCATCTTCAACCTCCTCCCTTAGCACCTTCATAGCAACTTCCGCAGCCTGATCATCATAACCTATTAGCTTTGTTGACGTTACAGACGTTGTATCTTTATCATCACCAACATTTGTTGTTGCATAATCCCAATAATCACGTCTTTGTATACCATCTGCCACGTTGTTCATGTTACAATGCGAACCATAAGCTTCCTTACCCACCTCTTTTACCAAAACATCGAATCCACTGGTGCCTATTGTGATATGAACCCATTCATTAATTACATCCATAGCACAGGTATCAATTAGGACCCGTCCGACATTGAACGAAGAGCATGATTCCGTTGCTTTATCACACCCTACCACCTCCCCCCACAGACTTCCTATCGACCTAAAGGTATCCACAGACCAAACATGAAGCGGAATCCCAAAGCACTCTAACCACACCCTGCGAGATTCACTTCTTTCTGATTCATCCCACCTCCATACGCTATGAAACAGCTGCAGTAGGCTATTCATTTTAAGCGTGTACGTTTCTTCAGCGTTCAGCAGACTGTCGAAGGTCAACATTGCTTTATACGCTCCCATTTCACGAACTTGAACTACTTGAGGGAACATCTTCTCAACCATGCCCTTTAGTGACCTAAAGTCAATGGCCTTCGTCGTACCACCTATAAGACTTTTCTGTAGCCAGTCTAGATTTTCTTTCGCCACAGCCACTTCCAGTTTCTTTGTCCACCCATTTCCATGTGGATCTTGGTTCTTTTTCCCTTTGGATACCTCTTCAGGGCAGCTAGATGGGGTCATCTGAGCAGGCTTACTTTCTCGCAGCGGTTGGCGGATCATGTCATTTCGGTTGTCATCTGCTATCTGTATCTTCTTCATGTCTTTCGTAACCACAGATCTCCTGTACTTTGCTTCTCCAACAAACACCTCCTTTCCTCTCAGCTTCATACGATTCATTTCTGTTATAGCTTTCAAAACTCCTCCCTTTGTAGTGTAGCGTATGAATGCAAACATGTAGATCGTACCCCTTTTTTTGTTTCTGTGAGAGGTATATGTCATTTATGCGGCCAGTCCACTTGAACAATTGATACAATTCTCTCTTCGAGATGTCTTCTGGTAGATTATCCAAGAAAATCGAGAACGATTCATTTTCCAATCGACGATACTCTTCTCTGTTCCAAACCCTAGGATCCTTAACCTGATTCCTATAGCTACCCCTCTCAATGTTTCCCACCCACACACTCTCTCTCTACCTCTCTCTCTCTCTAACATCTCTCTCTTCTTTACTTTAATTTTTAATATTATATATAATATTAAAAGTATAGATTAAATGCATATAAGATATGCGTATTAATAATTCAATATATATAATTTTACATATGTATTAATATTTTTAATTGTTTAAATTTTTATAGTCATTTTTTATATATAATTTTGATGTAGGACATAAATAAAAAATTTAAAATTGATAGATAGACAATATATTAAATTTATTTGTTTAATATTTTTTAATATATATAAGTTATAATTTATTGATATAGAATTATAGATTATGTTCCTATTATTTGAGTTAGTTCGTGAGCTCGAGGCAGCTCGTGAGCTTTCGTTGAGCCGAGCTTGACCTTACGAAATAGGTTCGATTATTAATGAGTCAAGTCGTAAGCCAAGCCTAATTTTTGTGAGTCGAGCTTGAGCTTGGTCTAGTTCGACTCAACTCGGCTCACTTCCAGCCCTAGACCCAACCCATATTAATGAGCGGGTGACTAAATTTCTGAATTTGGATCCTCTAAATTTTAAATTTGTACTTTAGAAGATAAAGTATGATCTTCTACCTTTGAATGGTTTTTCTCTCATAGTTATTCTTGGTCCCACCTATAAAATAAATGGTGAGAGATCACACTTTACTCTTTAAAGTAAAATTCAAATTTTAGAAAATCCAAATCCCAAATTTCTAATCAGTTCGACGGAATGGGTTTGATAAATAAGCAAGTAACGTTAATTGCATTTAATTTTTTATATGTTATATTTTTTTTCAAATAAATGCTACAAAACTGAGTATGCAGGCCCAATTTCTTTCGACCCAAATAATATCTTTTTTATTTCTTTTATGCAAAAACATACGCACACATCATAACCAAATAAATTCAAAAACAGAACCATTAAAAGCATCTTAACCTCGACAAAAACAGAGGCATCTTAACAGACCAAAAAGAAAAAAAAAACGTAATGACAACAACAAAACATCTTTGACCAAAAAAAAAAAAAAAAACAAAACATCTTAACTTAGTACTTCAGTAATAAAAAGTTACTCAATACTAAAACTTTGTACTAGTTATTGAATAATACAATTCAATCGATACTAAATAATATAAATTATTGGGTTCATATATATATATATATTATACATCTAAGTTTTTTTTTATTAATTAAGTTCAATCAAGTTGGTCTAATATAATAAATATTAATTATAATTAGTATTATTTCAAATCTTATTATTTAACTTGATTAAATTTGATTCATAAAAAACTTGAATGCATAAACTGAATTATTAAAATTAAATTTGGCGCTAATCATTATTAAAATTAGTCTGCAAATCTATTGGCACACATTAACTGAATTTCTATGACTGTAACTGCGTGAGATATAACAGTTTTATCTGAATTTTTTACTTTTGGATGATTTCAAAATTGAGAAACTTTGGATGAATGAATGTTCTATGTAACTAATAGCATTACTTCTTATGTTTTTAAAAATAACTTAACCATTAAACAACAATTCTAATGATAAGCTAAAAAAAATTTCTCTATTAAAACTTCGTACAAAGTAATAAAAAAATACAATTCAACAAAGACTAATTAATAAGGTAACTTTATTTAATGTTTAATTTCTACTATTAAAATACTATCAATTCATTCATACAAAATAAAAAGATGCTACATCCAAATTTAAATCTTTAAGTGTTTAATTAATAAATTTTTTATTTTATAAACTATTTATTCTTTCTTGTTTTTTTCGATTTGGGACTAATTTCAAACATATGCCTTGGCTTCCCAACTCTTTTGAACAAAGTTAACCATTACAATTTACAAAGATATAAAGTTATTATATATTATATAATTTTATTTAAAAAATAGAATAAATAATTATTTTAGATAAATAATTAAATTAATAAACTCAAAAACAAATAACAATTTTTAAATTAAAAAAAATATTATTGCCAATCACTTTTCGATTAAATAAATTTCCAAATCTTTAAACATTTAAACCTTTTTTCTCTTTTTAAATATTTTTTTTCTTAATTTTTCACCTATTATCATATAAAAACATTTTAATATTTATAATAACTAAAAAAATCTTTATATATTATAATACATAATGAAAGTAAATTACTTTAAATTTTATTTATTTTTCTCATGATATTATATTAATAACATACGTATTAAGTAAATTCATTAAAATAATTATATTTTATATATTTTATTTATGAATATATTTTAAATACATATAACAAGGTTATTAGAACAACTTATTTATATTATTTTATAGTATATTTTTTTATGATATGAAGCATAAAAATATAATTTATTGTCACAATAATACTCAACAAAATATGCTAATGAAAAATAGATAATTTTTATATTTTATCGAATCCAAAATAAAAAGAAAATATAACAACTAAGATAAATTTTTTATATAACAAGCACTTATTAATATTTTTTAATCAAAAAATATTAATTATGATTATATATTAATAAATCTATAATATTAAATTTAATTATATAATATTTTAATTTTCGGCCCCTCCTCTACCAAATTTCTAGATCCGTCCCTGGATCTAGCTGACGTATCCGGCAATGTGGTGCGACGATATAATACATAAATACTCAAATGTGATTGAGGATTTTATAAAATAAAAAACGCATTAACTTTACATCTTAAAATTTTGGGTTGAATATAATATCTTTTTTATCTTGTGTTCTCTATGACTTGGTTCCTTTTCAAAATCTCTCCAGCGATCAATAGAAGGCTCATTTTTATTGATATGGAAGCTTTGTGTGTGTGTTATCTGGATATGGAGTCATGAAAGCGCAATACAGATATGTGGGGCAGCTTTTTTGTTAATGTCAGGTCCAACAACTCGGATGGTGCGAGTTGTTTGAGCGTCCTATTTTGCTTAGCAAATCGGTAGGTCCGATTTGAGAAGGAAGACATGCTAAAATTCTGAAAGATTGAAATCGTACCCTCCGAGTTGTTAGTAGTGTTGGTTTTTTTTTTTTTGTGTTGTGTTATGAAATCGGAAGGTCCAACAAGGGGTTTTTTATTATTTTTTTGAATTCAGTAAAGGTAATCGCATGGTCCGATTTGGTTGGGACTTTAAATAAAAGTTGGTGAAAACTGGATCAGAACAACCACTCTCGCATCTTCTTCTTCTCCTTCTCCAACGGTCCTTCTGGTTTTTAGTTCCTCTGTTTCGTTACTTGTTTAGCAAAGTAGCTAAAAATCTAAAACTCAAGTTTATGAGCTTGTTAATGTGATTGAGAGAAATGAGTGACAGAGTGTTATTGAAGGTGTATTATTTTGGTCAGATTTTGTTACAAACATCTGAAGGAGTAACATTTGTTTGTAAAAATTTGTTAGATTTGGTAATTCCTTTTACAATCTCATTTGAAGAGCTCAAAGGTGTGATCTGTGAAAAGATTCATTCTGAGAGGGCAAGAAGGATGTCATGTATTCTATACAAAAATCCTATACAAGTGTTTGGTGGATTCGTCCAGTTTCAAACCAAATATGTAATGGACGAAGCGAGCATGCAAGATATGTTTTCCATGTATATGGAAAATCGGAGTCAACTCTCGTTCATCGAGTTGTATGTTGAGTTTGAGCAATCTGAGGCTGACCGGAATATTCTACAGGAGGATTACAATAGTGACAGTGAAGAAGAGTTCGAAAGCAACTACGAAGTTGTTGGTCCAGATGGAGATGAGGTTCAAGGTGACGGAGCTATGGCTCCGGATGTGTCTGATGTGGCAACTGCACTGGCAAACGATGTGCCGTTTGAGGAGCCATCATTCATGCGAGTTTTGGATTTGGAAGCTATGCATGTTCCGGAGTTTTCGGATTATATCAATGCAGGTACGTAATTCTCCGTATTTATACGAAAGATTGAAATTTTTTATTAATTTATCTTGATAGTTGGACCAAATAGCTAACTGAGGTTTGAAAATATACTCGATTAGTATTTATTTTTGTTTACCTATTTGTGTATTTAACTTTAAGATAGTAAATTTATAAGAGAGTTATTGATTTAGTTGAATATAAATTAGAATTTATTGGTTAAGTAGTAAATTAGTTAAATATCCGTTAGTATTTATGAGTTAATTTAGTAAATTAAGTAAATATAAATTGAAATTTATTAGTAAATTAGTTTAATTAAAATTGGTTAAATTGGAATTTATTAAGTAAGTATAAGTAAATTAGTTAAATTAAAATTTGTTAAATTGGTTAAATTTAGTTAAATTAAAATTAAGTCAATATAAATAGGAATTTATTAGTAAATTAAGTAAATATAACTAGTAAATTAGTTTAATTAAAATTGGTTA
Organism: Arachis hypogaea; assembly: GCF_003086295.3. NCBI lineage: Eukaryota > Viridiplantae > Streptophyta > Magnoliopsida > Fabales > Fabaceae > Arachis > Arachis hypogaea. The sequence continues at coordinate 24,891,556 of NC_092055.1, read as the reverse complement.
AATTAGAAGTTATTAAGTCAATATAAATAAGTTAGTTAAATTAAAATTTGTTAAATTGGTTAAATTTATTTAAATTAAAATTAAGTGAATATAAATAGGAATTTTTTAGTAAATTAAGTAAATATAACTAGTAAATTAGTTAAATTAAAATTAGTATCTGTTAGTAGATTAGTTGAATATAAATAAGTATTTGTTAGTAAATTAGTTAAATATAAATAGTTTGGAGGGTTTTATTATGATTGATGCAGTAAAAATTTGTTTTACCTTTATTTTCGAATGTTTAAGTATTTGTGTTTTTAAAATTGGTTGTATGGCTGTCCTGGTGGCAGAAATTTCTTTTGTCGCAGATGATGAATTTGCCGTTGGGATAGAATTCAGTTCCACGGAAGTTGTTATTAAAGCGATAAAATAGTATACTATACGAAGAAGCGTAGATTACCGGGTGTATAAGTTTGAGCCGTTGACATTTTATGCGAAGTGTACACAGTATGAGTCAGGGTGTGATTGATTTATCCGGGTTAGCATGATCAGCCGGAAGTACTGTTGGGTTATAAGGAGGTATAATGGCAGTCACACATGTACCAGAGCCACAATTTCTCAGGATCATTCGACGCTGGATTCGACCACGATTGCAGAAGCAATTAAGCCGTTGGTTGAGGCTGACCCGGCCTTAAGGTAGAATCAGTTATAGCAGAGGTGCAATCGAAGTTCAACTACACTGTTAGTTATCGAAAAGCATGGTTGGCTAAGCAAAAGGCAGTGGAAAAAATATTTGGAGGCTGGGAGGCATCGTACGAAGCGTTGCCTATATGGTTTGAGGCCATGTGTCACGAGTGCTTTCTGATTTTGTACGACACCAATTTGAGATGCATGATAGAATACAGTAACTCGTAAATGGTCCTCCACCCGATCGTTGTACCGACCCGGCGAAACTGGATGGTCACAGGTCAACATTCTTAATTTCTACAAAAAACATAACAAGTTATTAGTCAACTCACAAACTATTGCTAATTTACTACTACAAAGCAAGAATTTTTAAACTACAGACACTTATTAACAAAATCTTCACAACTAACTCAACAACAAATATTACTTGAAATCAAACATCTGTTATAAATTATTTGACTTAATTTGACTAAAACAAATAATTACTACTTCCAAAATGAATTATTAATAACATTAACTAATACATACAAATACATAGATTCATAATACATACATATACATACATTCCTAATCAAATCTCAATAAAATTAGTAAATTAGAGATGCTGTTTGTTTTTTTATTTACGATATATCAATAATTTTTCTAATATATAACATTATTATTATTTGTTTTATTAATTACCTATTAGCTATTACTTAAATAAATTTAAACATATATTTCGAAATTTTAAAAAATATTAGTAATTATCGTCAATATCTTTTTAAATTTATTTTCTAATAACAATAAAAATTAACTTTTCTAACAATGATAATTACAATTAACTACAATAAAGTAACACACTTTTATAAATTAATACTAATAACCATTCTGTTCTTATTTATTACTATGTCCAACTGTTCATTGTAGCCACAATAATATTTAATAATATCGTAACAATTATAAATAATTAAAAATTTATAAAATATTTCAAAAAGCAAATTGTATCCAAAAATTAATAACAATTCGGTTTAAATTTTATAATTTAATTGCTAAATATTTTAATATTTCACTTTTTCTTCCGAAATTCTAAAAATTATAAAAAAATATTAAACAAATTAAAAAAAAAATTGCGTTTCTTTCTTTTAAACTGCAACAACAAGAATGTATATAGCATCATCATCATTAACACACTAACAATAATAATAATTAACACACTAACAATAATAATTTTTATACAAAAATAGTAAAAAAATTAAAAAAAAAATTAAAATTAGTCCTAATCATTTTATGTATATTTCTAAGTTCATATCCTAACCATAATAATAACAACTAAATTTTTAACAATAATAACTATAATTATAAAAATTAAAAAAATTTTAAACAAACTTACATAATCTGGCAAACTGAGATAATGCATAATATGAAGTTCAGGACGATCAACATCTTTAATTTTATTTTTTTGAAAGTGAAGGCTCAAAGTAAAAACTCGGATGGTGAGAGTTTTTGTTGCATCCAGTAGTGTTGGTATGTGGGGCACCGTCTGAAGAGTAAGGTTTGAGCGCCGCGTAATGCATCAACTTGGACCCTCCGTTTTCGTTGCAACAAATCGGACCCTCCGTGTTGCTCATTGTGTGTCGTACGGTCCGAATTGCTTGACATCCTGACACCACATCCATATTCAACACCCTCCCTTTCTATAACCCAGTTTAACACATTTCATAAGTACATATGAAAATTACTTTGCGATCAATAGAACTTCTCACGGTGACCAACAAACTCAAATACAATCATTATAAATTCAAATATTTGTGGCCTCTACTATATGTAAAAGAAGATTAATATATACCTCTTATTATATATATATTTATTCCTTGTTCCAAGAAGTTATGCAACCACAGCAAAAAAGTATTAATTTGGCATATTTATGTCACATTAAAAAAAGTGTGAACAAATAACAGCAATTCAAGAATAAACAAGTCAAATCTAACAGTATGTATTTATAAGGAAAAAAAACTAACATTCAATATACATACAATAAATAATGAACAATGCTAGAGAACTAATTTTTTTCAATAAATATCAAAAAACTTATTTAAAAGTATTTTATTTATCTTAAATTTTAAACTCCTAAATCATAAATCTTTAACTCTAAATCATAAATTAACAAACTAAATTCTAAAATTAGTTAATATTGACTAACTAAAAATTGGTTCCTTGTAATTTTTCTTAAAAAATATAGTAAATTTCAAATTCAAAAATTATAAACCCTAATAAATAAAACTTGAATATTAATGTAATCATATATGAACTATGGTAATTTTAATTTTACAGTAATACCTGATTCCTTCTTTAGAGCGTGATTTTCTTAAGGAAAAGTTTAGGGGACCAGCAATTTAATTTGTTAAATTCTGGCTAGTATATAACCAGCAAAGAAAAGTGAGGCATTGGATGAAATTTCACACACATCTCACACCATTAAAATCATCATTGATGACTATTTGATGGCTACAAATCACAAAGTTGCTGTCCCCTAACATTCCTCTTTTCTTAATTCTTGAACAATTTGTACAGAACATAATTGTTTGCATAATAAGCGTTCATCATAAATGAATGAAGGCAATATTTGTATATGATCCATGAACTAACACTATTTTTCTGAGTCCAAACAAGTTATTGCTTGAAACTATTTCTTTTTTCTTTTTTCTCTTTTGACATCATTAAAATTCTGGTTCTACCTTTTTTTCAGGTTACCATGAACTATTCTCATTATTGATGACAATTGAGGTTTTCTTCTTTTTAATTGAAAAGAAGTAAAGTGCACCACCGTCGCTTCTATCGTTGCGGCCACCAAACGCCTTCCAAATCTGCCACAACTTCTTTTTGCTGAACAATAAATCTTCGCATTCATGAATGTTGGTGGTGGCTTCACTAGGTAAAGGTATGTAATTGATCTTGTTGAAGAAAAATTTTAGAATAAGTTCTTGATCTGAAAGGTTAAAATTACTTTTTTTTTGAAATAAAAAGCTCAACACAACAAGGTGGTGGAGTATCAACGTCTCAACAGAAAAGTACTAAACAGATAAAATAAACTAATTCCTAATCATCTTTGACAAACCCAAAAGATCAAATACCACTCTACTATTTGTAACTCTTAATCGACCTGCTGACTACTCCTGCAACACCTGATTCTTGATTCCTGAAAATTCTGTTATTCCTTTTCAACCAAGTGCTCCAAATGATAACAATGAAACCAAACTCACCAATATTTTATTAATTTGACTGCACGATTGACCCCCTGAACCACGTAAACTTACGGTCATTCAGCTTTATATCCACCAGTTCGATAATGCTGTTAACACACTAGCGCCTTTTCTTTCTTCCAACTGCACAACCTCATTGAAGACACCCATGTAGCAAAGAGGAACCTGACATATTTCCGATATAAAACTCAACTCTTCCCACACAGCAAGCTTCTCTTCCCTTGTATGCGTACCATACACCAAGCAACCAGGACAAATAAAAATTATTGTTTGTCAATTCCCCTTCTATACACAACCATGTCTGCCCTTTGTAACAATTACTCAACCTAAACATCATAATATTTCACATTATTAATAAACCTCCAGAAGCACCTTCTGATCCCACAAATTCCAAACTCACCACATCATTACCCCAAAATTGTACTACATCAAACTTAGAAATTATATCCTTTTTTGTCTCTATCAATCCTAATATATTCACATTATTTTTACACTTAAATTTTTTACCATTTTCCACTTTCCACACCCTCTAAACTTTTTATATTCCACGAACTAAAATCATTTAAAAACTCTATTACACACCTTATTTCAGTTTTTGGGACGGCACCTTCTTGCTTTCTCTTTCTGTTTTGCTTGCCTTCTTTTTTGTGCCAATACTTCATTCTGAGCTTGTAGAATAGCCATAATGTCCTCATCCTCATCATATAAAACAGCTCCTGATTCGACAGCCAAATCCCAAACAGCCCTATTTTCAGCCATATCTTTATCCCAACTTCTTCCGTGTTCATCTTGATTAGTTTCACTGTCTGCATCCTGCTCTGAGTCCTCCGAATCTTCTAAGTTCCTTACAGCCCCTTCATCATCCAACCAAGTTTTCTGCACCACTGAATTTTCATCCTCTAAATCTGAATCTTGCACTGCATCACCCCTCATCAGACATAGCTAACATGATGCTTACCATTCTCGTCCAAACTAGCATGGATCTCGTTGACTACACTTGGTGGAATGTTTTTCTCTGCTGTGCTATTTGAACAATTCTCCGCACCTCCGCCAATCTCTATTCCGGCTTGATTCTGCTTGTCGGGTGCATAAGGGGCTTCACACTCCTCCCTACCCTCCACGCCATCAAGTTTAGCGCGGAGATTATCACCTCTGCCACTAGCAGCTGACTTCCGCACTGCTCCCAGATCTGCCTCGTCGGCGCTGTTCACCGTGTCATCAACCCCTTCGTGAACTCCATGACCAGCCACGCCCCTCTCTTCACCGTCGCCTGCAGTAGCAAGCAAGGAGGCCCTTTTAAAACGCACAATGATGTACTCTCCGTTGCACCACATAACCATTTCACCGCCACACCCCACTAACATATTGGGCCTTATATGCTTCAACCCAGCCCCAACTGAACTTTTGTTCAACACCAGATCAACCCCTTCTTTCTGTTTATCCCCGTATTTCCAAGTCTCCGTTCTTTTAGAGATTGCTTCGTTACTGATTGTTTGAGATCCCATAGATTCTGCACTCACCATAACTGCCAGATACACCAAAGGATTATCCGTTCGCGTTTTCAAAAAACCCTCATGCCACTCATCCAAATCCTCAACAGCAAATACCTTTCTATCCTTGTCATGCTCTGCCTCCCGTAGCCTCTGTGGCATCATTACCACCGCATCCCATCCCAATTCTAACGGTTCCCTCTGAATTTCTAGTTATTCACTTCTATGGTGTTCCAAGACAACTCTCTCTTTCTCGTTCACTTCAATGTCCTTTTCTTTGATTTTTTCTTGTTTTCCATCAAGAGACTGCCTGACATCTTCATCATGCATAGTGGTTTTTTCCATACATCAATCTTCCTCCTGTACTTAGCCTCACCCAAAAAGATCTCTTTACTCCTTAATCGCATTCCATTCATCTCCTTGATGGCCTTTAATACCCCTCCTTTTGTAGTATACCTAATGAAAGCAAACAGATGGATCCGACCATACTTCTCCTTACGTGCCAAATAGATGTCATTTATCCTTCCTTTCCACTTAAACATATGAAACAATTCATTCTTCAAAATATTGTCAGGTAAATTATCCACAAAAATTGTGAATAATTCACTCTCCAATCGGAGATACGCTTCCCAGTTCCAAATCCGTAGATCTTTTCCAACATGAGGCTGTCTAATTTTATTCCACCTTACATTAGACATAGATAGATTATAGAATACAAGGAGTACTTACTCTCATACTTTTATTGAAGCACCATTCTGCCACTCTTCTTCTCTGATTGTGTCATGAACAGATGTTGTGCGGCGTGGATGTAGTGACTCTCGGTGGCTGAGACGGCTTGGCTAGAGAGAGAAGAATACCTATTTTTTTTTTGAAAACCACTCTTCGCTAGACTCTTTTGAATGCTTTCTGGTGGGGGGGGGGGGGATCTTCTAAGCAATTTTTCTGTAACCATAGGGTTGAAATTACTTTGGGAAATGATGAGAACCATGGAGTTTAAGACTTCTTGTGAATCTTTCTTCTTTCTTCCTTTCTAAGAAATCACATTGTTAAGTATATTTATTTTTTATATAACTAGTAACTAGAGAATAATGATGCTATATATATATATATATAGTGATCGAAATAAATTAAACAAATAAAAACAAAACAAACAAAATAAAGGAACTGTTTAAATAAAGGGACAATTCCGTTTAAGACTACTCTTAAACTCCTCCCAAGGTGAAGGAATCTCCACATGAGAAAGTTGTAACTTCATCGCCGTCTTTGTCATAGTATCTGCCACCGTAGTTGCATCTCTCATAATCAAACAAAAGTCAACACCCAAATTCCAATGCATGACATCTCTTATTTTGAGCACGAATGGATCAATAAACCAAAACCATCTTGGTGATTAGTAACAAGATTAAATGCTTCCACACAATCCGTCTCACAAATAACATCTCATTGACCCACATCCCAAGCTAAGAGATATCCTTTCCAAATAGCAAACAATTTCCCTTGAAGAATACTATTACTCTTAATCATTCCCAAATACCCCCTTTGCCAACTCCCATTACAATCTCTAATAACACAAGCAAAGATGCCAAAGCCAAAGCCATTTCTCTCGCTCCTCCCAACCAAACAGCTGCTTACACAACCACAAGTAACCATTGCGTGAGTCATAGACTTTGGCAGCAGAACCAAACCAATACCAACCCGCTTCCGGACCTGCTTGCACATCTGGATTGTAAGAGAGAATATTACCTTTCAGATTTTGAGATAAAGGAGAATAAAGAGTATCCAAATGCTACCTACCAACCGACCAAATATCCTATATCCGGAGATTCAAATCAGAAATGTGAACATAATTCATCTCATTAGATAACCGTCCTTATCTCCTCCAGCTAGAAAATCAAAAATTTTGGTTCAAATCTCCAATACACCAAGCAAACCCATCCTTCAACACTTCCCAAGCCTTACAAAGACTCCTCCAAATGGGATAATCCTTATTCTTAGGACAACTAAAACAGTCATATAGAGATGATCGGTATTTGGCATCCAACAATTGGACCCATAACTTGTTTGGCTGCTAGAAAAAAGTCCGAACTAGCTTCCCAAGAAGAGCAATATTTACACAATAAGGATCTCTAATCCCCAAACTTCCATATTTTTTTGGAGTAACCAGTACCTTCCAACTAACAAGCTTCAATCATCTTCCATCAACTTGTCCTTTCCAAAGAAAATTCCTCATCATAGACTCCAATTTACTAATGATTCCTTTGGGAAAAATAGAGACCTGTATATGGTACATAGGAATAGTGTACAACAGAATTAACCAACCAGAGTTTACCGACCCGATTGAGTAAACTCCCTTTCCAGCTTGCTAGTCTACTCCGAATCTTATCCAGGACACCATCGAAAGCTGAACGGGTCACCCTAGAATGGCTAAGGGTAACTCCAAGATATTTGTCCAAGTCCTAGACAAATCTAATAGAGGATACCCCAATGAAAACCTCCTTCCTTGTTGCAGAGACATTCTTGGAGCAAAGCGCTTTAGATTTCTCCACATTAATCTTCATCCCAGATGCTTTGCAAAAAGTCTCTAAAACCAACATCACATTTTGCACTTGTCTCTTTGTAGCTTTACAGAATAGAAGTAAGTCATCCGCAAACATTAAGTGGGATATTCTTGGTCCCCTCTAGAAATAGGAACTGACTCCCACAAGCCCAAATCAACCTGATGACTAATAAAGCATGTCAATCGCTCCATTCATAACACAAAAAGAAAAGGTGACATAGGGTCTCCTTGTCTAAGACCTCAGCTAGGAGTAAAGCCATTCAGATGATTCTCATTCCAAAGAATAGATAAGGAGGAAGCAGTAACACAATTCATAATCAAATTAATTGTAGGAATAGGAAAACCAAAGCTCTTTAGGGTATGAGCTAAAAACCTCCAGTCAACTCTGTCATAAGCTTTCTCCAGATCAATCTTAAAGGCCAATGTGCCTTTCTTTGATTTAGTCTTCTTCATAAAGTGGAGGACTTCTTGAGCAATAATGATATTGTCAGGAGTTCCTTGTCCCGGAATAAATCCTCCTTAAAGCGGGCCAACAATCTCCACAAGATGAGGACCGAGCCTATTAACAAGGACCTTCGTGATGATCTTGTAAACTACATTGCAGAGACTAATCGGCCTGAAATCTTTCATAGATACCGGTGATTCAACATTTGGAATAAGAACCAATAAAGTCTCCATCATTCTCGGATCAAGAGTAACACTGGAGAAGGCCTGCTTAACCATCTTCCAAACATCAAGACCAATGATCTCCCAATATTCTTTGAAGAAGAAAGTTTGAAACCCATCAGGACCCGGAGCTTTAAAAGAGTTCATATGAAAAATAGCTGTTCTGACTTCCTCCATAGTAACTGGTGCTGTAAGATTATTGCAAGCTTCCTCATTTAGAGAAGGAAGAGGCATATCACCAAGGCAACCCTAATCAACATCATCCAAACAATAGAATAAGCTTTTATAAAAAGACTTTGCTTCTTGACTCAGAACCTCTAGATCAGTTTTTCACATTCCATCCTTGAGAAAAAGGCCATGAATCTTATTATGCTTCCTTCGCACAAGAGTTTGAATATGAAAGAATCTTGTATTCCTATCCCCGAACCTTACCCACTGCTCTCTGGACTTTTGAACCCATAGGAGCTCTTCTTGCACTAGAGTATTATTATAATCATCAAGCAACTGTTACTCTTTCTGACGCAAATAAATGCTATCCACCACTTCCAAACGCTTTTGTAAATAATTAATCTGCTTCTCTAATTCACATTTCTTAACAAAAATGCTACTAAATACCTTCGAGTTAAACTCTAGTGAATTCTTCTGTACTTCCAAAAGCTTGCCATGAATCCCTCTATTACCATACCACCATGACTGATTCACAATATTCCTATACCCGAGATAAGTAGTCCAAGCAACAACAAATCGAAAAGGTCGATTTCCTTTAGGCTGAGGACGACTTTTACAACGCACCATAATAGGACAAAGATAATGATGCTATATATAATTATATACCTAAGAATTTACAAATTGGCTTAAAATTTTTGTATTTATCTTTTAAAATAGATTATGTTCCTATATTTTTAGAATTTAATTTAGCGTCAATTACTATTATTGAAATAAATATTTTACTTAGCTTTTTGAATTTTTTTGTTTTTGTTTTTGTTTTTAATTAAAAAAACTGATTTTATTTGTCGATAGTGTTAATTATTTTTTGGTTAAGTTAATTATTTTTTATTAGTCAATAAATTTAATTATTTCAGTTGTAAAAGATAATAAATAAATCTTGAATAGATAAAATCATATAGGAAATAGTGGGAGTTAAATAATGATAGAATTTCATCTTATACAGATTATTTATTTAAGATAATATTTGTTTTAAAAGATTACATTTAAAGGAATTAATCTTTTATTTTAAACACTCAAAAAGTTGTTACAATATATTTTAATAGTAGTTTGTGCTAATATTAATGAACGTTGTTATTACTATTGTTATTTCACTAGTATGCATGCACTATGCACTGTTACAATATATTTTAATAGTAGTTTGTGCTAATATTAATGAACGTTGTTATTACTATTGTTATTTCACTAGCATGCATGCACTATGCACTTTTAAATTCACATTTCATTGTCATCCAAATAAATAAAAATAAAAATGATTATTTTGGAAGCTAATTTATTCAATTAATTTATAATGGAATATTTTCTCAGTATATTTTATCTAGTTGCGCACACAGTAAAAATTTTAAAATCAAAGAGTGATACTTTCTCAAATTGAAATTAAAAATAGGCATACTAAATTATCTTAACTTGTAAATACTTTCATAAATTAAAATTTAATTAGCAATTCAATAATAAATTTCAATTTCATATAGGAGTGTTAACTTTTTTTTTTGAAAGGAAAAACTCAATATAGCAAGTGGAGCACAGAAAAACAAACAGAAAAACGACAACTCTAAAGGAGTACGATATACAAAAAACTAATTGATGTCCCCTGTTATCTTTGACATTGCCATCAACAACAGAAGGGATCCACACCTATCCACTCCTTATAGTTCATGGAGGACTGGTAGATAATATCGTCAACCCCTTTTCCTTCATTTTGAAAAATTCGCCTATTCCTTTCCAGCCAAATATTCCAGATAATCGTACAGAAACATACCATCTACCTCTTGTGCTCCTGCTTACTAGTTGATAACTCAGTCCAACTTTGAAAATGCTCCTCTAGCGTTCTCAAGCACGACCATTGCCTTCCAACAAAAGACAGTCATGCATACCACACCTGCAAAAAAAATCCACAACCAAGAAACAAGTGGTAACCAGATTCAACACTTTCATTACACAACACACAAACAACATCTTCCTGGTTCACCACTCCCAGTCGACTCAGCCTCTCCTTCGTATTGACCCTTCCAGTCAAGACAAACCATATGAACAATTCAACTCTAGGTGGGACTAAACCCTTCCAAACTGTTCTAGTAAAGCTATAGCTCGCTATATCCTCCGGAAGCATTTCCACCTGCATCACCTGCACAAAGGAGTTAGTAGAAAATACACCCTGTTTATCAAATTTTCACACAACTCTTTTCTCTATACCATATACTAGATTAACCAGTCTTAATGTTTTATGCAACTGATTCACTAAGTCCAACTCCCATTGGAAAAGCTTCCGCCTCCATTGGAAGTTCCATCTCCACTCTAACCCGTCCCAGAACTCACAATCCCCTATGACGAATCCTCTTTGGTTTGAAACTGAGAAGAGCCTTGGAAAAAGATCTTTCAGGGTCCCACCATGCAACCATACATCCTTCCAAAACCGAGTTCCTCTCCCATCGCCAATCTCCATAGACAGCCCATTGATCATCTTCTGTTTTAGTTGTTGATCTTTGAACTGTAGTTGGCAGATATCCTTCCATGGGATGACAACATCACATTGGGGTCGAGGTTATTACAAGATCATACCACCTTCTTCCATAAGGGGCAATCCTCCTTCGAAAAACACCACCACCACTTAAACAGAAGGACTGTGTTACGCACCATGGCATCCCCGATACCTAGCCCCCCTAGCTTTTGGGGGTCTGCACCACCTTCTACCTAACCATTGCCATACCAAACCTACCATCCTCCTTACTCCATAGGAACCTTCTCTGTAAGGAAATCAGTTTCTCTGCAACAGTCTTTGGCATTTTATTCAAACTCAAATAATAGACTGGCAGGCTGTTCAAAACAGATTTAATAAGCACCAGCTTACCGGCTTTGTTTAGAACATTGGCCTTCCAAATGCTCAGCTTCTGCTCTACTTTTTCTATAATGGACTTCCAAGTTTTCACCAACCTCGGGTTCGCTCCTAGTTGGATCTCCAAGTAATTCACCGGAAGGGAGGATACCTTACAGCCCAGCACTCTAGACATACGGTGTATCCACTGAACATCACAATTAACAGGAATCAGGCTAGACTTATCAAAATTAATAGTCAGCCCTGACGTGAGCTCAAAGCAACGTAGGATCCTCCTATAATTCTTTATGGTTTCTTCCTCCAGGGGACAGAACAGAACAGTATCATCCGCAAACTGAAGATGTGATAGCTCGATGTGATCTCTACCCACCAATAACGGCGAGATTCACCCATTTCTCACCGCCTCCCTAAACATCCTATGTAGAACGTCAGCGACAAGAACAAATAGAAATGGAGACAATGGATCCCCCTGTCGCAAACCTCTTTCGATCTTAAATGGATTTGATGGCGAGCTGTTTATCAACACTGACATAGAACTCGTACTTACACACTCCATAATCCAATTTCTCCATCTTTGTCCAAAACCCATCTTTTGCAGCACAAGATCTACAAAACTCCACCTGAATCTATCATATGCTTTCTGGAAATCTAGCTTTATTATTACCCCTTCCTTCTTCGTCACTTTCATCCATTGAACAGTTTCGCAAGCGATAAGAGTCCCATCATGAATCTTCCGTCCTTTGACAAAAGCACTCTGAGTCTCACCGACCACTCATGGCATGATTGCTCGCATCCTCCTAACCAGCATTTTGGAGATGACTTTATACACACAACCTACCATACTGATCGGTCTCAGATCTTTAATTTCCTTTGCACTAGTAAACTTAGGGGCCAATGCCACCCAAGTGAGATTCGCATCCGCCGGTAGCTTGGAAGTCAAGAAAAAATTCATCACTGCTGCCGTAAAATCAGTGCCAATTTCAGCCCAACACCTCTTTATAAAGTTCATATTGTACCCATCACTTCCTGGCGCCTTGCATGATTCACAATCCCACACCGCTTCTTTAATCTCCTCAGGAGTCGGTTGCACCTCTAAAGCCAAAGCATCATCTTCACCAATCCGTCCCTAAACCCCACCAAGGGAGACGCTTCCTGATGATACAAATTCTTGTAAAAGTCTCTAATCGCAATCTTGATCTGAGCTTGATTCCTTACCAATCTTCCATTAATGAGCAACGCATCAATCCTGTTGTTTCTCCTTTTTGCAGAGGCTAGATTGTGGAAGTACCTTGTATTTTTATCAATGTCCTTCGCATGTCTAGATTGCGACATCTGCTTCCAATGTAGCTCCTTTCTTACATACCATTTCTCACAGTAAGTCACTAGCGCCTTCCTTCTTGCCTCCATTGTTCCATCATAAACACCATCACCCACCATGTCATCAATCTTCTTAATCTCTTCCTCAAACTTCATGATTTTCTTGTTCATGTCCCCAAAGTTATCTTTATGCCATCTTCTAAGAGGAACTGTTATAGCCTTCAATTTATCTGTGAACTGTGCCTCACCTAGGCCTCTCCATTCCTCTTTGACCATCCTCAGGAAATCTTCATGTGTAAACCACGAATCAAGACTTCTGAAAGGCCTCAGCCTATCTCTCTGCCTCCTACCTTCCACTATAATTGGGCAATGGTCAGACAAACCCCTTGGACCCCCTCGTATCCGAATCTCTGAGAATTTTTCAATCCATTCCAGGCTAACCAAAACCCTATCTATACGGCTGCAGGATCGACCTCTGAACCATGTAAACTTGCGGTCTGTAATCGGCAAGTCCACCATACCCATGTCTTGTATCCAATTCTTGAAGTCTTCGGCTGACAGGGGTAAGCTATTTGTGCCACGTCTTTCTTTCACCTGTACAATCTCATTAAAGTCCCCAATGAAACAACAGGAAACCTGGCATAGACCAGCTATGTAGCTTAACTCCTCCCATACAACAAGCTTCTCATATCTAGTATGTGATGCGATATTTTTACAACCACACTTACTAACCGGCAAGTGCACCGGGTCGTACCAAGTAATACCTTACGTGAGTAAGGGTCGATCCCACGAGGATTGATAGACTAAGCAACAATAGTGTTTGATGGGCTTAGTTAGACAAACAAAAATTGGTGTTGAGAGTTCAAAGACATTAAACAATAGCAAAAATATTAAAGAAGGACAAGTAATGAAGTTGGGAATAATATATAGAAAAAATAGATAAGGTTTCAGAGATATCTATTTTTCCTGATTGACTTTTCTTATTAACTATTTTAATCATGCAAGATTTAATTCATGGCAAACTATTTGTGACTAGACCCTAATTCCTTAGACCTTCCTAGTCTCCTCTAAAATTCATCAACAGCCAATTCCTTGGTCAATTAATTCCAATTAGGGGGTGAAGTTTAATTCTAGTTATATGCCACAGAAATCCTAATTATCCAAACATAAAAGGATTATATGTCACGTATCCTATTAAATCCAGATAAATTAGAAATTTAGGAGAATATGTTTTCAAGCTGTTGTTCAAGTAAAGAGCTTTTCCAAGTTATACAAGAACGCATATAGAAAGAGGGTCATACTTCCGTTCCACCCAAATTCATAAAATAAAGAGCGAAAACAATTCTTAAATATAAATCCATACATAAATTAAAATAGAAAAAGTAATAAAATCAATCCATAGAAATAGACAGAGCTCCTAACCTTAACAGTGGAGGTTTAGTTGCTCATAGAAAAGAGAGAAAATTAGGATTGTCAGTTATGTTCCCCTGATGGGATGAGGTGGAATCTCCCCCAGGACCTCCCTACAAAGGAAGGAAAGTTTCTCCCTTTTTATAACTAATCCTAATAAATTTAAAATCTAATATCTAAAACTAAAAATTAAAATAATATCTTTTCCTAATTTAAGATTTGAATTTAAATTTGAATTAATTTAAATAATCAAGTATTCAAGGGATGGATGGGGACCACTTGTTTCGTCCATTCTGCAGCTTCTAATCTGTGTTTTCTGGGCTGAAAACTGGGTCAAAACAGCCCAGAAATCGCCCCCAGCGTTTTCTGCATTTTTCTGCACGTAACACATGTGACGCGTCCGCGTCGTCCACGCGTTCGCGTCATTTGTGCAGATTCCAGTCCACGCGTTCGCATCAGGCACGTGATCGCGTCATTGCGATTTCCTCTATTCCGCGCAGTCGCGTGAGCCATGCGCCCGCGTTGGTATTCGCTGGTCATCTCCTTGGCTTCTTCTCTTTCTCTGCAGAAACTTCATCAAATCCATCCGAATGCTACCTAAAATAAATAAAATTGCACAAAACTCAAAATAGCATCCATAGTGGCTAAAATATAATTAATTCTTAATTAAATTCAACAATTTAGGTGCAAATTCACTAGGAAAATATAGGAAAGATGCTCACGCATCAGTATGCGCCCCATACACCAAAATAAAAGCACAATTAAAATTATATTTCAACAGCTCCCCTTCAACACATATCAATCTCTCCCCTTTGTGGATATTTCTTAATTTAAAAAAATCATCATCCCATATTAACAGCAATCCACTAGATGCACCATTAAATTCTACAAAATCCCATCCCGCACAACTAACTTTCCAACTTTTTTGTATATCAAATTTAGTCACTAATTGTCTTTTCGTCTCCACCAGGCCTAACATGTTTAATCCAAACTTTCTTTTCAAGTCCTTTATCATCCTCAGCTTCCCATCTCCCCTCAACCCCCTAATATTCAAAGAGCTAAAAATCATTTCAATAAATTATTGCACACCTTTTTATAAGTTTTGGGTCTGCTCCGCCTCACTTTTGTCTTTTGTTTTGCCAACCTTTTTTTCAAAGCAATTTCTTCGTTCTGTTGCTGAAGGATCGCCATAATGTCCTCTTCTTCGTCATACAACACTGCTCCTGATTCCGTTGCTAAGTCCCAAGTTCTTTTATTTTCTATTAGCTGGTCCTCCAATGTTAAACCCTCATTGTCATTGGCTTCAGCATAATTGGCCTGAGCTTCGTCCTCCAATTCGCCCTCGTCTTCGTCATATCCATCTTCTTCACTAGGGACTGGTAATTTGCTATCCACACAAGCTTTCGTACCCTGCCTGGGCTTTCCAAGCACTTCATCATGTTCACCATTGTGTTCGTCATCGTTACCGTGACATGTTTTGTTATTGCCTTCCGCGCCCACAGCTTCTGAATGCCCATCAGCCCTTCTTACATGATCATCCAATCTGCCTCCTCCCTCATCCACCGTGCATCTCCTTGGTCAAGTCTCCTTATGTCCGCCAGCCCGTGTCATGACCACCACGTCACAGCGAGAACTAAGGATGTCGTCTGGCAGGCACTCATGCGCTGCCGACCTCGCTGCGCTACCCTGGCCAACTTGGCCTTCTACTCCCCGGTTAGCTCCAACCTCATTCTTCCAACAATCGTCTCCCATATTGAGAGCTGGCCGATGCACAGGTTCTGAGCCAACGGTCACTACTCGGCCTTTATCAAGCCATGTTCATGCTGCCCGAGGCCTTGGTATCGCAGCCCCCAACTCTCGGCATTCCCCAGGTGCAGACGTTTCCTCAGTTAATACGACGAACCCTAACTTGCGCCTGGATCTCTGAGTCGCTTTCTACAGGATCGGACCGGTAAGACCCGACCCGAGCTCTCCCCAGCAGGCCTATGTACACCATCCGCTGCTCCCATGTGCTTGTTTCCTTTGGGCCATATCTCTTCAAGGCCCAATGCCTTATTATTGCATCTATAACTATTAAGGGGCCTCCTTGTATGTACAACTATGTCACGTATTATTTTTCCCCTTCCTGGCCCATAATTTTTATAACCATAATCCTAAGGAACAGTCATTTCAGAATCCACCTCATCATATCCCACAAAATCTGCCATGCTTTCATTATCACTTTTATTAGATTGATAAGTTACCAACTTGGATTGATTGTGCCTTAAATTATCATTACTCCACTCATTCAAAATTGTTTCTGAATTTACCATCTACCCTCGTCTTCTTCCTCCTCTCGCATCACATCGATCACTTCCGCTGCCTGATCTGCACTGCCTGTAAAAAATATTGGCCTTGGCGACATTATAGCTACTTCATCCCCGAACTTTGTAGAAATGCTCCTCTGGTGTTCACTGCTAACCTTACCATCCCTTATCATTTCCACCTTAACATCTCCTCCATATGTTTCACAACCTACCTCTTTTACCAATATATCAAAGCCACTAGTGCCTATTGTAACATGGACCCATTCTTTGATCACGTCCATTACACATGTGTCAATTTGTACACGGCCGGCACTAAAGGAGGTGCATGATTCTGTCGCGTTATCACATCCAACCACCTCACCCCATTGACTACCTATTAGCCCAAAAGTATCCACAAACCATGCATGTAAAGGCACCCCAAAGCACTCTAGCCACACCCTCCTAGTTTCGCTTCTCTCCGACTCGTCCCACCTCCATACATTGTGGAACAACTGCAATAGACTATTCATATTGAAGGTGTAAGCCTCTTCTGCATTCAAGAGACTGTCAAAGGTCAACAGTGCTTTATAAGCACCCATTTCTCGCACCTGGATAACATGGGGAAAATTTCTCGCAACCGATTCCTTCAGCACTCTGAAATCAATAGCCTTCATCGTTCCCCCAACCAGGCTTCGCTGCAACCAGACCAAATTTTCATTCGCCACCGCTATTTCTACCTTCTTCGTCCACCCATTGCCATGTGGATCTTTAACTGTAGTATCATTCGTCAAACCCTTGTTAAGTGTATCTTTGTTCTTCTTAGTCTCCCTTCCTTCTTCTGGCACTTGTCGATCCATAGCATTTCGAGTGTTAACTCGTGGAGGGATCCTATTCGTGTCTTTCACGTCGGACATTCTTCTGTATTTAGCTTTCCCCACAAAGACAACTTTACCTCTCAATCTCATATGATTCATCTCTGCTATAGCCTTTAAAGCCCCTCCTTTTGTGGTGTATCATATGAGCACAAAGATGTATAAGCCACCATTCTTTTCTTTCCTCGATAAGTAGATGTCGGTTATGCGTCCAGTCCAGTTAAACAGTTGGAACAACTCTCTCCTCGATATGTTTGATGGGAGATTATCCACGAAAATTGAGAAGGACTCGTTCTCCAAGCGTCGATACTCATCTCGATTCCAAACTCTAGGATCCTTGACCTGACTTATCGTTCTACCCTTCCCTGTGTTTTCCACCCACACACTCTCTCTCTCTTACTCTCTCTCTCTCATCTCTCTATTTTTGGAGAAAAAACTTCTCCTAGATCAATTTAACCTAAAAATTAACTTATACCTTTCAAAGAACATAAAGAGAGGAGCTCATAACATCACAACCTCACAATATATGCACTATTCCAAATACATGTACTAAAATATGATCTCTAACTTAGTTCTTTTTGCGATCCATGCTAACTTGCACATTGGAGTCTTTGCAAAAACACTCCCCACTATTAGGAATGACGAACTCGGGACATTAGGAACTCAGAAAATGAGGATAACGACAACATTGTGTCTCTAATCTACTCTCTACAATTTTGTTCAAGTAACTCTTAAACTCGAAAGAGTAAAAACACTTCTGATACTACTCTATATTTTCTCTTTATACTTCTATATAAATTTTTATCCTCTTGCTTGATACTACTCTAATATTACTTGTAGAAGTAGATAATTTTTTTTATGGTCAAATCACTAGGTGTATTACAAATAAATGGTAGTGTTAAGTGTTCTTTTCAAATTGAATATGAGCCTACTAATAATTTGTTGGGTCAATTGCAGATAAAGAACATTGTTTACTGTGTATTGATAATTTGCCTACCATTTTTTTATTTTTTGTGTACTAATAATCTGTGCCAATCCTCTCTCTCCATTGTAATTTCTTCCTTCAAAATTCTGAATATCCTTCACCTTATTTTCCGTGTGTTTCTCTTTTTACCCTTTTTTTTACGCATCCTCTCTATCAATTTTGAATTTTAATGGCTTTTTATTACTCATTGCAGCTCAACCTAGCTTCGAACTTCTTCTTGTTGCTGTTGTTTTTTGTTTTCTCTCGAAATTATGCACAGTTGAATTCTATAGAAAACGAGATTCTCAAATCAGCTTCTTTTCAGATTCTGATTATCAAGCCTTGTACCTGCTTTTGACAAATATCTTTCAAACACGTACACACAGCTCAAAATAGAAAAGAAAATTAGAAAAGAGAAAAAAGCCGTTGACACAAAAAATAGATACCGTACCTACTTTAACTTTTAGAGTAAAGTTACACAATTAAATCTAATAAAATTAAACAATAAAATTTAAAATAATATTAGTTATCATTAATTTTTGTTATGTTAGATGAATTTAATTAGATTTAATTAATAAAAAGATTTAAATGTGTAACATGATTCTAACTTTGTATTTTTTTTTAATTGTTTTTTGGTTTTTCAAGAAAAAAAATTAATCTTTTTCTATAAATAGATAGCGTATATTTTTTTATTAGGAGTAAGACTTTATATAATTAATGATATAAATTCTTAAAGTTTTACGTTATCATCCAACAAAAGTGTAGAAGAATATGTATCTGTTTAGGATGAGTAATAACATGTGTTATGCGATAGCTCTTCAAAGTCTTCATCATTATTTGTCAAACTCCTAAATTGGAAATTTTAATTAGCTCTAAAATAGGGATAAAAAAATATCTTCTAAACCAATCAAAACCTTAGATTTTCTTTATTAATGAATAAATGTCCGTGATTATTCATGTGGACTATCTTTTGAGTTTTGACCAATGAGAGAATTGCAAAATAAAATGTAAGGGACTATTATGGTGGGTGCATGCAATTTCAGCTAGTAATGTGAAGGTTCATTATTGCTAATTTGCTATGTTAATTTTAGTGAATTTAATGTGTTATGTTGAATGTTGCATATTGAGTACTATCATTTTAGGATATGATGTTGTTTGGTGGGAGAATTGAGTGCTGTTTTTTTGTTTAGTTTTATTTTGAGGTAGGTAATTCTCAATGGAAGAATGCTGCAATATTGTTGGACAGTGATGATGAGGCCATGAGGATAGTGTGAGTTCATCATTGAGTGCCCGGACAGGGAATGAAGAGGTGCACGTTGATCAGGAGAGGAGAGTACGAGACTCTGCTCCAACAAGCTCTTAGATGCATTAGATGAGAAAAGGTAGTTAGTTATTTCACTTGTGATCATACTTTAGAAGAGTTTTTAACATTAAAATTTGTAACCGTAAATTATATGAATGTCTATGCTAATGAGTCTAAGTGCATGTTAGAAGAAAGAAGTGGTTTAGCATGAAAACTTGCAATGGTAAAGTTAAATGAACATGGAACGAAGTTCATATTTGGTTATGCTTATCTTGGAGGAAAGTAGTTGTTTCAATTTTGTAGGTAGCTCTCTTAGCAAGGTTATTAGTTTAAGCTGTTTTGAACCTGTAATAAGCTTCTATAGTATGCTAAATGTATTCAGTTATTCACAGTTTTTGCTTATTCTATTTAAACCATCTTCAGTTGGTGGAGAAGTTAGTATCTACTATGTAGTTTTTCTCGTTATACAATTATTTGATTACTATTTTTATTCCTAATAACATTATCGGAATATAAATATTTTAAAATTATGTCAGTTTTATTCTAATATTATAAATTATGACACAAAAGACTTATAAAATCAAATTATTTTTACAAAAAAAAGTTCTTAAAGAAAAAAGTTTTCATCGGCTAAGAAGACCAGGTCTTCGTAAATAAAAAAAATCAAATTATAAGATTTAGTTATTATTTTCATATGAAAGAGTTTATTTTTTTACTAATAATTAATTTTAACATTCGTAATCTAAAATTTAAAAGAATTTAATGTGTATACTTTTACATTTGATTAGGTATTAAGTTTGTTACACAAATAAAAATAATTAATTTTTATGTTTGCTATTTAAAAATAATATTATTTTTCCAATATGTATATAAAATTATAGCCAATGAGTAATAGCTCAAATGGCATAGACTCCTCATATTCAATTAAGAGGTTGCGGAGTCTCCTATCTTTCTAAATTAGCCAACGAGTTATAGCTCAAATGGCATAGTCTCCCCATACTCAATTAAGAGGTTGCGGGTTCGAGTCTCCTATCTTTGGTAAAAAAAAAATGTATATAAAATTATAATTAGATATTAGTATAAAGAATTTATAGTGATAATTATAAAATTAACTCAATTTTTTTTTAATAATTGAATCTTGATTCTAACTTTTAATTACAATATTAGTACTATTAATGAATAATTTAGATATAGTACACTTTGAGTACTTATATTGCATACCCCACAATTTCCTTAGCTTGCCACTTGAGTGGAAGCTCGAAAATTCTTTAGAAGGCGGAACCGAAGAAGAAATTGGCAATGATGACAATGCCATATTAACAGACCCATCCGGTCCATACTTCTTTGGCCTACCACGTTTTTTCTTAACTGTTGTTCCATCCATTCTCACACTTACCGGCGAAACACCAAGAGTAGCATTAGCAGCTGCATCCGAGCCAGAAACTTGGCTCGGAGTTTCACTCCTTGGTGCCACATGATATGCTGAGGGAGCTTCCGTCTCTGTCACCGTAACCTTAGAATTAATAGTTTCTCTTGCCTCCATTCATATTAACCAATCCCTCCTAAGTTTATACAATCAAACCAACATCTTTTATTTTGATGATATTTCAGAGACTTTGGTAGAGGTTCTTTTAAAGATGTAGTACTTATTTGGACGCCATTATTTTAATAAAAAAAGATCTTTTTTTAAGGAAATTTTTTTTTTATTTTTTTAGTATGTTTGACAAATTTCTAATAGTAAAAATAAAAACATTAAAAAAAATAAAAAAAACATCTTTTTTGAGAAGCTATAATTTACATTTTTTTTAAAAGATTTTTTTCTTGAAAATAAGATGTTTTTCATGTAATAAATAAACAAAAAAATACTTTAATATTATTATATCCAAACATAATTGCTAGATAAAAAAATCTTTTTGCATGAGATACCCAAACATAAAATTACTTTTACTTTTTCATAACATCTTTTAAAAAAAATAATTCGAAAAAAAATTTTTTTTCCTTCCTTAAGTTTCTTGATTTGTTGAATAAATTTTTTTAATGTTTTTATTTTTCTATTAATGATGAACACACACATATACAAATAGAATACATAACTTCCTATCCTAATAATATACATGAGAGTACTTTGTCAAAGAGTACTATATCTAAATTACCCATTAATAAATATTTTTTTTCAAATTATATGTAATAAATATTTGAAAGAAGAGAAGTGAAAATTTAGATTAAAAAGATAAACAGAAAAAATTAAAAACTAAATAAAAAATATGCATAAAATAATAATATTTTTTATTTGAATTATATTATTTTTTTAATTTTATTTTTTGTAAAAATGAAAGGTAAAGAAAATAGAAAAGGAGAGAAAAGAGAAAAAAGATAAAAAAAAATGAGAGAGGGAGTTTGCTAATTTTGAAAGAAAAAATTTTATTTTAATTATAATGAAAAAATATCTAGTAACACATTTTGATTTGTCAAATTATTAATATAAAATATAAATTATAAATTATATATAGAGTGGAAAGAGTAGAGAAAAATAGAAAAAGGTAAAGAGGTAGATAATCGAATGTAGGAAGGGAGTTTATTAATATTAAAGAGAAATATTTTATCTCAATTTTAATATTTTAAGAAATGTCATGTTGTATATTTTTATTTTTAATTTGTAATTAGTCATTGATAATAATATATAAAAGAGATAGAGTGAGTGAAAAAATGAGAGAGATAGAAAAGAGAGAAGAAAAAAAAAAGTCTTTAATTTAAAAAAAAAATTAATTTCAATTATAATAAAAGAGTGATATATAACATTTTTTAGTTGTAAATTTAATAATATGTAATAGATAATAGATGTTTCCTTGTGTAATTTACCTAATATATGTTTCTAAAGGGACATAATGATGAATCACTATAGCTATATCTGTTTTTTATCAGACCTCTATATATATATATATATACGCGCCACGGTCTGCCCATGTTGTTGCATGGTTCTTTTTTGTTTCTTAGTGTATAGATAAGTTGAATGTCTGCAGTTTGGTTGTGTTGAAAATGGAAATTATCTTAGGTCTCTCCTGATTGTATGTTCAAATTCCCCACTAACTATTTGCAATTGTCCAAAATTTTTCATCGCCTAAATAATTCTTTTAGTTCAAGTAATTTCATATTATATAAGGTACAGTTTATTTGAGGTAAAATTTAGAAATTGAAGTAAAACATAAAATATTTCTCATATTTATATGAATCACTCGAACGATTTGAAGTAGATCCTGAACTTTTGTCTTCAAAATTTATTGTGTAATGAGAAGATATATGTTACTCATTTATTGATCTATCAAATTATGATAGTTATACCATAATCTTCAAGTGCTTTCCTTCATTCAGATTTGCTACCTTGTTACATTCTTGTGTTGCTTCAATAAAAAAGATCCCAAAAGGCATATGCAAAGGACTTGATTAAGTCACATATGCTTGATATATTACGTTTCATTTAATTAATATTTAAACTAATATTTTTTGTACGTCTTTTGGCTATTACTGTTGGTTGTGGTGATAATGCACAAGAAATATTTTGGATGAGTATCTCACATCTAAGTCAAACGTTATAAAAATTTCATCTGTAAGTAGGAGAAAAGTAGAAAGATAATTTAATTTAACTTTTTTAAAAATAAAATAACTTAATTTAAATCAAATTTAATTTTATTAGGTTAGATTAAATTTATTTAAATTTAAAATTTTTAAAAATACTATTAACTAAATCAGAATTAAATCAAATCTTTTAACAAATTATAACAACAAAACAAACTAAATATAGACATAATAAATTTAAAAATAAATATTGAATTTTTGTGAGATAATTTAGGGTAGAATAGAAATTTTTCGTGTAATATAATATTTAAATTATATTATTTTATTAATTGGGTAAAGTATTTTTTTTGTTCTTGAAATTTGGTAAAAGTTTTAAAAATATTCCCAAGTTTTATTTTATTTCAATTTTGTCCCAGAAGTTTTTCGATTTGCATCAAATATATCCTCGATGGCTAAGTTTTCAAAAAATTTAAGACTAGTCTAACAATAATGCATGAAAATTATGATTGATTTGCTTGTGTTGAGGGGTTGTTCTTATGAAATTATTGTTGAATCAGTTTTAAATTTTTTGAAAAATTAGCCGTCAGAGGTATATTTGATGCAAATCGAAAACTTTTGGGACAAAATAAAATTTAGGAGTATTTTTGAAACTTTTGTCAAACTTTAGGGACAAAAAATATACTTTACCTTTTGTTCATACCCTGACCCAACACTATGGTCCAGGTCCAAATAAGCCAAAAAGGCCCAGTCCAAAGATAGGCCTTCACTACCCACCCGACCTCATATAAAGAAGTCGGGCTCGATATAGGCTCTGCCTCAAAGAGGTCGGGTTCGATATGAGTTGGCAGATAACACTTATTCAAATAAGTAACTGCCCCTAAAATCTTTCAACCCACTTCCAAGAGCCATATCCCAACAACCCTAAGATAAAGGGACGGTTATCCACCTTCAGAAGTGGAACTACTCCAACGGTGGTTATTAGATCACCACTATATATATACCCTGACACCCCTCAGGTATCTCTAAGTTCCAATACTCTCTAAACCTGCTGAACCCCTTGCTAACTTAGGCATCGAAGTGTCTTTGCAAGTACCACCCCCATTCTCCAAACACCTAACTCAGACAGCGGCTCCCGAACGCGAACAAGTCAGAGACCACATTCCATTGACGCTTGGGCCGATCCTTAAAGCCCAATCCACCTATCTCAGGTTACCTACGTAACATTGGCGCCGTTGCCGGGGACCTGGGAGATCAACCCATGATGGTGGACGACCTAAAGGAGGACGAAAACACCGCGTCTAAATCTGAGCAAGAAAACTAAGACATTGGTAACAATGACAGAGCCATAGTCACTCTGCAAGGAGTGACTAACTAGCACAGAGAAGGCCCCTCAAGGATGAAAGACCCAAAGGGAATCCCCTCTGAGGTGCGCGAACCAGGAAAAGAAGGACAGCCCTATGGGCCGACCTCATGGAATTGCTCCACGGCAACCAAGGACGGCTGGATAAACTAGAACAAGAACTAGAGCGACAGCGAGAAGCGGAGAGAAACCTGAGGAGAAAAGTCGAGCGACGAAAAGAGTTAAAAAAAAAAGCTCTTAAGATTAGAGTCCAATCTCTGAGGTAAGAGCTCTTGCAGTGACCGAGAAGATTTTCCCTTGGGAGGAGAAGACCCATTCAGTGAAGACATAATGAGGGCAAAAGTTCCAAGGAGCTTCAAAAGCCCGGACATGGACCTATATGACGGGACCACCGATCCAAAGCATCACCTGAGCAATTTTAAAAGTCAAATGTACCTAGCCGACGCCTCTGATGCTACTCGCTGCAAAGCCTTTTCAACAACTCTGACAAAAGCAGCGATGAAGTGGTTCGATAGCCTTCCCCCAAGGACGGTCACCAGTTTCGACGACCTTTCGCGTAAGTTCCTTATGAGATTTTCAATCCAAAAAGATAAAGTGAAACACGCGCCGAGTCTCTTGGAAGTAAAACAGGTCGGAGAACTTTTGAGGGACTAAATGGAAAGGTTCAACAAGGCGTTCCTAGAAATTCAAGACCTGCCCACAGAGGCAGTAATTATGGGCATAGTATCATGGCAAAAGGAAGTGAGATGAGGAGGATCGAAGAGATCCACCACCACAGACCCCGGAAAGGCACATACATATGATCTCAGAGGGGTTTGCTGGAGGAGGTCTCACAAAATCATCTCGCAAGAGGCACTTGAAGGAAGTCTACCAGGTCGGGGGCGAATTGCCCGACCTCCCAACCATCTCTTTCACCAAAGAAGATGGGCAGGGCATTGTGCCCGGAGATGATGATCCGGTAGTGATTACTATGATTCTCGCCAATGCCCATCTACACAGAACCCTGGTGGATCAGGGGAGCTCGGCTGACATCCTGTTCAAACCAGCATTCGACAAACTGGGATTGGATGAAAAGGAGTTAAGAGCATACCCTGATACCCTATATGGGTTGGGGGATTGATGAACGGATTTTTGACGGTTTAGAAATTCTCAATGAATTCTCGTTGCAAGTATTGTGTCTAAACCAACAAATAATCCTTTCATGCAAATAAATTATTTGTCACAAGTAACAAAACCCAATAAAAATAATAATTGAAGTATTTAAACCTCGGGTCCTCTCTCAAGGAATTGCAGGAAAGTGTAGTTATTATTGGTTATGAAAAAGTATCTTTTTAGATTTTTTAAATGTTGAACAAGGAATTTAAATAACACGAAAATGAACAAACAATTAAGAAAAGTCCTAGCAAGGATTGATAATCGGAAGTCCTATCCTTATTATCAATGTCAATTGTGATGGTAATTGTAAATTGCACTCACTTAGTTAACCTCTAACAAATGAAGGAAAGTCAGGTGAGAAAATCAATTTGATTCCTCAAGTCCTAGTCAACTCCTAAGGAAAGACTAGTTTTAGTGGAATTCAAATCAACTAGCAACTTTTAATTGCTAATCAACAAAAGAGTTTGATAACTCAAGAGTCTCCAATTACTCAATCTAAGCTAAGAACATAAAAAACTAATTTAAAATCCAACCAAACATTTTATCAAACACTTGGAAGGGATGACATAAAAGCATAGAAAAGTAATAAGAGATAATAAAATCCAAACAACCAATTGAAGGCATCAATAACATAAATTGAAGAAAGCAATCATAAATATGAAATACCTCAAATTGCATTAAATAGGAAATCAAATCTAACATGAGAATTCGTAAACTAAAATAGCAACATAAAGAGATCAACAAGAGAAATAGATAAACTAAAGTGTTAGAATAAATAAGAGTAGAAGAGAAACTAAATTTCAATAAGATGAAATTTAGAATTTTTGAGAAGAACTAAACCTAAGAATCCTAAAACCTAGAGAGAGGAGAGAGCCCCTCTCTCTAGAAAACTACATCTAAAACCTAAAATTATGTGAATGAATATTGTGTGAATGAATTCTCCACTCTGCAGTCTCTAATATGTATTTTTGGGCTTGGAACTGGGCCAAAAACAGCTCATAAATCGCCCCCAGCGATTTTTGATACGTCCAGCACGTGGCTCTGTCACGCGTATGCGTCGCCCACGCGTACGTGTCGTTGAACTTTCGCAATGTCACGCGTACGAGTGATGCACGCGTGCGCATCGTCTAACTGTATAGCAACTATAGCAAATTGCATATCATTTTGAAGCCTCGGATGTTAGCTTTCCAATGCAACTGGAAGCGCCTCATTTGGACCTCTGTAGCTCAAGTTATGATCAATTTAATATGAAGAGGTCAGGCTTGACAGCTTAGCAATTCCTTCAATTTCTTGTATTCCTTCCACTTTTGCATGCTTCCTTTCCATCCTCTAAGCCATTCCTGCCCTATAAGCCCTGAAAACACTCAGCAAACATATCACGGCATCGAATGGTAATAAGTGGTAATTAAAATTAGCAAGTTTAAGGCCAAAGAAGCATGTTTTCAATCGTAACATAAAATTAGGAAGGAAAATGTAAAACATGCGAATTATATGCATAAGTGTGAGAATAATGGATAAAATCTACTCAATTTAGCACAAGATAAACTATAAAATAGTGGTTTATCAGGGATACACCCTTAAAACCATTGGGATTCATACCCCTACATACAACTTTTGGAAAGGGAATGAAATCTAAGACTCTAAGCATCGACTTCATAGTCATTGATGTGGGCTCAGCCTATAACGCTTTAATAGGCAGAACAACCCTAAATCGGCTTGGGACAGTGGTATCTACCCCCATCTTTGCATGAAATTCCCAACACCCGAGGGAATTACAACCATCAGGGGAAATAAAAAATTGGCGAGAAAGTGCTACAATTAAAGCCTAAACCTGAGAGGAAAAGGCAAGGAGGTTCACACCATTGAGTTCGGAGGAATTCGAGCAAAGGAAAAGTTACGACCACAGCCTGAGGGAAAGACTGAAGAGGTACAGGTCGGGAAGGAGGAAGGAAAGAATACCAACATAGGAGCCAACTTGAAAGAAGACTTGAAGCAGAAGCTTATAAGGCTCCTACAAGAGAATTCTGACCTCTTCACATGGAAAGCCTCCGACATGCCCGGGATAGATCCCGAGCTCATGTTGCACAAACTGTTGGTATACCCTGGATCACGACCTATTCAGCAGAGAAAACGAACGCTTAGACCTGAACGGGCTCAAGTGGTGGAAGAACAAATACAAGCCCTCCTACAAGCCGGCTTCATCAGAGAGGTCAAAAATCCGGCTTGGCTGGCAAATGTGGTGCTAGTCAAGAAACAGAACGGCAAGTGGAGGATGTACATTGACTACACTGACCTGAACAAGGCGTGTCCAAAAGACCCATATCCACTCCCAAATATTGATACCCTAGTACTCTCCAACTCGGGATATCAATACTTGTCATTCATGGATGCATACTCGGGATATAACCAAATTTTGATGTACAAGCCGGATCAAGAAAAAACATATTTCATCACGCCTAGAGCAAATTATTGCTATGTGGTTATGCCTTTTGGGTTAAAAAATGCAAGAGCCACATATCAAAGGCTGATGAACAAGGTGTTTGCACCTCACCTTGGGAATCTAATGGAAGTATATGTAGATGACATGTTAGTAAAAACCAAGGATGAGGCCGACCTCTTGACCAACCTCTCGCAAGTCTTCAACACCATAAGGACGCACGGGATGAGATTGAATCTTGCAAAGTGCACCTTCGCGGTGGAGGCTGGAAAATTTTTGGGGTTTATGCTAACACAAAGGGGGATTGAAGCCAACCCTGATAAGTGTAGAGCTGTCCTAGAATTGAAAAGCCCAACTTGTTTAAGGGAGGTCCAACAGCTAAATGGCTGACTTGTAGCTCTCTCCAGGTTCTTGGCAGGATCAGCATTAAGATTTCTACCACTTTTATCTCTACTAAGAAAAGGATGCCAGTTCGAATGGACTCCAAAATGCAAAGAAGCTTAGAATTCAGGATGCAATAATCTTAGAATTCTCACTCAAGCGACCAAACATCATCCTAGACCCAAGCACTCTAGTTTTACACCAACGTTTGCAATTAAGCCTTGAGCATGCAACCATCATGAACTTTGATTCACAATGCCAACCACTAACCATCTCCCTTTTGCTCTTAAAACCACTAAGAGCTCTAAGTTGTCCATCCATCTCAAGCAAACCATATTCAAGTGGGCTAATTAAGCTTAGAGATGAGAGATTTACCCACTTGAATGAAAGAATGGATGGTGATGGCTTGAGGAGGGGTATTTCCAATTTCCTTGCAAGCTCCACTCCCTTATGTTCTTCTTTGATCACCTCCACCTCTTTACAAACTTCTTCAATTTCAATCCTTTGTTCATCAATTTCATCCAACTCTTCTCCATCACTCAAATCATAAATGGGAGGATGAGAGAAATCTACCTCCACATTGCTTTCTAATTCACCGGGAGAAGGTTCTTCAAGTTCAAAGGATTCACTACCAAGAAGTTTTGATGCATGACCTTCATCACCATGGAAACTCAATTCTTGCTCTAATCCTTCCAAGTTTTTATATGAAATATGCTTTGGAGGTTGTGCACTTTCCTCCACCACATCAAATTCAATCTTCTTGGAGGGGTTTTCTATAACTTTAGATTCCCATGGAGGTTCCGCATCTCCTAAGTCTTCCACCACTTCTTCCTCTTCTTCAATAATCATAGGTTCCTCTAATTGTTCTAACACAAAGCAACATTCCTCATTTTCCACCGGATTTTCCAACCTCTCCTTCGTGCTAGGCTCTTCATTTAACTCTCCCCATGTGGCCATGGGAGTTCCTTGAGTGCTCAAGCATTGGGAGGCCAATCAGTTTACCATCTCTATCAAGGCGGCCGTGGATTCTAGTACATTCCTTTGCATTTTTCTTTGTCCTTGAAGTAGCAAGGTGAGAGAATCATCATCTATTGGGGCTTGGGGTGGATAGGAGGGTTCATTATTTGGGAGGAAGGGTTCATAATAGGAAGGTGGTACTTCTTGGTGAAAATATGGAGGAGGTGTATATGAAATGTGTGGTTCTTGAGAGTATTGATGTTGAAATTGTGGTGGCTCTATGAATTTTCTAACATAATGGTCACAAGAATGAGGTAAGGGTGATTGGTTATATGATGGATAAGGGTCATAGGAAGGTGTTTAGTAAAAAAGGGCTCGTGAGTATAGTTGAGGACTATGTTGAGGATGAGGCTCATAGGCATGTGGTGGTTGTTGACAAGTACAATGAAGACTACCACATCCACTAGATTGATATGCATAAGGAGTGGAATTATACTTATAAGGGACCGGAGGAGGTTATTGCCAAGAAGATTGAGCATATGCTTGAGGCTCCTCCCACCTTTGATTGTTCCATCCTTAATGCACATTCTCATTGTAATTTCCACTTCCTACAACATAGTTGTAACCGAACTCATAGCCAAAAGGGTGAGAATTCATGATAGCAAGAGCAAATGAAAACAAAATCAAATAAGAAACAAAGAAAACCAAATCCTAAAACTAGCAAAAACTAACAAAGAAGCAAAAGGCAAACATATTCATAATATTCACATATATACAATAACCAATAACAAGCGCACATTTGCAATTCCCCGACAACAGCGCCATTTTGATGAATGGATTTTTGCATGGTTTAGAATTTTACAAATGAAATCTCGTTGCAAGTATAGTTTCTAAACCAACAAATAATCCTCTCATGCAAAAAATTGTTTGTCACAAGTACAAACCCCAATAAAAATAACCGAAGTATTCAAACCTCGGGTAGTCTCTCAAAGAAATTGCAGAAAAGTGTTCTTGTTATTGGTTATGAGATATATATTTTGGGGTTTGAATAAGAGACATGAAAGGTAAATGACAAGAAAGTAATTGAAACTCAAATGTAAATAGGTCTTGGCAAGGGTTGATGGTTAAGGATCTTTATCCTTGTTACTAACCACAACATGATAATTGTAAGGATCAATCTCATTAAGTCATCCTCTAACAAGTGAAGAAAAGTCAAATGAGCTACACCAATCCTTATCCATAAGTCCTAACCACCTCACTAATTAACTTAGTGAGAGCTAGATTCAATGGACACCAATTATCAAGACTTGGACATTAGCAACTCAATTTCACCTAAGTTACCATTCCAAGCCAAGAACACAAAAATCTACTCTAACATCCTTCCAAGCATTTTATCAAACACTTGAAAGGTATAAAAGGAAAGCAAGATAAAATTGCAAGAAATATAGATCTACACTACTCAAAGTAAGGAATTAACAACAACAATTCAAATCAACAATAAAAGAGATAAAACATAAATTGCATTAAAGAGAAATAGAAGAAATAAGAGTGCATCAACAACAAAGTAAACAATTACAAGAATTCAAATGCTAAACTAGGAAAGCGAAGGTAGAGGAACAAGAATTTGTAAAGGAAAAGTAAATGAAAGCAAGAGTTAAACCTAGATCTAAGAAATCCTAATCTACATCTAACCTAATTCTAGAGAGAAGAGAGAGCTTATCTCTCTAGAAACTAACTAAAGCATCACGTAAACTAAACTATGTGTTCTCCCCCCTTCACTCCTCTTGATTTCTGCATGTAATAGGCTCTGGAATGAGTTGGATTTGGGCCTGGGAAGCCCAAAAATCACCCCAATATTTTCACTTTAATGAGGTCACGTGCGAGCGTCGACGCGTACGTGTCGCCATGCGACTTCATATTCCACGCGTGCGCGTCTGCTGCGTGTGCGCGTCGGTGTGTGCATCCCAAATCCTTGATTTTCCATAATTTCTCCACTTTGCATGCTTTTCTCTTCATTCCTTTGATCCATTCCTAACCTTTTCAACCTAAAATCACTAATACACACATCAAGGCATCTAGTGGAATCAAAGATGAATTAAAATTAACCAATTAAGGGCCTAAAAAGCATGTTTTCACATTTAAGCACTAATTAGGAGAAAGTCATGAAACCATGCCATTTCATTGGATAAATGTGAGGAAAGCTGATAAAATCCACTCAAATTAAGCACAAAATGTACTACAAAATAGTGGCGCATCACCTGGGAGATCAACCCATGATGGTGGATGACCTAAACGAGGACGGGAACACCGCGTCCAAATCTGAGCAAGAAAACCAAGACACTAGTAACAATGGCATATCCATAGTCACTCTGCAAGGAGCGACTAACTAGCACCGAGAAGGCCCCTCAGGGGTGAAAGACCCAAAGGGAATCCCCTTTAAGGTGCGCGAACCAAGAAAAGAAGGACAGCCCCATACAGCCGACCTCATGGGATTGCTCCACGGCCACCAAGGACGGCTGGAGCAGCTAGAACAAGAATTGGAGCGATAGCGAGAAGCGGAGAGAAACCTGAGGAGAAAAGTCGAGCGACGAAAAGAGCTAGAAGCTAAGAAAAGCTCTTAAGATTAGAGTCCAATCTCCGAGGAAGAAGAAGAAGAAGAAGAAGAAGAAGAAGAAGAAGAAGAAGAAGAAGAAGAAGAAGAAGAAGAAGAAGAAGAAGAAGAAGAAGAAGAGGCACGGAGAAAGAAGAAGAGGCATGAAGAAAAACGTGAAAGCGCGTGAATATAAATGACTTGTATGACTTATATGAGAAAACGCTTGTATGTGGAGAATAACTAAAAAAAAATGAAGGAAATGTGCTTATCTCTGCTTAATTTAAATTCATTGAACAGTTATTTTTATCCAAAATCAATGAATTAGAGAAAATTTTATCCTATTTCAGTAAAAATATATTTTAAGAAAATCAACCCTAACTTAACCGTTTGAGCTTGCAAAATTAAGGTAAAATTATAGTGAAGGATGAATTTTTGATAAAATAATTTTTTTTAATAAAAAAACTGACAAAAATTATCATGTATAGTATACATATTTTTTTATAGATTTAGTAAAAATTTTATTTTTTATTCAATTATGTTTTTCATCAAAATAATTTCTACACAATTGCATTGCCTATAAAAATTTAATATAATACATAAAAAAAGAGTAAATATATATCCAATTTAGTCTCTATTCATTTTAAAATAGGACAAGGCAATTTTTGTCGAAAAAATAGATCCATTTTAATTTTTATTGGTGTCTTTCGTAAGTCATGACGATCTATCTGTTATCTTTTTTTACCAAACTTAAAGGAGACTTACGTGACACTTAATATTGTTGATGTAAACGCTAAGTTACAGTTAAGTAACATGTTGGCGAACGAGAATGGTCAAGAATCGATTTGTCTTCCTATGGACAATAGTCAATGATTGATTTGTCCCTCTTTATCTACCAAAAACGACGTCGTTTCACATGAACCAAAACCTATATTACTTAGAGGTGATTATTTTTCAGTTGAAACTTCTCACTTTTCTTCCAAATCAAATACGAACTATATGATATTACAAAAAAGATGTCGAAAATTGTCGAATTTACTAGCGGAATTATCAAAAAAATCCGCCAAAACATTTATTACCGTCGGATTTAACAGTGGACAAATTCAAACAATAAAATTCTCACCAATAGATTTTTTAGTTCACTGCTAATTATCAGTGGATTTAGTGACAAATTTAAATCTTTAATTAGCGAATTTTTAGAGGTCGTTACCATCTTTTTTATGATAATTTTGTCCCTATAAATTTATTTTTTTCGTATCTTTTACTGTCAAATTTATCCCTCGATAATTTTAAGATAATATATTATTTATTAATAATTAAATTAATTAATACCGACGAAAGTCATGTGGTGGATAAATAAAACAACCATTTATTATGATCAATGTTTAAAATTTCTTTCATGAAATAAACCAACCATTTGTGCAAAGCAACAAAACAGTACATTAATATTTATGTAACATGCACCTTTTCCAATTTTAATGAAAACATAAATGTTCATATATTATATTGATGAGGATAATAAAAAAGCAATTAATCCTTGACAAGTTAACATCTAATAATAGTATTGTATAGACAATAAATTGATGAGGATAATATGGACAGCAACATGATCTTAAGACAAACAAATAACAATATTTGTTCCTAAACCAAAAGTATTGTATTGCTGAAAGGTTTTAAACAAGTAAAATAAATAGCTGAAACAATAAAACATGTCTTTAAATTCTATAGCTAATATCCACACTAAAATCTCCAAGTTATTCGATATCAATTCTACTTAGGTGGCTTAAGTCTTAGAGGCTTTAAATTTGGAGCGAGCACAAATTAAAGAAGTTTTTTGATGACAGTCTCTAAGCTTGCAACAACTATTTTTTTTGCTAATATTACAACATCTCTAGTCATTAATTTTTTTGTAATAATTGTTGGCCTATTCATGGGTTTGGTGAATCATGAGGTTTAACTGTTTGATTTGGAAGAGCAGTGAGAGATTTTAATTAAGATGGCAATTCCCAAATAACATAGGTTTTAATTCAGTAGAGCATGTGAAACGATATTTTTTTTTTAGATAATAAAAGACAAATTAATCTCTAATCATTGTCATAGGAGACAAATCGATCTCTGACCATTGCCTATTCGCTAACATGGACATGGCACTTCACAAAGACTTAACCTCCACATTAACAATGTTAAGTATTATATAGGTTTTTTCTATTAAGTTTAATGAGAAAAGATGATAGAGGAATCATCATGACTCACAGCGAACAGAAATTGAAATGGATCTATTTTTTCGATAAAAATCACCATAGTCTATTTTAAAATGAATAAAGACGGAATTGAACATTTACCTTAAAAATATATTTTTAAAATAAAAAAATTAATAAAATAAGAGATTACATTATTAATTTTATAAGCCCTGTAAGACGTGTCTCGGCTTCCACGGTCTAGTTTATCATTCATTTTATGGATATCAGGAAAAAAAAAACAAAACAATTGAAACGTAGCCATGGCCCACATAGCAGAAGCAGAAATTCCCAGCAGAAATTTGGCGGCAATCTCGAAAGTGAAAATGGAAATGAAAGGTGCGGAGCGGAGAAGACGACTATACCCTCTCTCCGATCGCACCAACTCGTCTTCTTCCAACAACTTCAACAAATCTGCCACCAAATGCAACTCTCTTCTTCTTCTTCCTCCTCCTCCTCCTCCTCCCGGTACCTTTCCCCTTCTCATTATTACTCGTTGAACTGCTGAATCCTAACGCCACCTTTACTGCATGCGTCTCTACTGATTAACCGTTACTATTATTACTATTTCAGCCTTGTGCAGTGGAACACATGAAAGGAGGAATAACCATAACAAAGCGCTGACCAATCCACAACACAACGTCTCTAATATCCGGTAATTATTTCGTTCCTGCAGCTTGAACCCTATGTGTTACACAAACCTTCAATCATAGTTACATGGAACACAATACGTTCTAGTACGTGCGCCACATTTAAAATATTCATGTAACTATGCCTTCAAATCTATGAAGGATTAGAGGATTGAAAAATAAAAAATCAAGTTGTTTAAAGAAGGTTTGTAAATTATGCTGTTGCTGGTTTTGATTAGCTACGAGTGAAGCTTCTATAGCGAAATTTGGTTTTTATAATTCCTCCTCTGAAATTTCCTTGTCCTAATTGAGTGAATAATCTTTGATTGTTATTTTTTGTTGTCGATTTGCTAGAAAGCACGAGTCTATGATCTAACTACTTGATTTTTTGGTTCGTTTCTTGTAATGTAAAACAGGGGAGGAAGTGATGAAGTTGAAGCTTTGGATCTCCTTGAAGCCAAGCATTCGACAGTTCCTTGTAGAAAGGTAGAAAAAAATTTACCGTTATGGTTCTGTACAGACTACAGACCTTCCAAGTTCCAACTCCTCTGAATTTGTTGATGTTGGTTTGGTTATGCGACAATCATCTCATCTTTCTGAAGTTGTATCCATGTTGGTAATACAGTAATTAGCACATTTTGTAGGATTGTATACTCTGCATGAGGCATATATGGAGGTGGTGTAACAAAGTTTGTTGTTCTTAATCATTTAGAGTTAATTGCATAAACTCTAAATTCTATTTGGTTCTTGTTTGTCATGTTTTGCTGTGTTTTCAGAAGCAGCGTTGCATGTCTAACCAACAAAAGAAGTCCAAGAATTCCCAGCTGCAAGATTTCATTGAAAAACAGAATGCCTACTACAAAGAGGTCGATGACTTTGTGCTATCGGTAGAGGAGGTTGAATCCATTCATGAGCTGGAGTAAGTGGAAGAGATAGCAGCATGAGTCCTTGTTTTTAGTTATTTGTGTAAGTGTTGATATCCTAATCAAAACCATGATGTAGATAAGCAAATATCTAAGACTTCGAGTTCGCGATTACTTTCGCAATAGTCTAATGGGGTATGAAAAGAAACCACATGAAATTTTGTTTGAGGATGAGAACTAAAATTACATGTATTGAAGCCTAGAAAGTCTATCATCAGTTTATCATTCTTATCTTTTATATGAAAATCTTCATTTTATTGAAATTCATGAATTTGTTATTGTGAAATTCATTGAGCTTGGGGATGAGATATGGTCTTGCAGTTTAATTTGATAACATATAGACAAATAAAAAGTGGTAGTTTATGGATCATTTGACATAGTTTTAGACAAAGGGATGGCTAATTAGTTGAAGATACATTTTTGCCCATAAATATCACTTGCTAATGTTGCATGTCTAATTGACTTTTCTGCAATGGATTCTGATCTGCCCCTTTCTACCTGTGAGAGGCTTGATGCTGCTCATTTTGACCATGCCCTTGGAAAAAGCCTTAAAGAATTCGTTCTTGTTAGCAGCGAATTTCTTCACCAGAGCACTAGTAGAACCACCATTCAAGAGCTCCTGGTCTGAATGGAGAAGACCCCTTTTAACCAGCAAATTCTTGTAGTATAGATTGTCGAAATGTGTCGGTGTTTGAAGTTCAAGGGGTGCGAGTACAGCATCATTTCCTTTTCTGGGGCACTTGCTCCTCAGAGACTTGGCAAAGGAAGCATCAATATTGGAATCATTATAGATGTGTGCTCTGAATTGTACACATCTAGCCAAGCCAATAGTGTGTCCACCTGTTATTAAAAATAGTGAATCAGAACATTTCTTGGACGTTATAACATTATAACGAGAGATTCTTTTACAAGCCTCAGTTTAACAACTCATTTGGTTAAAAAGTTAAAACTAAGTCCCATCAGTTAAGGTAAATTAAATTTATGATTCAAACCAACTTCCTTGTGAGTAACTGAGTTGTTAAACTTGTGCTCATCCAAGATTTCTTCCATTATAATAGCATAACACTAATAATTCTCCTCATCCATCACTTTCATTCTAAAAGAACCTAGAAAGTAGAAATGTTCATGATTAAGCATTATTTATTATTATTATTATTATTATTATTATTATTATTATTATGCATCAGGTTAGACTGTCTATATTATTTTCTTTGAGTGCAGCCGTTTTCCAGATCTTGTGTTAACACGGGATGCTTGAGCAGTGGGTGTCCCTTATTGATGCATCTAATCTAGTTCGGTTATAGTACCTGAAAGAGCCACCAAGTCCTCCGCAGAAAGCCCATGGTTTGCAAAATTTGATTTGAGAGTGGTTAGACTAAAAAAGGGTGCAGGAATAGAGTTATTGGCAGCAGCTCTGCTAGCAGTGGTAGAATCCCTTCTTCCCAAGCCTACTTCCCATGAAGGCCCTCCTAACTGTAAAGTTACAACAATCATTACCCTAATAAAAAACATGTCATAAAAAAAATATTCAAGCCTTTCTTAAGGGTCATAACATAAATTCTAATTAATAAAATAGGGGTGTTTACATAAACTACAGAATCTCTAGCAGCCAGAGCAAGAATATCAGCACATGACACAATCCTGGGGCATGCTTTCTCCACTTTGGTCTTAATGTCATCAATCACGTCGAACCCTCTTGCTGAGTTATTGTTAGCCGCCGCCGTTTTCTCTCCGGCGAATTTCTTTGTATTGTCCAACAGTATTGACGCATCACAGCCCTGATCATAATAGCATCAATGAAGCCAAATTTAGCAAATCACAAAGTTTTATTTGAAGGTAAATTAATGTGAATTGCGTATAGTATAGTAAACTCACATTTACAAAGCAGTCATGGAAGTGTAGTCTAAGTAAGGAAGCTCCCATGCGAGTTTCTTTGTTAACGGCTTTTATGACTTCATCTTTCACTATAGGCAATAGTTTAGGACAACTGCGTGAATAGAAATCTTTAGATAACTTAGTTTTTGAATCTGCTTCAGAAATTGCAGCAGTAGCAACAAGAACAAACAAGAGGAAGTAGTAGTAGTAATAAGAAGCCATATACTTCAGCTTTCTTATTAACTTGCAATACACAAATGATGAATTACTTATACTTGGTTGGTGCTTTCCCTTAAAGTGAGAACGTGGGTAAAATTGGTAAATCAATTGAATGAATCCCATATCTATTGCTTTTACGTAAAAGGTAAAGGATTGCTGGTATTTTCATGACATTATAATTGCAATTATTGTAAGTTGATTATTCAGCTTTATTTTATTGTTATATTTCTTTTTTTTTAAGGCATGATTATCCTAAAGGGTGCAATTTTTGTTTTATTATGTCACAATTTAGTGTTTCGTTATTATGATAAAATGAAAAAAAAAAAAAAGGTTGTGACTATATTTGTCACATCTTGTGCATGGTTTTTGCTAATGGTATGCCGGGAAGGGAAACTTCAATAACAAAAAGAACTAGCTTTGGATTATAGAACACACTAGAAAAAAAAGAAGGGATTACAATGATGATAAATTGATAATGACAAAAAATGTAAAATTAGCTACAATGATGTTTAAGTATCATGATTATCTAAATTCAAGAGTAATGTCGGGTGAATCACTGGGGAGAGTAGAATAGTGAATAGGAACCTATAAAAACGTGGAAGTTCCGACATTCCAGGAACCGGCACAAGAGATGCTTAATGTAAGTAGAAGTAGAAAACCGTTGACCCATTTTGACGTATTTCTTGTCTTCATTGGTGATTTGGTGCAAGTCTTTCTAATAAAGTACTTAAAACAAAATTATCTATTAATACAAAAAAATTAGCCCTTAAATTATTGATTATATATATTTACATATTAATCCAATAAAATAATTAGTTAAAAGAATCAAATTTGTCATAATATAATAATTAAATTTATAATAGTCGAATCAATTTTTTTTTCAGCAAAATAATAAAAAATTTTAATGAATACTAATTCATATATAGTGCATATATAGCATAATTATATTAAAAAACAGATGTAACTAGAAAATTGGCCTTAGAACATCTTTCTCTCCCCTAAAAATCATTTATTAAAATTTTTTAGTGATTATATTTTTTTCCCCATTTTCTTAGCAAATCCATTACATAGAAAAAAAAAATTAATGATCAAGAAGAAAAAAGATCTTTAGAAAAAACTATTTTTTATGCTGTTATGTTTTCTTTTGGGTGAATGATTCATTCTCAATCTCATTTCTTCGACTATTCAGATAACAAAGGTTAGTAGAGATTATTTGGTTGAAAAAGCTAGATATCTAAGTATCCAACTTGTACTTATAAAGTGGTTTTTTTGGTTTTGGATAGAAGCAAGGTTCACTCAAATTAGGATAATCTTGCAAGGGTTATCTTTCTATTCCCATCATTTTATTTAAGGGTGGTAAAATGGGTCGAATTCGTCGGTCTGATACGTCAAGCCCACTAAAAATAGCAGGTCGAGCTAAAATTTAAAATTTGTCAAATTAAAAAAATTCGTCAAGCCTTGTACCGCCAAATTTGCAAGTTTTGGTGGAGCGGGGGTCAACCCGCCGGGTCAAAGATTTTTATTTTTTATTTTTTAATTAAATAAAAGAGTGATTATTACTACAAAATTAATAATTATGTAATTTTCAAATATATTTTTTTATTTTTATTTTATTCTTTTTTTAATTATTAACGTTATTTATTTTATTTTACAATTTTGTATATCTTCAAATTATGTGACTTATTTTTTAAAATAAAAATGGTTCTATTGACAAATATTATTTTAAACAATTTTATTGAAGTTAAAAATTAAAAAAAATAATAAAAAAATTATATTATAATTTGACTATTTTTTATTTATATTTAATTTTTGAATTATTATTTTTTGGTTAATTTTAATGAATTTTATGTTTCAAAAAAAAAAAGAGTCCAACAAGCTAGCCCACCGACTCACCAATCTGTCATAAAGCGAGGCAGGCTAGCATTTTAAACCCACCTTAATTGGCAGATTGGGCCGACCTGCTCCATTTATGGTACGGGCCAAGATGGGATGGGACGGATCGACCTGCTTTGCCATCCCTAATTTTATTAATTGATTATATCTGAATTTTGTAGATACTTTATCCTTGATATTTATTCTACTATGTTTACATTTTTTTTTCTAAGACAGTAGAGATTTATTGCATTTGAGTCCAATTGGACTAACTTACACAGATTAGATAAAAGGAAAATATCCAACAAAATAAAACCTATCCTTCGAACAGAATTGTAATAGAAAAAGAGAAAATTGTCATCTTGTACGCTTTCTTTCTCTCACCGCTCTTTGAGCTTCTTCCAAGCATAGTAATGGAGATCTGCGTTTCTATTTAAATACTAACTCGTTCCTAGCTTTTCACAGTTGTCAGCACAAATTCGCAACTAATTCTCTCCTTCCTTCTGATTGCCTTACTTGACCAATTTCGTTCTGGATTGTTGATCACCATTTTCATGCTTCTTTTTCGCAAGGTTGCACAGTAATTCCAAAAGTCTCCCAAATTTTTACTGAATCTGTACATGTCCAGATTCAATGAACGACTGTTTTCTCTGCCAAGTTGCATCTGGGGCAGAGTGGGTTAACACTCGAAATTTGTTCATGGAGTTTCTGTTTAACAGGTATGCCTTCATGTAGCACCTTCCAAATAAAGTTTTTTATTTTTGGTTGGCATTTCAATTTTCATATATTTGACCACATCTGTTTATGTTGAAAGCATTCAAGGAGGTATTCGACTGGTGGGTGGTTAAACTGGAATGCCATCTGGTAGCCGGTTGCAACTGAGTAACTGCCAGTCCTCTCCTTCATTCAGGTAATTTTATCTTCTCCATCATTAATAGTAGTGTTGATGATAGCTTCTGATACTTCTGCACTAAAAAAATTTACTATTTTATTGTGGTTTTACTGTTTATTTGGGAGAATTAAATCGTCTGATGCCTGTAGAGAAAGGTCTGTTGAGTTAGGGTTCAAGATAGGGGTTATTGTTGTAAATTTGGTGACCCAAAAATCTTCTCGTATTCTGACAGAAGTTCTCCTTCCGATTTTCTATAGTATGCCTTTTTCCAGTACTTTTCTTCCTTCTAAGACCATCTCCAGCAGGAACTCATCCCAATTTCTATTTATGGCCCACCTGTCATAAAAAGTAACTCCGCATCAGTTTTTGCGTCCTAAACAGTAAATAGGAACTCAAAGCATCTCTCTCTTCTCCATCAAGGGGAACTAACTTTAGTCTCTGTTGTGGTCTCACTTAATTAATTAATTAAAATACTTGAAATTAATGTAATTAATTTTTTTAATTATGTAATTTAAATTTATAAATTTAAAAATAATTCACTATTGAAAGATATTAATATTAAATAAATTCATATATAACAATAATACACAATATATAATTCGGGATTACACTAATTTGTGAAATTATAAAGATTTTGTGGATTTGGATTTTGAAATGTATTCGGTAGTGTGAAGTTTTGATTTAGAACTTGAGAGTTTGAGGTTTGAAATTGTTGGGTAGTTGGAATTTGAGAAAAGTTTTGTAAGTAATTGAAGAAAGAGTTAAGTTGGTTTGGATCCATTTTTTCGAACAAAAAATAATATTAGCATAACTTTGATTTCGTAAATCTGGAAGAAGATGAAAAAGAGTAGTAGAAAGTGTGAGAATAGAAGTGTATCTAAGTGATATATACAGAGTAACAAAATATTAATTTATTAATAATAACGGTAACATAATAACGGCTAGTTTTCAATAGCTAATTTTGTAACGGCTAGTTTTGCAACGGCTAATTTAATATAATAATATAAATAATATTCAATATTAATTATGACAAAATAATTAATATAAATTATTAATTAAATAAAAATTTAATTATTTAATCTAATTAATTATTATAATTATTATTAAATTAATTATGATTTAATTATTATTTAAATAATTAATATAAATCATTAATTGAATAAAAATATAATTATTTAATTTAATTAATTACTATAATTATTATTAAATTAAATATTATTTAATTATTTAATATAATTATTTATTTAATTATAATTTAATATAATTATTTATTTTAAAGATAATGGCAAATTACCATTGACTGCCAAGAGAACTCTTCTCCTTTGAATTATGTGAAGAAACTCACTTTGTTGCTTTAACTGGAATTTGTCAAAAAAATTAGATTGAAACTCATCCATTGGAGTTAGTCTAAAATACTTCACCAATCCCAAAAAGGACTATTCCCAACTTCAGCTCTAAAAAAATCTGTAACCTAAAATACTTGCTTCTATACATCTTATATATCAGTGAATTTTTTATTGTTCTATGTTTTTGTTTATTGCTCTATGTTTATTCCCAATTATATATATAACATTCTCAGTCCTAGCTAATAATTTCTAACTTTATACATTATTTCTCAAAGGCTATTCATAATACAAAATCATTATATCAGTCTTTCAAACCAAAAACATTCTGAAATAAAAAAATAACGTTTCTCAAATTAGATGATTATATTTTTAATGTGGAGTGAAATATTATTTTAATTCTTAATATTTTAATTAAATATTAATTTTATCCATAATATTTGAAAGTTCTATTTTTATCTCAATGTTATATTTCGTTTTATTTTAGTTTTTTAGTCAAAAATATATATATATTTTTTAAAAATACTTCTTTTTTTATTGTTATTTTCTTCTTTCTCTTATTATTTTGTTTATCGACTCTCAAATTATTACATCTATTACTATGCCAGTTATAATTACGATTTTTGTTATTACCTAAAAGAAAGCTATAACAAAAAATGGCAGTTTTGAAAAAAAAAATGATTTTAACCAAATAATTAAAATATAATAAAATAAGACATTCATGATAAAAATAGATATTTTAAACATTAGGAACGAAATTAAAATTTATTCCTCGTATTAGAGCAGCTCCAATGGTTACAAAAGTAGAGTTCTCATTTACTATTTGTCAGAGAAATTAGCATTCTAATTGATGGAAAAGAAAAGCAAGGAGTCCTTTCTCTTGGGTCGAAGAAAGGCAGTTTCTCCTCCAAAAAAGTTTGGACATCCAATAAAACTTTGCCACGAGATAAATTAGTAACAGAAAAAAAAATAAAAATATTAAAAATGAAATAAAAATTAAACCATTATAGAATTTAGTAACCTATAAAATTTGCTCTAGAAATATAATTTATAAACATTTTTGTTATCATAATTTTTCTAATCCTTTTCAATATTTTTTTCTCAAATTTTTTCAACTAATATTCTGCTAATATTTTAATTTTGTTCCAATCAATTTTCTATGAACTAGTTGCTGCAAATTAATTTTTTTCATATGTTATTTATTTATAATAGTAAATTACTTTTTAATTTACAAATTTTAATAATATTATTATAAAAAAATTAATAACTATATTAGTTTATTTTTAATTAATTAAATCAGTAAGACCACAATAGAAACTAAAGTAATGAGTCCTTTAGTCACCAAAAATCTTGAAAAGTCACCAAAAAAAAGTAAGAGTCCTTTTTATTGGAAAAAAAAAGAATATTTTTTGTCTCTATTTATTATTTATGATACAAAAATTGATCATGTGAAATCATTTTTTATGACAAGTAGGTTATAAACCGGAACTGAAGAGAGTTTTTTATTGAAATTATTCTTAGGCTATGTTTGTCTACAAACATGAGACATATTGAGATAAAGACACATAGATACAAAATCATATTTAACATATGAAATATGAATACAGATATTTCATTAAGAAATATTGAATTGATGTATTTTATGCATATCCTTCTTAGCAAAAATGACACAAAAACACTAATAAGAGACACAATTTATTTTTTATTTTTTTATTATTCTTTTATATTCATTATCATTATATATTTTATTCTTAATTTATTTATATATGAAAAAAAATAAATTAAACTTCCATAATTTG
This sequence comes from Arachis hypogaea, assembly GCF_003086295.3. NCBI lineage: Eukaryota > Viridiplantae > Streptophyta > Magnoliopsida > Fabales > Fabaceae > Arachis > Arachis hypogaea. The sequence goes on along the minus strand of NC_092055.1, from coordinate 24,847,487 downwards.
TTCTTTTTTATATTTAGTTTATTGCCAAACAAATATAAAAATACTAATTTTTATATTTCTATTCCTGTGTTTTGATTTCAGTATCCTATATTATTCTATCTTCATAACTAAATTTAATTTTAGAGACTAAAATAATACTTTATTCTTTTAACGTCTAATAACATGACGGTGATAAAATTTAGATCCAATACATTTTTTTTTAGATCAGTTGTACAAACACAACGCATAAAAAAAAAAAAACTCTACTAATTTATAATCTATTTGATATTACCATTAAGAATAGATTACAAATTACAAATTTTTACCAACACAACATTTACACCTTAAAAATACACTAAAAACATTATTGATGGATCAACGTTACAATTAAAGTTTTTAGACCCAATACTTCATATGTAGTATTCAACCCACAATATGGTCAATTTTAATGAAAAGCCAAAAACATATTACATCAAAATAAAAGTCACATTGAGATATAAAAGATTCATCTGTGTTTTGTTGTTAGCATGTGAGTCATTATACTATCCTAAAGATTGTTTATTAATTCAAATAAGAGAAAAATACTTGATTTAACTAAAACAGTGAATGTATATTAAAAAAGTAATAGTTAAATACGTATTTTTTTAATGGTAAAATATAAGGTACAGATCAAAGTTTAAAGATATGTTACGTGGCAAAATATAAACCATACATTCTAAAGCCACACTTTTTACTTAAAACTGTAACTCTTCACAAAGAAAAGCGTTACCTAATGGAAAAAAGTAAATTAGAAGATTTAAGAGAAGAAATAATTAAATTATCAAAATTAATAGATCAAAAATTAATGATTTTAACCAATGTTAATTGTAATGACACCGAATTCTTAAAATCAATACAAAACGATTTTTCTCAAAATCTTTATTTTACTATAAGTTTTATTGAAAGACTTCAAAAACCTGAAAAAATTTATTTTTCACACAGAACTTCTAAAAAATGCTACCATGAAAATGATTCCCCACATCTTTATCATACTTTTAACCCACAATTAAATTCTATAGTAGATATGCTTGAAGAAATATTAATATCCATAAAATTTCAAAGAAATAAGGAAAAAGAGACACAACTAGAAAATGGATTAATACAGACAGATTTACAGACGGATTTAGTCTTTATTACAGACGGATTTTTGGTTACCGACGAAATTACCGACGGATTTTGTCCCTCTGTAAAAGCCCCGTCGGAAATTATTTACCGACGGATTTTTTTCCGTCGGAAAATTACAGACGGATTTTTATGAGTTACCGACAGATTTTCCCTTTGTAAATTTTCTGTCCATTTCCCAAAGACGACAAACTTTCCGACGGATTTTCCGTCTGTAATTACAGACGGATTTTCCGACGGATTTTCTGTCTGTAATTACAGACGGATTTTCAGACGGATTTTCCGTCTATAATTACAGACGGATTTTCCGACGAATTTTCCGTCTGTAATTACAGACAGATTTTCCGACGGATTTTTTGTCTGTAATTTGAACATTGGAAAATCATCTCACACTATGATTACAGACAGAAAATCCGTCTGTAAATCCGTCGGTAAAGTAAAATAGAAAATTTTTTAAATTTTTCCATTGCAAAATGAATACTTTAGGTTTATTTTTTAAATTTCCTCCATCAAACATACTGTAAATTGAAAAAAAAGAGGCCAAAAATCATATAGATAAACATAATATTCATTACATGATACCTATAAAATTGGATGTTATTTTCAACATCATTGACCAATATCTCACTATCTCAATAAAAAGATACCCAAAAAAATAAACCATTGACAGAACTATAACTATTTACATTACTCATTGACACTACTAGTTCCCTCATTTTCAACAATTTAAACAAACAAGATTTTATATTGATCCTATTCCTTTTAGATTGCATGATGGTGACTTGCTCAGAGCCATTGACAAATACACTTTCTGGATCTCCTTGTGGTTCTGTGATTCCAACAGTAGCAGCCATGTTTGATGTTTCTTCTCTGCTTTGCTTGCTTGGTTTCTTCAATTTCATCAACCCTGGTTTCATTCAAAACAGTAGAATTCATCTAATGTTCACATGGCATTTGTTAATGAGACTATGTGATATTATAAGTCAGAAGAAGAATGAGGGAACTGGCCTAGAAAACACTTGCTTCTTAGAGTAAAAAACTATATACTCACCAAATGCTTATGCCATGTCATTCCTAAGAGGCCATCTCTGTCAGTGAATGCACGTTCAGCCATCATAAGTCTATCATTCACATCTCACTTTCATTTGGTACTCTTTCCATGTTCTCCAACCTTTACTTGCTTCTATTTCCTGAACAAAAAGAAAAACAAAAGAAAAGAAAAGAAAACACTTTATTATATGATAGTTGTTATTTTAAGAACTTGTGTTTGTTTTAACAACTTAAGTTAATCCTTCTGAACAAGTTATATATGAACATTTTTTCCAATAGAAACGGCTTATATCAGCAGTCTTGATTTGCATATACGCTGTTGGAAGACTTCCAGATTTACTTGACATCTATTTTACAATTTATATTATAAGAAGCACAATCATCAATCCCCTTCTCTCTCACCCCTTCCTCTCTTTCACAAAACAACAAAAGGGAAAGGGACAGAGAGCCTGTTCACTGTTTCAATGAACAAATGATTCTTTTTCTTTTGTCTCAAGGGAACAGTATCCAGACCTTATTACCAAAACTCAACGAATCAGGCCAGACTCTGAAGAGAATATGGATCACTTAGTTTATTTATTTATTTTTTCATTAAATGCATGAAATTGAAAGAAAACTGGACAAAATTGAAACCAAATTCAATACACCAAAGATGAAATTGAGACAAACTCTCACCTTTGGATAGCCCAGTAACGCATATAACAAGACCAGCAAAAGGAGCATTTGATCGAATATGTGGGGAGGACGAAACAGAAGACATTGGCTCCAATGGCTGCAGAGCTCTGAACAAAGACATATGTGAGGTCGGCTACAACTGAGATGGAGTTTAATGTGACATAAACTGAAAAAGGAAATTGAATGCCACCAACCTGCAACATGCCTATGAAACATAGGATCTCCAAATTTCTGCATCCAGATGAAATCATCATATAGTGAGTGGTATACTGGATAATCTGCAGAATTCACAAAGAAACAAAGCTTGAGAATACATTTCAAAAGGAAAGAAAAATCAAATGGTTGTAGAAGACAGGGAGAACGCACGGCATAACCATAGCCCCTAGGAGTGAAATTGCGAGACCAGTAGCACCGCTTCCTTTTAGTTCTGGCACAAAAAGACCCTTCAAAACTTCTTTAGCAACAGGTTTTGCACATCCAAGCTCAGCAAAAAAGTATGCAGCAATTGTAAATACTAGAAATGCAATCAAGAATTCAAGTTTTCTAACCTGTTTCAATAACAACATAGAAATGGGCTCATATTGTTGTTATATAGATAGATAGTACCTAATATAACATGTAATGACGACCATAAATTTGTTCAGGATACAAATAATTCCTTGTTGTATAATAGCAGAGAAGAATGGAACACAGAAAACTACCCTATATTGCTGCTCACCGTTAGAAGAAAACTGGCAAATATATACACAAGGAAATCTGGTAAGGCGTCTCCTTCGACTAGATACGTGTCCCAGAGACGTGTGACAAGTTGGAAGGGTATCTGGTTACATAAATCAGATATCAGATTAGGCAAAATCGTTAAATCATGCAAAATTTGTGTAGTTTATTAATTTTAGTTTTTCACCATCAGACTTCGAAGTGCTTGGGACTTGATGTTAAATCACTTTAAGATTCATTTATAAAGCTTTTCATAATCAATAAGCACTTATAAAGACAAAATAGTAGTTCGGAGTAAACCTCGCGGATTAGAAGGCAGTTGAATCAGCAGAAAGCAAACTGAAGAAATTCTAGTCCTTGAAGCTCCATGTGGCTTGAAACAGGCTCTGGCACGGTTCAAAAGTTTCACTAGGACATATCAGATTGTATTACTATTTTAGAGGCATGGTGAAATAATACAGATACAAACCACGTGCGATGATGAGGCATTAAGTTCGTGTAATTATACACAGATATTATGGAAAAATTAATGAGCCCGAAGAAAAGCTTACCATCAATCCTCCTGACCAATTCCTTCAACTTAAAAACAAGCCTCTGAATTCCTGGTTGAGCAAACGTGTAATGGTCCTGCATACCATCCAGTAATTTTGACAAGCACCAATAGCAATCAGCCTCTATATTAGAAATTTTCTCTGCAGATAGATCAGACATTGACCAATTATCAATACCCCCTTGCAAGTGTTCTGATAGGAAAATCACAATCAGAAGACCCAAGAAAAGACCTAATCCAACCACTATAGATAAACAAATCACACAGAATTTTTTGAGAATCAGGGTGTGCTTGCTAACCTCACTGACTGTCACTTGGAGCAGAGAGACAGCTGAATTCTAAGCTATCCTATTCCACTTTTTCTTTTACTTCTATTTTTGTCCTCTTTGTGTCAATGAGTCTGAACTTGACTAAAAGAACACTCTGGAGAAAATGGAAAGCAATTCAATGGAACTAAAGATAACTCTAAAGAGAATAAAAGAAGAAGAAGAACACAAACCGTCTTGAGACAAAAGGAACAATTCCAAAGGTCATGCCACAAGTAGCTAGAACAAACACAGAGAATATGATCATAACAACAACAGAAACACTCAAAGATCCAACAAGCCCAAGAATTATGCAGAGGACACCAGCGAATGTTTGGCAAAGCCACAAGGCCCAGAGCCTACCCCTCATTCCAAACCTCTTTGAAACTGCATCAGATATGAACCCTCCACCGGGCCTGGAGAAAAGATTCGCCAATCCGAAACTGGCAGCAATGATCCCAGCAGTGTGCAGCTTGAGATTGAATCTGTCACAGAAGTACTCAGCAGTATTCAATTTCTGAATAAAAAATTAATCTTTACAACAGCAAAAAAAAATATAAATAAATAAAGCATAATGCCAACAAAAAAAGTGTCAAAAAGAGATTAGCAAAAACTGGAACGTGTGTAAAATTCAATCCAAAATTATATATATAAAATTCGGACATTTTAGCATTTTAATTCCACTGAGTCCATGGTTTTTCCTTTTTCCTTTTCTTTCTTCCTCCCCCTCCGCTATATTGTTGGAAAGAATATAGCTGTGATAAATTTTGTATATAAGAAGTTACATTATACACGTCACAGTTTATAAAGATTATTCTAATAAATAACCTTTGATATCATTGAGCAATAGATTTTGATTGCCATAGAAGAAGTCAAAGACATGTCCGCAAAATCTGGTGAATATAAAATAGAACAATCTGTTGTGGCTGTTAACATTGATTCATGTTAAAAGCTCAAAAATAGTCAGAAGAAACAAACGCCAAAAATGGCCTATCTGCTGTTGTTTCAGGTTTGAACAGAAGAAACCAGAGACAAAGATTCAAACAAACAAACACATAGACAACGCCCTTTTGCACCTCATAGCGGTTGAAAAGATGAGTCAGAATTGAGAAGAACTAAAGTTGTACCTTCTAACTGCTTGAAGTCATTCTTCAAAGTCAAGATCGAAAGTATCGTTGCGAGACTTGCCGTCGAGCTGTGGTGCGGGTGCCTCTGCGGAGAAAAAAAATGAACAAGTATATTTTGAACAAGTATATGTGCAATCTTCCTAAGCATGGCATATATGTATGGAACTATGTCCTTCTATTTTGAACAAGTATATTTTCACAAACTATATAATGCTATATATAATTTAAACTTGTATTAATGAAAAATGAAAAGTATATTTAGGTATCAGTTTTCTACTTACATACCAGAAATTGCACAGAATTAATTTATCAAAATCATTGACTGTGATTTGAAAAATAAAAGAACAAAAACATAGACTCACATTTACATCAAATCAGAACCACATTGGTCCCCTGCATTGCAAATTACAAAAATCAAAAGCTGAAATATATATATAGGACTACTAAATTTCAACATCATCAACAACCACCTTAGATTATTTTTCTGTTACATAACTCCTCAATCCAATTGAGAAACAAAAAGAATCAGTAAAGGAAAGAAATATAAATCAATTGAAGAAAAAAGAGTCTCTAAAATCCAAAGAATATTTTTCAGTTCAGTGCATGATTCTCAACAAACATGAAAGATATTTTTCAGTGATGTTACCTTCTCATTGATATTCCTGGCAACCTCAAGTGCCTTTGTGTAAGCTTGACCAGCAGGAACCATGAAACCATATAAGCACACATAAACACACCTAAGTATGATCAAAATGAACAGCAAAACCCAGCTAGGCATTTTGTCAAGCACTAACTGTGCATTACACTTTCAATGTGATTCACTCAGTAATAAGCATACATATACTCCAAATCCAACACTGGAGAAAAAGGAGTTGTTCATAACACTGGAGAAAAAGAGCATTTACTCACCGGCTGCGAGGAAGAAGGGCAGTGGCAGAAACACTTAAACTATATAATTGCAAGTTTCTTTTCTTTTCTTCCCCCAATTTGATTAACTTAAACATAGATACGCCAAGTATAGAAGCACATTTGGTAATGACATCACATGATCCTAACCTTTGCCTCAAAAGATCTTCACTCCTCAGCGTCATGGCATGCTACCTTAAACATACAATTCCAATTTCAGCTTCAAGTTATCTAAGGCAGCATATTTTGTAGCACACGAAATTTTTTAAAATTCAAGCAACAGAATCTCTAAGCAGTTCTAGTGACTGAAATTTATCTAAGCAACAGAATAGGAGTAAACTTCCATGGCATGCCATCAGCAATATCAGCATTGAACTGAACTACAATTCCCTTAAATTACAGTATTTCTAAGCACTTCTAGTGACTGAAATTTATCAGCATCTCTCTGACGAGTGTTTATGTTCCTCAGAATTCGCTTTTCGTCCGCGAGACTCATGCTTCCGTGTCGCATCAATGAATTCAGATTCTATACAATGTACATTGTTATCAAGTGCAAGATGTAAATAGAGATTAATCACAGCACAATATATATCCTACTAAAGTTCTAAGCTCTTACATCTTGCACTGATTAATTTTGCAGTTTGATAGACAGCAGAGATTGTTGTTCTGGCTAGGAGGGTAGAAGTAGAAATATTCTCTAAGAAACACTGCCCTATAGTAAAAGGAATTGAGTAAACTAATATCACAGCATACAAAACTCAAGTTCCTATAGTAAAAGGAATGATGAATGAAAACACAAAAATCAGCACTGAATATCAGTAGCAACAAAGCATAGAATTCAGGGTTAGTTGAAGAACCTGGCATGTTTGAGACAAAGCCACCTCTGTTCTCAATGCTGCCCCGCTCAGTATTAGGTTCATGGTCAGTAGTCATCTCTACAGCCTCCCCTCCCCTTGACAGAACTTGCAACATAAAAATAATTAATTAAGAGTAAAATAGCAAGAATAAAGATACATATTACTACTTATGTACACATAAAAGAAAAGCAACAAACATTTGATGTGCATGTTAGGTCAAACCAACAAATAAGCAAACCATCGAACACTTGGTGTGCACAGCGAAATTCATAGAGGGGAGGGAAGAAGAAAAAGAAAAACTCACAAGTGTTTCTCTGAATTATGTTTGTTCAGCAATCCAGATTAACAATCTAAACATTTTTCAGCTATTCAGAATCAAAACCTAATCTAATCCTATTTTAACAACCTAAAAATACACTAATCAGAAAACAAATCTAACTAAACTAATTACTAAAATCAAACTAACTAAACGAAATTAATTGAACTCAACAGAAATTAAAAGAATTTTGAAACCAAAACCTGGAAGCAGAAACAATCAAACTAACTAAACAAAATTAATTGAACTCTCTACGATTCGAACAGGGGGGAAAGAGAGAGGTGGAACCGCGGCTGACGGTGGAACCGATTTTGGTCACCACGGAGCTAGGGCTTGCGCAAAGGTAGCCGCAGCATTGACTGGAGGAGATGATGGAGAAGAAGGAGAAGGTAGCTGCGGCGGTTAGGGTAGCCGGCGGTGGCGCTGTGGGTGAGGAAAGGAGAAGAAGAAGCTGGTCGACGGAGAAGAAGAAGCTGGGTTGAGCTCGTTTGATTTGGTGCTGTAAATGAATATAGTTTGGGGCTTTAGGCACAATCGATCATAAAACGCAGAATATAATATTTCTTACGGAAAATTTTAAATTACAGACGGAATTTTCCGTCTGTAATAATTTAATAAAATCCACCGTTTTATTTATATAATTACAGACGGATTTTCCGTCTGTAACCATTTCTCACTGAAAAAAAAAATAATTTTTCCGACGGAATTATCGACGGATTCTCTTTTCCGTCTGTAATTTATGCTAATCAATTTTTTTGGTTTTCCGACAAAAAATCCCTCTGAAATTCCGTCTGTATTTTCATGGGATAAAATCCGTCGAAAATATCCGTCTGTAATAACTAGTTTTCTAGTAGTGAGAATCCCAAAGAAGAAAAATTCCAAAATATAATCAACATAACAGACTTAAAAGTAAAACCACCATTGAAATTATGAATATTGAAGAAAAATTAGAAGAAGTTACAATGCTTTTTAAACAATTAAAAATGGCTCAAAAAAATAATATTATGGAACATGGTTTTCAAATAGAAGAAGAATTAGTAAATTCTGAAAATATAGAAAATGAAGAACACATTCTAGATTATTCAAGTGACGAAGAACCAGCAATTCTAATACAAGTAAAAAATGAAGCTGGAACATCTAAGGATAATCAATCTCAATTTAAATGGGAAACATGTTTTGATAATTATGCTTTTAAAAAAGGGTTTACAAATAAAGATTCAAAATATACAAAAATACCATCAAAATATGTTCTTAAAATCCAGGAAATTGAAGGAGAAAGAATGCTTGATTTAGACTGTAAAAAGAACGAAAAAGAAATTTTCGAAAATTGGTTGAATTCCTTTTTATTAGAAAGCCTTTACTAATCCAAAACTTAGTGAATTGTCTGGAAGAGATATTTGGAATTACATAGAGTTTCATACTAAAGGAACTATAAGAGATTATATGACATCAATAGAAAACCAAATAATAGAAGAATTAGCAACAAAAACTACAGCTTATGATAAGATATTATATATAATGATGATTCTATATAAAGAATTTTTTGGAAAAAATATTATAGATCATAGACAAGAAGTTTATAATAAAGAATATCAAGAAGCAAAAAACTATTTAGCTAATATTCAGATATATGATCTATGTAATGTGGAGTCTTATATATGTGAATATAGAATACATTATTACAAATTAAAAGAAGAAGATAAAAATCATTATCTTAGTATGTATATAACAAAACTTCCATATCCTGCTAATGAATTTATAATGGGAAGATTTATAAGAGAAATAAATAGAGGAACAATTGAAAATAACTTTGGTGGAGCAACCTCTGCAATAAGAGAGGAAATAAAAGAATATTGTATGCAAGAAGCAACTCAAAAAAGATTTGCAAATATAATTAGAATTTGCTGTCAAGATAATGAAGAGATACCTCAAAAATATGGTCTTAATAAAAATTTTCAAAGAAAAAGAAAATATCAATTTAGAAAAAGAAAATACTATCCAAACTGGAGAAAAAGAGATATTTTAGAAAGGAAAATAATAATAAAAACAAAAGACAAAGAAATAACTATTGCCCGAATAAAAAAGAAAATTGTAAATGTTGGTATTGCCAAGAAGAAGGACACTATGCAAATGAATGTCCGAAAAAGAAGGATAAAAAGGATCTTACTAAACAAATAGAAATTGCTAAGTCTTGTTTCATGAACCTTTAGAGGAATCTGATGATAACTTAGACTATATTTTTTAATATGTCTCGGAAACAGACTCAGAGACTGAGTAATAATGCTACATTTATTACTATAAAAATAACAGAAAAGTTTATAAATGCTTTCATAGATTCTGGAGCAACACAATGCTTTGCTAGTTCAAATATAAAACTTGATTGGAAAAAATTAAAGAAACCATTAAAAGTTAGAATAGCTGACAAATCAATACATAAAATTGACCACAAAGCAGAGATTGTTAAAATTTTTATTCAAAATTATAGGTTCATTGTTCCATCTATATATATGTTAGATTCTGGAATGGATTTTATCATAGGAAATAATTTTTTAAAACTATATCATCCATTCATTCAAGAATTAACATATATAGTTTTAAAAGCTCCACACGATTCTTCAATAAATCAAAAATCAAAACGTATAAAAATACCGACTACTACTATAGATAAGATCTTAAAATTTAAAATATTTTCTATATTAGAGACATGTTATTTAAATTTATACTTTCAGATAAATATCCCAAAAAATAATCTTGAAATAAAGATAGAAGAACTTTTGGATGAAATTTGTGCTGAAAATCCTTTAGATATTAAAAATACAAATAACGAATTAGTAAGTATTAAATTAAAAGATCCTACAAAAGAGATAAATGTTCCAAATAAAATTCCTTATTCCGCAAGAGATAGAGAAGAGTTTTCACTAGAATGTAGAGATCTTTTGGAAAAAGGAATTATAAGATTAAGTAAAAGTCCTCATGCGGCTCCAGCCTTTTATGTCGAAAACAATAATGAAATTAAAAGGGAAAAACGAAGAATGGTTATTAACTATAAGAAGATGAATGAAGCAACTATTGATGATGCTCATAAACTTCCAAGAAAAGATTCTATTTTAGAAAAAATCAAAGGAGCAACTTGGTTTTCATCTCTTGATGCAAAATTAGGATATTGGCAACTTCGTTTAGACGAAGAAACAAAGAAATTAACTGCTTTTACTTGCCCAACAAAAGAATCAACAAGTGTGTTGCTCTATGAATGGAATGTATTACCATTCGGATTAAAACAAGCCCCAGGTATTTATCAAAGATTTATGGAAGAAAATCTAAAAGAGTTAAATGAATTTGTTTTAGTGTACATTGATGATATACTAATTTTTACAAAATAGGATAGAGAAGATCATCTTCAAAAATTATTAATAGTTTTAGAAAGATGTAAAGAAAAAGGATTAGTTCTTAGCAAAAAGAAAGCAAGAATAGCAAAACAAGAAATAGAGTTTCTTGGATTAATTCTATCCACTCAAGGAAAGCTAAAACTTCAGCCAAATGTCCTAGAAAAGGTAAATTTATTTCCTAATAAAATAGAAGATAAAAAACAATTACAAAGATTTTAGGGTGTATAAATTATATTTCTGATCAAGGATTTTTAAAAAATATAACAGAATACACTAAAAGCTTATTTCCAAAAATAAGTACTAAAAAAGAATGGAAATGGGATGAAAAAGATAATATGCAAATTCAAAAGATTAAAGAATTATGTAAAAAACTTCCAGAACTTTATATTCCAGAAGAAAATGACTACGTAATAGTAGAAACAGATGCTTCAGACATAACCTGGTCAGGATGTCTAAAAGCTAAGAAAGCTATAAAAAGTTTGGAACAAGAAAAAGAATCACTAGATTCTAAAGATTCCCCAAAGGAATTACTTTGCAGGTATATTTCAGGGACTTTTACTCCAACAGAACAGAGATATACCACTCATGAAAAGGAAACTCTAGCAGCAATTAAATCTCTTAAGAAATGGAAAATTGATTTACTGCCCAGAGAATTTATATTAAGGACAGATTCAAGTTACCTAACAAGTTTCATACGATATAATTTAAAAGTTGATTATAATCATGGACGATTGGTAAGATGGCAATTATTTTTGTTACAATATCCAATAAAAATTGAATATATTAAGGGTGACAAAAATGTTATTGCAGATACATTAACAAGAGAATGGAGTTCGTCTACAACGCATTAGATCAAGAAATTCAAAAATATGAGCAAGAACTCGAAAAATGCAAGCATTGTCAGCAAATAAGGACACAGATCCAATCTCTCAAGAAGGCCATCGAAGCAATGAAATCAACACAACAAGCAAAACCATCAGAGTTCAGCCAGCTAAGCGTGGTGGACAAATCAGGTGAAGAAAAAATTTCAGAAAATAAAACAATTGCTGAAATTATTAAAAAATCCACCCAAGATAAAAAAATATTATGTAATTTATAATGGCCCATGAAAGGAGTATATGATGCCTGGGAAAAAGCAGCACCATTCACACATCAATCAAGGATAATTCATAAAGGAGGGTTTCTAACACTGGAAGAGGCAAAGGAATCCTTCAGGGAATATGAAGCTCTCCATCCAGAGCAAACCTTAACAAGAGCAGATAAAGCTCCAATTCAAACCCAGAGAACAGGGATAATAAGAAACATTCCTACAAGGGCTGAAATCAAGGAAAAGAAAAGGGTATGTAGATCAAATCTCAGAGAAACCCTTAACATAGTCCTGAATTAAACTGAAGAAAAAAGGGCAATTTTGGGATATTATCCTATTGCCAAAGAACAGCTAACAAAGCTGGTTATATTCCCAGATGCTTCCCCATCTGACACCTATCAGTTTTTTCAATATGGATTAATTGATACAATTTTAATATTTAATGATCTAAAAATTATTAGTGAGTTTCCTGCAGGATTCGTTGATGCAGTAAAGAGATTTAAAAATATGATTGACAATGTAAATCCAAGGGATATATCCCTAAAATTTACAAACAGTCAACCTATTTTTAATGAAGAAGAAGAATGCTTGGTTCCAGCACACCAAGTAATATTCATGTCCGTCTTCCCAGGAAATTTTCAACCAATTGATCAGATTCAAGATTTAACGATTTACAGTCATGAAGGAAGGTTAGCCAGCACATTAGCAAGGGTCTTTGAAAGAACTCAAAAAATAACGAAGAAATCTCACACAAGGATTAATTATAAAAGTAGAAATACTCTGCTTGTGTCCAGTAAAAGAAATGAAATTGAAGAAAGAGAGATGAGACTCTTGGTGGAATTTGAATCAGCATTCTACAACTTATCTGGACTTTTAGAAAAGTTCCCTGAAGGGATAAAGAGGAATCTCTGCTATTTGATAAAAGACAGAGAAGACCACAAGTGCCAGCTATGTGCCTCAGAGCTATCTGAAGAAAGCAATAATGAAACGGAATCAACTCACATGATGAAGGAAGGAGACAATGCATCTGAGGATCACATGATAAAAGAGGAGGACAGTGCATCTGAAGCATCTCTCAACATTATTGTATAGTGACGTAAGCACTTAGGTCATAGAGCACCAACAATGTAGCTGGTGCAAAAGAACAAACAATGACGTAAGCAATGACGTCATAAGAAGGGTAAGGATGGGAATTGTCCATCAAACCCAACTATTATAAATAGGTTGCTTAGGCAATTGTAGAAGCATCAGACAATAGAAAGCAGGAAGCTAAGAGTACTCATATGCTAGGAGAGCAAGGAGGAAGCTGCCAAGGCGATTCTATAGTCTGAAGAAGAATTCCCTTAGGGAAAATAATTCTAAACTCCCCTCTGGAGTTAGTATCTACAATCTCCCCTCTGGAGATAAAAAACACCTTATGTAAAATATACTAAATAAAGGAAGTTTTTCTCCAGAAAGGTACATCTTCATCCTAGTCTTTCAATTATGAATTATTTAGAAAGTTTAGAATTAATAGAAGAATCTGATTATTATAGATTAACTGCTTTATTAGATAATGAAAAACAGGCTGTTCTAAAAATAGAATTAAATCTCAAATCAAATGAAAATTTTAATAAACAAAATCTCTTAAAAGAAGTTTTTAATAGAAAAAATATAATATACTATGGAAAAATTCAACTTGAAGCCCCTATAAAGATAAAGTCCGCCAATGGAGAACTTGAAATAGCTTTGATAAATGATGAAGAATTGAGTAAACAGATTGAGAAAATTAAGGATCAACAAAAAAGATCTAAAATTGGATGGATTCATATTAGTACTATACAAGTCTTAATCAAATCTACATATATGAAAGGAATTAATTCACCAATAAGCTTAGCAATCTGTGACAAAAGAATTACTGATGACCCAATAGATCAAATAATCGAAATTGTTCATGGAAATTTGGCAAATGTAAATGTTAAATTCAACGCCCAACTTGGATATGCTATACCTTTATCAACTGAAAACCTTGGTAGATCTATAAGTTTGGCTTATAAATTTCACAGAAAGAATCTAATGGAACAAGATGATGAACCATTTTCGATTACATGTGCTATAAATTATGCTTTAACAAATAGCCATCATAGTATAATATTTAAAAACAGAGAAAGAATTTATGTCGATGAATTATTTCAGAAAATTGTAAAAACAGAAATACCAAAATATAAAGCTATTGAAAACCCAGTTCTATTATTAAAAGAACCATCAGGAAAATTAGTTTCATCGAATTTTCAAATAAGAAAATCTAAAATTAATAGCCCTTTAAGTTTATCTAAGTTAAAAATTAAAGAAGAAAATTCTGAAATAAAAGAATTAACAAAAAAGGTCGAAAAGTTAAATGAAACTCTAAACACTAAATTATGACAATGAATAAAGAAGAAATATATATAACTTATCAAGACAAGAAACAAGAGCTCTTTGAAAGAGAAAATCGTTTAAATTATTTACAGTTTTCTGAAATAAATCAAAGAGCATTTAAAGCTCTAAAAATAATCTATGACAAGTTGAAAAGAGAAGTTGAAGTGCTAGAAAAATTAATAGAATCTCTAGAAAATAGTGATGAATCGATGATAGAATTTGCAGAAATTTTAAGATAAATAATGAAGTATACAAAGATTGAAAAACCAGAAAACAAAATAAAAAGAAAAAGGGCGAAAAAATTAAAAAGTAAAATAAAGGAGTATAAAAGGGAATTAAATAATCTTCAGTTCGAAATTAATGACCTTATAATAAAAAGGATAGAAATAAGAATAAATATAAACAAGTTGGAGTTAAACTTAAAAATTTTATAAATGCCAGAAAAACCATATTATGACTTAAAAGAATTAAAATTGTTGAAAGAAAAAATGGAGAACGAAGTCAAAAAATTAAAAAGATATTTAGAAACAACAGAAAGTGTAGAAATAAAAGAAGTTTTTGAGGATTTGAGAAATTATATTAAAGAAAAAGACAAACAGATAAAAGATTTTATATACAATAATCCATGCAAAAAAGAATATTATAAACTAAAACAAGATTGAAAAAATTATAAATGAAATCAGAATTATAAAAACTAGTCAATACTTTTATAAATTTATATGAAAGGGTTAATAGAAATTTCGAAAAAGAAATTAAAAGAAAAAACGACTTTTAAAAATTGGTATGAGAGCCAAGTTAACGATTAAGGGTAACACTTTCTTTTTAAGCAACACTTTTTAGTGACACGCTTTTCAGCCACAAAAGACAAAAATCTGTATATATCCATCTGTACACTAGATGGACCCTTTTTTTATATATAGTTAAGTTACAATCTCAACCCAAGTAAAAATATTAGGAATGTGTGATATCACCGTTAAAAATATAGCTATATCATTTGTTTATATTCTAACCCAAAATATATAAGTCTAACCCATCAAGTATAGAAGGCCCGATCTAAAAAGGTAGCTTCCACCACATACCCGACTTCTTGAAGGAGGTCGAACACAACGAAGGAAGCCTAGCTAGCTCCACTTGTTTAAGCAAGTAATTGCCTCTTAGAATTTCTCCAACTATTTCTATCTTTCTTAAAAGATAGATTCTAACAAACTCCCAAGATAAATGGAACAATTATTCGTCAATAAAGGTGAAACTACTCTAACAAATGTGGTTATCAGCTCTACTATAAATATATATACTGACACTCCTCGGGTATACTCACGTTCTAATCTACTAAACCCTGCCTAAATTCCTTACTAACTTAAGTATCAGAGTCTCTTGTAGGTACCACCTCCCACCTCCCACCTCCTCACGAAGAACTCGGATGGCAGCACCTTGGCATAAGAACAAGTCGGACGCTGCCTCACAAGGGGTCTAGACCTCACATTCAAGCCCAAATCAACATTTCAGGTAACTCTCAAAACATTATTCAAATAGTAGTGAAAATACTCAACAAAAAATAAACTCATGCAAAAGAATATTGTATCATCTTGTAATGTGATTCCTTGTTGGATCCGGATCATGAACACAACATCTCAAAATCAAATGGATCTTAAAAGGATATTATCAGTGGAGTTTGAAACAACCGATTTGGTGAGGAGATAAGTATGATAGGGATGAGTTTGCGTGTAAACAACGGGGAGAAAATGAGATTTTTGGAGGATATATAGTTAGGAGAAGCGAATCTTGATGAAAAGTTTTCGAGATTGTATCTTTATCTGCTTAGAAATTGAATACTATTGCTAACTATGACTTTTGGGATGGGTTAGTATGAGTTTGGAATTTGGGATGGAGAAAAAATTTCTTTGAGCGAGAACATAAACACTACAAAAATCTACATGTTTCATTATAAAATGTGATTTTAAATGCAGATATTTAAGATTATTTGGAGCTACTCTAAAGATATGGAAGTTTTTCAGTTAAATCTTGCACAAACGCAATGGTGATGAAGTCAATAGACTGTGAAATCACGTCATGCATTTGACAATATGTGGAGAAGTGTGGTACCACTGAGAATGGAGAAGATGTGATGATTTGTGGTGCTAGACAAGCACAATACAATAAAGAAGCTAGCTTGAATCAATATCTTAGTTGCGAATGAAGTAACTTGTATTATGTGTGACTTATATATATAATGAGGATGACGATCATGTTTTCATTTATTGCAACTATGTATCTAGCTTGTAGTTTAAAGCCTTGGGGTTGAGAGGGATTAGATGGATTAGAGCAAAGGGAATGAGAGATTTTTTTGAGTCTCGATATGAGCGAGACCATGCGAGAGGTGGCTATACTACAATATAGTTAATTTTTTCTAATATTTAAAAAATATTATTAAATCGTAACTAGATTTATATCCACGCGTTGCATAAAAAAAAATGAAAATATATGATACAAAATATATAAATTAATTTAAAATTTAATAATTATATAATTAAAAATGTATATATAAGTTTGACTTTAAGTAAAATTATAAAAAATACTCAATTCAAATTTATTTATTTAATTTCATATTATTTTTAAAATAAAGTGACAATTAGATCATAACATCATGAAACTTGGTGCATATTCTAAAAATTGTCCTTGCTCCCTAAAATGAAGATATTTATTTGGAAATGTCTCCATAAAAAGTTTCCGGTCTTGGACGCTGTTTATCACCGCGTCAATCCGACCTGCAAAAGATGTAGTGGAGAAATAGAATCAATCAACCACTGTCTCTTTCTTTGTGACAAAGCGCAACAAGTTAAGTTTGAAAGGGGAGCCCTTTACCGTTAATCCTCTCTGTGTTTGGACCTTTGACTTTCTGGCACCTTTGGAAGGAGAAGATGAATGAGTATAATTAAGAGACAGTAGAATGGTTTTTGGAAGCTGACCCTGTTGGTGATTGGTGCAGAATTTATAGTCACAAACTAACCGGCAAGTGCACCGGGTCGTACCAAGTAGTACCTCAGGTGAATGAGGGTCGATCCCACGAGGATTGATAGATCAAGCAACAATGGTTGAGTGATTGGCTTAGTCAGACAAACAGAAAGTAGTGTTTGGGTCTCAATTGCATTAAACAGTAAATCAGAGAATCAGAAAAGCAAGCAGTAAACAAGTAGTGAATAATATATGGAGAAACAGTTAAGGCTTCAGAGATATCTATTTTCTGGATTGACTTTTCTTACTAACTATTTTAATCATGCAAGATTTAATTCATGGCAAACTATAAGTGACTAAACCCTAATTCCATAGACCTTTTTAGTCTCCTCTAACCTTCATTAACCACTAATTCCTTGGTCACTTAATTCCAATTAGAGGGTGAAGTTCAATTCTAGTTTATGTGCCACAGAAACTCTAATTACCCAAATATAAAAGGATTATATGTCACGTATTCCGTTAAGTCCAGATAACTAGAAATTTAGGAGAATATATTTTCAAGCTGTTGTTTAAGTAAAGAGCTTTTCCAAGTTATACAAGAACTCAATTAGAAAGAGGGTCATACTTCCGTTCCACCCAAATTCATAAGATAAAGAACGAAAACAATTCTTGAAATATAAATCAGTGCATGAATTAAAATAGAAAAATAATAGTATCAATCCATACAATAGACAGAGCTCCTAACCTTAACAGTGGAGGTTTAGTTGCTCATGGTTCAGAGAGAAAAACTAGGATTCGTAAAAACTGTAAATTGCGGAATGAGGTCCGAGAAGAGCTTCCTGAAGGGCTGATTCTTTTCCCTTTTTATATCTAATCCTAATTAATGTAAAATATATTTTCTAAACTAAATAATATATTTTTCTAATTATAAATAAAATAAAGTTTAAATCAGAATTAATAGGAGATTGCGTGCTTGCTTATTGGAGAGTTGGGGACCACTTGATTCCTTAATAATCCACGCCTAACTTGAGAAATCTCAAGTTAGGCGCATCCTTGGTCGAATTGATAGAGAAGAAGTATGGACTATTATACATCGTTGAAAAGATCTAGAAGTTAGCTTTCCAACGCCACTAAAATCATGTCAATTGGACCTCTTTAACTCAAGTTATTCAGGTTTGAGTGCAGAGAGGTCAGGGTTGACAGCGTCATTCGCCTTCTTCTCTTTTTCTGCGGAAACTCCATCAAATCCATCCGAATGCTACCTAAAATAAACAAAATTGTACAAGACTCAAAGTAGCATCCATAGTGGTTAAAAGATAATTAATTCTTGATTAAACTCAACAAATTAAGTGCAAATTTACTAGGAAAAGGTAGGAAAGATGCTCACGCATCACAACACCAAACTTGAATTGTTGCTTGTCCTCAAGCAACCACAATTAGTACATGATTAAGATGTGACAGTTATGCTCATGTCTTTTTTTTTAAAAAGTGGGGTTTATCTATTGTAATTATGAATAGTTTTGGCATCTCATTCTCCTTTGAATCAGAAGAATGTCACTATCATATGGAATTAGAATCCGGATAATATTATGAATTCTCTAGTCTTTTATACTCCAGTTTAATCATTGAACACATCAAATCTCCTTTTGGTGCTTTGCACCTTGAGCCTAGCCGTGACTTTAAATGCTTTGTCTCAAGGGTTACTTTACACAAAAATACCACAAGCACTTAACTGGGGAACTCTCTTTAAATTTTGATGTTTCTTTCAGTTACTCCCAGACAGTGGTGCTCAAAGCCTTTGGCATACTTTGCTAAATCCACTTGATCTTGACTCTTAGTGATCTATCTCAAGGATTACTTGACACAATTACACCACAAGCATATGACTAGGAGAACAACTCTTTGAGCTTTTAATCATGTCAGACCTCCCTAGTCATTGATGCTCAGAGTCTTGAACCTTGCTTTTATTCTTCTTTTGCTGTTTCTTTTGCTTCAAGGACTAAGCTTTTGTTTAATTCAGAAAATTCATAATAGTTCTCTAAATTCCTATTCCTTATGCACCAACATCCCTTGATTCAAATTCAACTATGCACTGTTCATATCATGCATTCAGAATCACAAATAATACCACCACATTTAAGTAAATAAGACTACTCTTAAATATAAACTCAATTTCTTATGCAATACATCACTTCTTTTTCTTTTGAATTCAAGCTCAGTGAGCAATATATGAGACAATTTTTTTTAACTAAAATCAAATAACTGAATGAATCTAAATCTAAGAACTGAAAGTACTAAAGATCATGCAGGCAATCAAAGTAACAGAAAACAGAAGACAACAAAATAAGAACAAAAGAGAAATAGAATGAAAGGAACCCAACCACCTCAGTTATGATGGTGGTCATCTCATTCCTCCATGAAGAACATTCATCTCCCTTTGGTGCTATTAAAATAAACAGAAAAGGCCAAAAGCAAAGCGATAACACCAAACTTAAAAGTTTGCTTGTCCTCAAGCAAAGAAAATATGAAAATAGGGTGTCAAAATTCTTCTTAATTGCTCCTGTTCCTGTTCTAATCATTCTGCATGACTAAAACACATGTAAAACAAAAAAAAATCTAAAAAAAATTAGATAAAGTAATTTAAAACCAAAACTAAAATAACTATAATGCTAAAATCAAAATAACTATAAAATTAAAACTACAGTAACTGCAAAAACAAGGATACTAGTAGTTGGGTTGCCTCCCAACAAGCGCTTCTTTAATGTCACTAGCTTGACACTTGATTGTTGAATTTTCTTCCTCTTCTTCCAGTTGGTTAAAAGAAATGTCTCCAAGGGGGGAGAGGTGAAAATTAGTGTCCCCTGATATAAATTCCTCCTAACAAGCTTTCTTTTATTGTGATTAGCTTGATTCACCTTGCTTGTTGGTGTAGAGGTTGGATTGTTTTTTCTGACCTTCTATTTTTCATGGATATTTTCTTCTATTTCTTGGTCACAATCTCCTTTTTAGTGCTTTCCTTGGTTACCTTCACTTCTTTGATTTTAAAATTTGCATGTTGTGTGATGGTTAGAGTGTACCCTTCATCAAGAACTTCTTGAATTGGTGGTTCAATAAACTCACCCTCTATGCCACTCTCTGCTTCATTGGAGTGTAGATTCCCATAATTGTTTTCATCTCTTACAATCTCCTTTGTTTGTGCATCTTCCTTCTTTGTTGGTGCATCTTCCTCCTTTATTTTTGCATCTTCCTCTTCTTCCATGTGTAAGGGTGAAAAGTTCTCTAATTCACTAGAGTATGAATTCTTTTGATTGATTTCCTCACTTTCTTCCATAGGATCTTGCATTATATTTCTTGGGAAGGAATTTGCTTGTTCCTCTTTTCGGGGCTTGATAATCAACTGCACATATTTCTCTACATTTTTTACACTCGTCCTTATATCATGTATGAATTCTTTCATGAGAAGCTCAAGAGATGATGGTTCTTGATATGAATAAGGAGATAGTGGCTCTTGATATGAATAAGAAGGAGATGATGGTTCTTAATAAGAATAAAAAGAGGATGGTTCTTGGTATGAATAGGGAGATAGTGGCTCTTGATATGAATAGGAAGATGATGGTTCTTGATATGGATAGAGAGGTGGTGGTTCTTGGTATGAATAGGGAGATGGTGGTTCTTGATAAGAGTAAAAAGAGGATGATTCTTGGTATGAATAAGGAGATGGTGGCTCTTGATAGTTGGAACATGGAACACTGAAGTTTCTTTGGTTTTAACTTTCACAACCAAAATTCGGGTAGTTCCCCCATTCACAATAATATGAATCACTTCTTGGGTGTGAGTAGTAACCCATGTGATTTTTTCCATTATTTTTCCTTAACACAAAACACCAAACAAAATTAAATGCACCATGTGGTAAATAGGAAAGCAAAGAAAAAAGATAGAAATAATTTTTTTTTAGGTTAAAAAAATATATATATAATTTTTTTTCAAAAGAAATAAAATAAAAAAAATAAAATAATGAAAAAGAACGAAAATAAAAAAAAGAAAAACAAAATAAAAAATAAGCTAAATAATTAAGAAACTAATAAAAGAAAACAAAAATTGAAAAGGAAGATAAAAAAAAAAGGACGAAAGAAAGTTTAAAAAGAAACATCAAAATTGAAGTTTGACAAATAAAAAAATAAAAAGGAAATGATAAGAAGACATGGCATAGGGGAAAACGAGAACGAAAAGCAAGAGAAAAATTTAATGGAAAAAAAATGAAAATGAAAATAAATAATACTAAAATAAAACTAATTAGAAAAAATTATCTAATCTAAGCAATCAAACAACGATTAGTTGTTAATTACAATCAATCCTCGGCAACGATGTCAAAAATTTGGTGCGAAATTTATAACCACAAATTAATCGGCAAGTACACCGGGTCGTACCAAGTAGTACCTCAGGTGAATGAGGGTCGATCCCACGAGGATTGATAGATCAAGCAACAATGGTTGAGTGATTGGCTTAGTCAGACAAATAAAAAGTAGTGTTTGGGTCTCAATTGCATTAAACAGTAAATCAGAGAATCAAAAAAGCAAGCAGTAAACAAGTAGTGAATAATATATGGAGAAACAGTTAAGGCTTCAGAGATATCTATTTTTCGGATTGACTTTTCTTACTAACTATTTTAATCATGCAAGATTTAATTCATGGCAAACTATAAGTGACTAAACCCTAATTCCTTAGACCTTTTTAGTCTCCTCTAACCTTCATTAACCACTAATTCCTTGGTCACTTAATTCCAATTAGAGGGTGAAGTTCAATTCTAGTTTATGTGCCACATAAACTCTAATTACCCAAATATAAAAGGATTATATGTCACATATCCCGTTAAGTCCAGATAATTAGAAATTTAGGAGAATATATTTTCAAGCTGTTGTTCAAGTAAAGAGCTTTTCCAAGTTATACAAGAACTCAATTAGAAAGAGATACTTCCATTCCACCCAAATTCATAAGATAAAGAACAAAAACAATTCTTGAAATATAAATCAGTGCATGAATTAAAATAGAAAAATAATAGTATCAATCCATACAATAGACAGAGCTCCTAACCTTAATAGTGGAGGTTTAGTTGCTCATGGTTCAGAGAGAAAAACTAGGATTCGTAAAAACTGTAAATTGCGGAATGCGGTCCGAGAAGAGCTTCCTGAATGGCTGATTCTTTTCCCTTTTCATATCTAATCCTAATTAATGTAAAATATATTTCCTAAACTAAATAATATCTTTTCCTAATTATAAATAAAATAAAGTTTAAATCAGAATTAATAGGAGATTGCGTGCTTGCTTCTTGGAGAGTTGGGACCACTTGATTCCTTAATAATCTAGGCGTATCCTTGGCCGAATTGATAGAGAAGAAGTATAGACTATTATACATCGTTGGAAAGCTCTGGAAGTTAGCTTTCCAACGCCACTAAAATCATATCAATTGGATCTCTTTATCTCGAGTTATTCAGGTTTGAGTGCAGAGAGGTTAGGGTTGACAGCATCATTCGCCTTCTTATCTTTTTCTACGGAAACTCCATCAAATCCATCCGAATGCTACCTAAAATAAATAAAATTGCACACGACTCAAAGTAGCATCCATAGTGGCTAAAAGATAATTAATTCTTATTTAAACTCAACAAATTAAATAAAAATTCACTAGGAAAAGGTAGGAAAGAGGTTCACGCATCAATGATCTTAAGCTGGAATGTGTGGAAAGCTAGGAATTGGTTTGTCTTCGAGTAGGAAGGGACAATAGCAGAGCTCACGGTGGATACCTCCCTTAAATTGCTAGAAGATTTAAAGGCTAATCCCTAATTAAGTGTTACTTTTACCTTTTAGATTTCGTTTCTCTCTCTTTTCTGTTCAGTACATTATTTAGTCTTTACTCATTGAGTGAGATTGTATGGGAGATTTCCATTTTCTGTTCCTTATCCTAGATAAGGACAAAAATGTTTTTCTTCATTTTTGAATAAATTACTTTTATCTTTAGAAAAAAAAGTGATAATTAGTTCTTTGCAGATTTTGAATTTAGACTAATTAGTCCTTGAAAAAAAATACCAATTTAGCCCTCCACAATAGTAAACGAGGGAACGTAATGTCATTCTATGTCGTGTTTATTTATGAAATTAAAGATCGTCATGCATATAACAATTTTTGGAGTGAAATTTCATCAGTTTTGGTAGGATTCATGATAAATAGAGAATAATTGATAAATGTTATATAAAAACTCAAAAGATAATAATAAATGCCAAATTGTCCAAAATTACATCGTTTCCATGCTCACATGGCAGCAAAGGAACACGCATCACTGTAGATAACGAAATACATGGGCTCCATTTTGTTTCGCACTATTCATTGACAGAAGAACATATATGTCCATCATTTATTATTCTAAAAGACTGAATTGATACTTTTTTTCTTTAAGAACTAATTAATTTGAGGTCAAAATCTTCAAGAATCTAATTGTCACTTTACTCTTATCTTTATTTTTGTTCTTCTAAGTAGTCATTTTTATTTATTTATTTTTCTAGATTATATTTAAGTATTATAATACAAATATAAAACTATTAGATGAAATACAATTTTGAATATAATGTTTCAATAGTCAAAATTAACATTTAATTTTGTAATTTTATTTTTCATGACTCACGATAATATTATATATTTTCAATAATATTACAACTAAATGATATTAAAAAATGTAAATAGTTGAAAGAAAAAAGAAATGATATATAGATGATATAATTAATAAATACAATTAGACTAAAAATAGAAAAACTAAAAAAATTGTAAAAGACATGATATATAATTGAAAATAATATTTAATTTTTAATTTTTTTTATGACTCACAATAGTACCATATATTTTTAATATAGTACAACTAAATGATATTAAAAAATATAAATTATTAAAAAATAATATATGAATAATATAACTAATGAATACATCTAGACTAAAAATAAAAAAAATAGTTAAAAAATATTAAAGGTCTAGTGTTTTAAGAATTTATTACCTAATACATATATTTAGCAAACTTAAAAAAAGAGTTGTGGTCATTAACCGAATTTTTTAAATACTTGTGCAAAATATTTGTAAGAATTTGATAAAAAAAATAAGAGATATGATATTATGTGAATAGAGAAGATAAAGAAGAAGTGTAAAGTGAATGTTGATTATATAAAAAAACATAAGAAGAAGTATGAAAGTACATAATGAATTATGTTTTATTACTCAATTTATATCTATTAAAAAGAAATAATATTAACATTGAAATTATATAGTATTCTATATAAAAGTAAAGAGTAAGAGAATATAAAAAAGTATAGAGTAGTCTAAATAAAAATAAATGACATAAGAGTGAGAAGGAAAATGAAGAAGAATCTTAAATTATAATTCTATATATAAAAATAGGATGAATTAGGCTTATTATACCTAATAAAGAGAAATAATATTAACATTGAAGACATATAGTATCCTATATACATGTAAAGAGTAAGAGAATATGAAAATTGTAAAATAACCTAAAGAAAAATAAATGTCATGAGAGTGAGAAGGAAAATAGAAAAAAATTCTAAGCTATAAATGAGATACATGAGAAGTAGAAATAAAAGATTTAAAATTAATTTAATTAGAAATAAAAAGATTAAAAAAATTCAACTGGATAAGTAGTAAGCAAATTGTGCCAATTAGCTACTTATGCTTACGTGGAATAATATTAGAAAGCTAGAAGACTAAGAATGCATTAGAACACTACTTTCAAATCTGGTTTAATATATCATAAATAGATGTTACCTATTTATATTAATAACAATTTAACAAATATTAAATATACTCTATATTACTAATGAGTTTCTTTTAAAATTTTAATAATATTTAATAAAAATATTTTAATAGATCTTCTATAGTAATATTATTAAAAATATTACAATAGACCTTTCATGGTAATACTTAAAAAATATTACAATAAATATTTTTTAGGACAGATTATATAATTAAATAAAGTACAACTCAATATTACCCAAATACAATAACTAAAAGATTATTACACTCTGATTCTGTATATAATTTATATAAATCGCTATAGGTCTTGGCGATTTATGTGAAAAATGTCTAAAATCATAAGGGAGCTTCTATGGTGCTGAAAGGAAGATTCTTCCGCACCTGCTGAAGCTGCGTGGTATGCATCCGATTTTGATACGTGTTTCTGTGATGGGTGGGTCCTTTTTTAGGCATTGTAGCGATTCTAGCGAGATCAATGCTAGGTTCCATGTTTATAGAATTTGTGACAAATTGTTTTGTTAAGACGTCAATTAAGAGATACTAATGAATTAGTATTAGGAGATAATTAAAAATACAATAAATAAGTATAATATTTCAGTATAGGACAAATAAGTTCTTAACTTTTTTTGTTCATAAATATCTAAGTTTTTAAAATTAAAAAATATATTTAAATTTTTTATCTTTTAGAACGCGTGACATATCTATCCCTCCATGGAGTTGGGGGTGAAAAACATAATGGAATTTGCTAACATGGAAAGAAAATTGCTAAGATATCCATTACGTTGCTGATGTGGAGGTATAGAGAAAAGGTTATGGGATGAATCTATAACCCTTCGCCTCTTCACAATTCTGATAATATCTATTACCCTCAATAATAGTTACAGAAAATACAGAGTGTATTTTGGTGTGTGAAGATCTTTGAGAATATAGGATGTTTGTTTATTTTAATTGTTGTATGTTATTCTTTAGGTAGAAAAAAGAATATTATTTTCGAACGAGTTTATTAAGGGTTTAGTTATGTCAATTGTATGTGAAATAAGAATTATGGGAACACTCAATTGTTGCATAAATAACCTAAATGACATATTTCATTACAATATATTTAAGTACAACTTTATTTTCATTTCTAAAAGGCTTAAACACATACATAACAACAAATACAATAACTAAACTAACTACATTCCTCTTATATTCATGCTTTTTTCATCTCTCAAAACAACATCTTTTTCAAATCAGAGAATCTTTTCTCCAATTCATGTCTTCCAAAAAATTATTCAATATTTGCACCTTCACCCTCATAGTTAGCACTCAAAGTCTTTGTCTCTATTCTCCCAATATTTTCAACATGCTCATCAAACTAAAGAAAAAACCTGCAATAACGTAGTTTAATCTGCATCAAATGCATAGAACCAAAGAATAATAAACTACACAGATTCATCCAGATATAACACAATCTAAGCTTACCTTGAAGTATGGATACCCAAGAAAGAATCTATTGAGGTTGGTGGTTATTCTCGACTTGTAGAGAATCGCATAAACTTCGCAGAAGCACTTTGGGATAGTGCCATCTCTATCGTCACCTCCTTATACAATGTACGAGCTGGCATTTGAATTGGATCTCTCTTGTCTTTTTCCACCTTGCCTTGTGCTTAAAGAGCCTCCATCAGTGGCCATGGAGTTTCTCACTCTCAACAAGTAGTAGTAACAGCAGCATTGGGTTACAACTTTCATAGAGTTATAATTTGAAGAAATAGGAGGGCTTAGTATCAAAATGGGTGTATTTCATATTTAGGGACTTATTTGTTCTATTCTAGCACTCATCTTTTCACGTCAACAATATAGCATCCTCCAACTCTATTGAGGGATAGATATGTCCTATGCTCTAAAAGGTAGAAGATTTAAATATATTTTACAATTTTTGAGAACTTAAATGTCTACGAACAAAAAAAATCAGGGACCTATTTATCCTTTACTCATAATATTTTTATATTATGTTAAACATTTGTTAGATTGTTCGATGTTGTTATTTATGGAATGGGCTACACACATTAGATGTGCAGGTCATGAGATTGCGTTGTTAGGTTGTTGGACACCTTGGATACAAGTATAAGGCATAGTTTAGGGTAGAAAAAAATAAACTAAAATTATGAGAAAAAATTAATAAAATATTTAAAAAATAATAAACAATCAAAATTGGGTAAAAGTGTTTGAGGGGTGAAACTTCATGGGACAAGAGAATGCCATGCCCTCCCTTCCAAAGTTTTTAAAAACTATATTATAAGTATTTTTGTAGTTGATTTGGTTAATTTATTAAAATTAGAATTTTTCTCTTATAGATTTGTGGGTTCAAATCTTATTCACAATAATTTTTAAATCATTCAATTTTATATTTTTTTTCTCTTTTTTTATATTTCACAATATTTTTAAAAAATAAAAGTCATTCTTTTTAAATACTTGTTTCATCAATTTATTAATATAAATTATTTTTAAAATAACAAAATAATATTAAGATATTTCATATATTTCTTATCTTTAAAATTAATTTATCATATTAATATTACTTTATCAAAATTTTATCTTATGATATATATAATTTAATAAATTTCACTAATAAATATCATGCTTATAAAGATGTTCAGACAATAAATAAAAATTTTAAAATTAAACTTTGTTATCATTAAATATTTTGTATTAAATTACAATCAGGTATGTCTTAGAGTTTGAATCGATGATAAAATTTTAGTTAACTTTCGTTGTTAATTGATTGTGAATTTGAAAATTTGTGTTTTTACATTGTGATTGAGGATGTTTAAAGGGTCTTTATAGCTATTGGTTTGGTAAATATTTAAGGTAATGTCATTATTTTGTGTATGGAGACAAAAATAATAAACTTAGTTGGTTTTTCACAGTATCTTTCAGTCCAGTAGTCCAATGACTAATTTTTTGCGGATCAGAGCTCCATTTAAGAATTTATCGGTGGCCAATGAATTGTTATATGCACAAGGCAGGATTCGAACCCTAACATTTACTTAAGCAGATGAGTGAGCTAACTACTAGACTAACTCAACTTGGTTACTTAGTTGTTATTTAATTTGAGATGAATACGTTAAAGGTATTAGGAAGGATTGTTTGGAGGTTAGGAATAGTTGAAGTTGTTATGTTTCGAATTTACAATCCCAGTCTCTTTAGCCCATCCCCACATTCATCTCCCTTCAACACCTCAAACAAAGAAAAATATCTAAATGGCCTTACAAATGTCCAACATAATTTAAAAATAATATATTTTTTAATTATATTATATTTTTTCGCTAATACTAAGTCATTGCTTGTTATATCTTTTAATTTATGGCATTAGAAAACTCTATCACCTACATTGTATATTCTGTCATTGTAGGACTCACAGCATGTATCTGCGCAGAAATATATTCAATGGCTCATAAAACACTTCCAAGAAAATGAGACATGCATCCAAATATCCAACATAACTCATAGCTTTAGTAGGTCTTCCTTTTAGTACCATAAAATTTTTTAAATCATAAATCACTACCTATTAAAAAACGGATCCTCTCCAGTGTTTTAAAAACTGGACACCGTCAATTATATTACCTAAACTATTAAAACTTATTAAAACAAACTACAATAATAATTAAAATTAATTTTAAATTTTTCAAGACAAAATTTAACTCTCCCTTTCTCTCTCTTGTTTTCTTCTTCCTTTCGCATATTTTATTGTCATCCATTACCTTTTTGTCACTATCTTTGACTGCGTTTTTTTGTTTAATAGACCACCAATACAAATAAATGAATAGATATTTTACTAAAAGCTCCTCATCTCTCAATGTTACACCAAACACATTGGTGATAGGTTACAAATTCTTTTTAAATTTTATAGATGAGGACTTTGTTGATGTTTGTACTGGACTCACATATTCAATGGTTGAAGGTATTTCATAAAACAAGTTTTGTTATATTTTCTTCATGTGTTGATGATAGATGATGTGTGTTATTTTTTAGATATTTTTTTTTTCTTTCTTTTGTTTATTCTTAAAATTATATAGATTTATTTGTATTTGATTATAAATTATGATGTAGGATAAAAAATAGATGTGTAATTTAATGTCCATGAAGAAAATAAAAAATATCATAAGAATGAATATAATTTAATTCCCATCCTTTATTGCAAAAATAATCTGTTGTTTAATGTATGTGGTTAGTTCTAGTTGATTGATCATAAAACAATCATATTGGCATGTATTTTTTAATTGAATAAAATTCAGTTATAATCTATAGAAGTTCCAGGTTATTAAAATTTAGATGAGCCCTAAGCAATTAAGAATTTGAAGAGATGAATATTGTAGGTATGTTCTATTAAAGAAGGAGATAGGATTATTGAGAAGATGGTAGTAAAAAGTGATGAATAGTAATAGCGAAGGGAAGAAGAAAACAAGAGAGAGAAAGAGAAAGTTAAATTTTGTCTTGAAAAAATTTAAAATTAATTTTTAATCATTATCGTTAAATTATTTTAATAATTTTTAATGGTTCAGATTATATAATTGACGATCTTCGATTTTTAAAATACTGAAGAAGATACCTACACACCTATGGCAAGAATAACTTCTATTAGGACTCTTATAGCATTAGTATCTATTCATAAGAAAAATAAGAATATCTATAGCACAATTAGAAGAAAACATTAGAATATTTTAAATTAGAAAAAAACATGAGAATACCTATAGCACAATTAGAATATGCTAGTGCTATAGGAAGTTTAATGTATCTAATGCATTGTACTAGATCTGATATAGCATTTGCGTGCAAATTATCAAGGTTTACAGGAAAGCCTAGCGATCAATATTGGAAAGCTATAACAAGAGTTCTTGGTTATGTCAAGAAAACCATAAATTTGGGATTACATTATTGTGATTATTCTACAACGTGTAGAGCTCTCGATCACCGGAGAGATTTTAGGGAAGAATCAAGTGAGAGAACATAAGATGAGAAGACACCACATCCAACTCAAAACCTTAAGGTGTCAAGTTAATGTGTCTCTCATCTTATAAACTCCTCACTCTTCGTTGCTTTCTTCAATGTGGGACTACTTTCATACACCTCACACTTGCAACATTAACAATCTCCCCCTCAAGTGTGAGTCTCCACATCAAGCATCAACTTCCCTCTAGTTCCTCCACCACATATGAGTATTCGTCCATCACACCACCGCAAAACACCGCGGGACACGCCGCTCGGACCGCCTTTGCCGGGAAGACTTTCAATGCTTCACCTTGAATACTCCTTAAAACTAAATCGATTAACCATCGGCTCTGATACCACTTGTTGGGCCGCTGTGGGGAGCTCTCGATCATAGGAGAGATTTTGGGAAAGAATCAAGTGAGAGAACATAAGATGAAAAAATACCACATCCAACTCAAAACCCTAAGGTGTCAAGTTAATGGGTCTCTCATCTTATAAACTCATCACTCTTTCTTGCTTTCTTTAATGTGGGACTACTTTCATACACCTCACACTTGCAACATTAACACAAATCTTAGTGATAATAAATCCACTTCAAGATAGATTTTTACCATAGGTAGTGGAGCAATAAGTTGGGCCTCAAAGAAGCAAACGTATATTACACATTCTACTATAAAGGTTGAGTTTGTAGCTTTATCAGCCACAGGTAAGGAAGCGGAATGGTTAAAAAATTTGTTATATGATATAAAGTTGTAGCCACATCAGACGATATCCATTTCAATCTTCTATGATAGTGAATCAACCATGTCTTGAGTATATAATAAGGTTTATAATAAAAAGTCTAGACATACAAGTTTGAGACATGAGTTTGTGAGGCAACTAATAGATGATGTTATAATTACCATCACTTATGTAAGATCTCAAGGAAATTTAGCAGACCCTTTGACTAAAGGTTTGTCAAGGGATAAAATTAAAGAGACTACTGCTAAAATGGATTAAAACTTATTATTGCTAAACGATGGGAACCGAACATTATTCTAGTAGACAACTAGTTTTAAGGTTTAATGGGTAATAACAAGTTATTTAGCAATTCAAGCACTAAGGTATAAGATTTAGTGCTATTTAAAATAACTTAGGAGGGTGAGTTAAAACTCTTAATGGAATGATAATATTATTTATTAAAAGGTTCAAACTATATGAATATAAGAGTGGTGTTGTTCTAATAAATAATTTTAGATCTTTTATTCTCATAAATATTCATGAAACCTGGGTGAGCACAAGGTCATATAAGTGCTTAAAATTATAAACTCTTGAACTTAGAGGATATAAGTAACGTGTGTGATTTTGGTACTAACATATGGAGTATAAGTTTAATCGATTAGACACCTATTACTTCGTTAGAACTTTAAAATTTACAATAAAAGAACGTTTAATCTTAGTGACACATTCTTTATGCATATATTTGTATAATATTCGAATTTTGTAAATAGTAGAAGATTAAAGGATATTTACAAATTTATATATATTAATATTAATTTTATTAATAATTAATATTAATATTTAAGTGAGTGGTTAAAATCTTAACCGATTTTGAGTTAGTTAATTATTAACCTGTGATATATTTATGTATGTGATGATTAGTGTATGAAATGATATATTGTGTCTATTCACACAACAATAAATAAAGGGTTGTGACTATTCACACAACAACAAAAGGTTGAAAGAGTCGAGCAGTGGAAACAACACAAATATCCAACACAAGAATAATATGGAAGCACTCACAATACAATATTGCAGCAACTATGAACAAGTAAATATAGCAAGTAAAGCAATAATAAGAACACACCGAGATTTTAACGTGGAAAACTCCCTCAATGTGAGAGGTAAAAACCACGGGTCATCTAGACTAATGAAATAGCTTCATGAAGAGCGGATAATTTATACGCTTTTGGCACTATTTTTAGTATGTTTTTAGTATATTTTAGTTAGTTTTTATTATATTTTTATTAGTTTTTATTTAAAATTCACTCTTTTGGACTTTACTATGAGTTTGTATGTTTTTCTGTGATTTCAGGTATCTTCTGGCTGAAATTGAGGGACCTGAGCAAAAATCTGATTCAGAGGCTGAAAAAGGACTGCAGATGCTGTTGGATTCTGACCTCCCTACACTCGAAGTGGATTTTCTGGAGCTACAAAAGCCTAATTGGCGTGCTCTCAATTGCGTTGGAAAGTAGACATCCTGGGCTTTCCAGCAATATATAATAGTCCATACTTTGCCTAAGATTTGATGGCCCAAACCGGCGTTCCAAGTCAGCTTAAGAATTATGGCGTTTAACGCCAGAACTGGCATAAAAGGTGGAGTTAAACGCCCAAACTGGCACAAAAGTTGGCATTTAACTCCAAGAAAAGTGATGAGCGGATAATTTATACGCTTTTTGGCATTGTTTTTAGTATGTTTTTAGTAGAATCTAGTTACTTTTAGAGATGTTTTTATTAGTTTTTATGTTAAATTCACATTTCTGGACTTCACTATGAGTTTGTGTGTTTTTCTATGATTTCAGGTATTTTCTGGCTGAAATTGAAAGACTTGAGCAAAAATCAGATTCAGAGGTTGAAGAAGGACTGCTGATGCTGTTGGATTCTGACCTCCCTGCACTCAAAGTGAATTTTCTGGAGCTACAGAACTCAAAATGGTGCGCTTCCAATTGCGTTGGAAAGTAGACATCCAGGGCTTTCCAGCAATATATAATAGTCCATACTTTGGCTGAGTTTAGATGACATAAAAGGGCGTTGAACGCCAGTTCTACGCTGCTGTCTGGAGTTAAACACCAGAAACACGTTACAAGCCAGAGTTGAACGCCAGAAATACGTTACAAACTGGCGTTCAACTCCAAGAATGACCTCTCCACGTGTAACATTCAAGCTCAGCCCAAGCACACACCAAGTGGGCCTCGGAAGTGGATTTATGCATCAATTACTTACTTCTGTAAACCCTAGTAACTAGTTTAGTATAAATAGGACCTTTTACTATTGTATTAGGCATCTTGGGACGTCTAGTTCTTAGATCATAGTGGCTGGCCATTCGGCCATGCCTGAACCTTTCACTTATGTATTTTTCAACGGTAGAGTTTCTGCACTTCATAGATTAAGGTGTGGAGCTCTGCTGTTCCTCATGAATTAATGCAAAGTACTACTGTTTCTCTATTCAATTCAACTTATTCCGCTTCTAATATATTCATTCGCACTTCAACATGAATGTGATGAACGTGACAATCATCATCATTCCCTATGAACGCGTGCCTGACAACTAGTTTCGTTCTACCTTCGATTGAATGATTATCTCTTGGATCTCTTAATCAGAATCTTCGTGGTATAAGCTAGATTGATGGCGGCATTCATGAGAATCCGGAAAGTCTAAACCTTGTCTGTGGTATTCCGAGTAGGATTCTGGGATTGAATGACTGTGACAAACTTCAAACTCGCGAGTGCTGGGCGTAGTGACAGACGCAAAAGGAGGGTGAATCCTATTCCAGTATGATCGAGAACCTCAGATGATTAGCCGTGCTGTGACAGAGCATTTGGACCATTTTCACAAGAGGATAGGATGCAGCCATTGACCACGGTGATGCCTCTAGATGATTAGCCATGCAGTGACAGCGCATAGGACCATTTTCCAGAGAGGATGAAAAGTAGCCATTGACAATGGTGATGTCCTTACATAAAGTCAGCCATAGAAAGGAGTAGGACTGATTGGATGAAGACAGCAGGAAAGCAGAAGTTTAGAGGGACGAAAGCATCTCTATACCTTTATCTGAAATTCTCGCCAATGATATACATAAGTATTTCTATCTTTATTTTCTATTTATTTATTAGTATTTTCGAAAACTCCATAATCAATTATTATCCGCCTGACTGAGATTTACAAGATGACCATAGCTTGCTTCATACCAACAATCTCCGTGGGATCGACCCTTACTCACGTAAGGTTTTATTACTTGGACGACCCAGTGCACTTGCTGGTTAGTTGTATCGAAGTTGTGAATGAAAAACGATTTATTAAGACGTGCGTACAGAGTTTTTGGCGCCATTGCCTGAGATCACAATTTCGTGCACCAAAAAGTCTCTACACATGAAAGCTTCAATGCTCAGCCCAAGCACACACCAAGTGGGCCCCGGAAGTGGATTTTTACACTAAACACCCTAGCTTACTCGTTTTCTGTAACCCTAGGTCACTAGTCTATTATAAAAACTACTTTTAGTGATTCATCTTGTACCTCATGACACTTCACACGTTTCATATAGTATTTTCTACGGCATGAGTCTCTGAACCCCATTGTTGGGGGTGAGGAGCTCTGCTGTGTTTCGATGAATTAATGCAATTACTACTGTTTTCCATTCTATCACGCTTGCTTCTATTCTAAGATATTCATTCGCACTTCAACCTGATGAATGTGATGATCCATGACAATTATCATCATTCTCACCTATGAACGCATGCCTGACAACTACCTCCGTTCTACATGCAATCAAGCTTGAATATGTATCTCTTGGATTTCTAATCTAAGATTGGAACCTTCGTGGTATAGGCTAGAATTATTGGCGGTCATTCTTGAGATCCGGAAAATCTAAACCTTGTCTGTGGTATTCTGAGTAGGATCTGGGAAGGGATGATTGCGACGAGCTTCAAACTCGCGATTGTTGGGCGTGTGACAGACGCAAAAGGATCAATGGATCCTATTCCAACATGATCAAGAACCGACAGATGATTAGCCGTGCGGTGACAGCGCATTTGGAACATTTTCACTAAGAGGACGGGAAGTAGCCATTGACAACGGTGATGCCCAACATAAAGCTTGCCATGGAAGGAGCCTTGCGTGCATGAAGAAGAAGACAGTAGGAAAGTAGAGATTCAGAAGACAAAGCATCTCTAAAACCTCAACCTGTTCTTCATTACTGCATAACAAGTATTTATTCATGTTCTTTTACTTTTTACAATTAAACTGAGAATTATTGATATCCTGACTAAGAGTTACAAGATAACCATAGCTTGCTTCAAGCTGACAATCTCCATGGGATCGACCCTTACTCACGTAAGGTATTACTTGGACGACCC
This sequence comes from Arachis hypogaea, assembly GCF_003086295.3. Taxonomy (NCBI): domain Eukaryota; kingdom Viridiplantae; phylum Streptophyta; class Magnoliopsida; order Fabales; family Fabaceae; genus Arachis; species Arachis hypogaea. The sequence continues at coordinate 24,812,135 of NC_092055.1, read as the reverse complement.
AGTGCACTTGTTGGTTAGTTGTGCGGAGTTGCAAAAGTGTGATTGTAATTTCGTGCACCACTTCACTATAATCAAATGAGGTACAAGAAATTCTTAAACAAAGCACAAAAATGTGCATATAGCCAGCCAAGACATCAAAGCACCAAAGCTTACAAATAAGAAGCAAGAAGATGAAAAATACCCAAAAAAATAGAGCTACTATTCAAAGCCTATTTCTTCCTCTGCAGACCTCCAATCAAAATCTCCACCATTCAGAATGAAGAAAAAAATGTGAAGAATCTACAGTCCAAATTTCACGTCAATCCAACGGTGAAAGAATGAGAAACTGCTATTCAAAGAATATTGCTATGTGTAAAACCGGGAAACCTATTTTCTCTCTTGCGAAGCCAATTTCTCCCACTGAAAAATTCTAATCAACATCTTCACTGTCGAGAATGAAGAACAAGATGAGAAGAATATGCAGTTAAATTTTAAGCTGATTGAACAGTGAACAAACGAGAAACTGCCATTTGAAATTTACTGCTTTGCATAAAAACGTGAATTCTGTTTTTCCCTCTTCTCTCTCACTTTGTGGCTACACTCTCTACCTCTCAATGATCTCCAAAATCTGATTAGGGTTGTGGCACAATGGGTGCAAAGAAACACTCCTTCTTGACTAAGTGGAGGAGCTCACCATTCCGGCGATCAAACATGTTTCAAACTTTTATTTTGACAATGCTTTTGTCATCATATCAGCACCATTTTCATCAGTGTGAACTTTCTCAAGTTCGAACAACTTGGAATCTAACACATCTCGTATCCAGTGATACCTAACATCAATATGTTTAGATCTTGTATGAATAGTAGAATTCTTGACAAGATGAATAGCATTTTGACTATCACACAACAACACATAACGGTATTGTTTAAAGCCAAGTGCTACAAGAAACTTCTTCATTCACAATAACTCTTTACATGCTTCAGTTGCTGCAATAAACTCTGCCTCTGTGATAGAAAGTACAGCACACTTTTGTAGCCTTGACTGCCATGAAATAGCTCCCCCTCCAAACTTGACCAAATAATCTGAAGTAGACTTTCGAGAATCAATATCTCCTGCCATGTTTGCATCAGTAAAGCTAACTAGCAAAGGTTTCTCACCACCAAAACTCAAACTCAAGTTAGTTGTACCTTTGAGATATCTCATAATCCATTTAACAGCATTCCAATGTTCTTTACCTAGATTAGAGAGAAAACGGCTTATAGTACCAACCGCATGAGCAATGTCTGGTCTAGTACACATAATAACATACATCAAGCTTCTAACAGCTGAGGCATAAGGAATTTTCATCCATTGCTTGTTTCTCCTCATCAGTGGTTGGACACTACTTGGTGCTCAACTTAAAATGAGGAGCAAAAGAACTAGTAACACATTTGTCATCATTCATGCCAAACCTTTGAAGCAACTTTTTTATGTACTTCTCCTGTGACAAATAAAGCTTCTTGGAATCTCTATAACGAGTAATAGTCATGCCCAAAATCTGTTTGGTAGGACCCAAGTCCTTCATAGCAAAAAACTTGCTCAACTATTTTTTCAACTCATTAATCCTCAAAGCATTCTTGCCCACAATCAAAATATCATCCACATAAAGTAAAAGAATGATAAAATCACCATCAGAAAATTTTTGCACAAATACAGAATGATCTGAAGTTGTCTTACGGTAACCATGCTCCCCCATAACAGATTTAAACTTCTTGTACCACTGTCTTGGAGCTTGCTTCAACCCATAAAGACTCTTCTTAAGCTTGCACACAAAATCCTCCTTTCCTTTAACAACAAAGCCCTCCGGTTGCTCCATGTAGATCTCCTTATCTAAATTACCATGAAGAAAAGCTGTATTCACATTCATTTGCTCAATCTCCAGATCAAGAGACGCTGCTAATACAATCACAGCACGAATGGATGACATCCTCACAACAGGAGAAAAAATCTCTTCATAATCAACACCTTTTCTCTGGCTAAAGCCTCTAACAACCAATATAGCCTTATACCGAGACTTAGAATTGTGTTCTTCATTCTTGATTCTAAATACCCTATTCTTCAAAACTCGCATACCCTTTAGTAGCTTCACCAACTCATAGGTATCATTCTCAAGTAAGGACTTCATTTCTTCTTGCATGGCTTCAAGCCATTGAGCTTTGCTTTCATCTTCAACAGCCTCTCCAAAGCATTCAGGTTCTCCCCTATCAGTCAACAACACAAACTCATATGGAGAATACCTTGACGAAGGCTTTCTCTCTCTCTCTCTCTCTTGTAGACCTTTTGAGTGCATTTGCAGGAATTTCTAAAGCTAGTTGTTCATCTTGATCATCATCACCAACTTCATCAAGTATCAGATCAATTGTTCCATCTTCACCTGCACTTGTATCATGCTCATTATTTTGAGCTTCAACTCTACCATCTTCTACCATAGGCATAGAGAGAGTAATATTCAAGTCAGAAAAATCATCACTAGGCTGAACAATTTGCTTCTCCGCATTATCAACATCCTTCAATGTTTTGTCTTCAACAAAGACAACATCTCTACTCCGAATCACCTTCTTGCTAACAGGATCATAAAACCTGTAACCAAACTCACCCATGCCATAGCCAATAAAAATACACTGCCTAGTCTTTGCATCAAGCTTGGATCTCTCATCTTTAGGAATATGAACAAAAGCTTTACATCCAAAGACTCTTAAATGATCATAAGAAACATCTTTACCTGACCATACCTTCTCTGGAACTTCAAATTGCAAGGGAACACATGGTGTTCGGTTCAAGACATGAACAACAATGCTCAAAGCTTCACCCCAAAAGGATTTTGCCAAACCAGATTATGACAATAAGCACCTAACTCTTTCAACTAATATTCTGTTCATCCTTTCAGCAAGGCCATTCAACTAGGAGTCTTCGGAGGAGTCTTCTGATGTCTTATACCATACTCTTTACAATAAGCATCAAATGGACTTGAGTACTCACCACCATTGTCAGTACAAATGCATTTCAACTTCTTCCTAGTTTCTCTTTCAGCAAAAGCTTGAAATTGCTTGAACACATTCAAAAATTGATCTTTGGTCTTCAAAGTGTAAACCCATAATTTCCTAGAATGATCATCAATAAAGGTTACAAAATAGATAGACCCTCCAAGTGTTCTTGTCTTCATTGGCCCACATATATCAGAATGCACCAAGTCAAGTATCTCTGGCTTCCTTGAAGGTGGATGGCTTTTGAAAGAGATCCTGTTTTGTTTTCCAGCAAAGCAATGGTTGCACTTTTGCAAAGCAACCTTGCAACCAGATCAAAGATTCCTCTTAGATAACATATTCATACCTTTCTCACTCATATGACATAATCTCTTATGCCACAAATCAGTTCCATCAACAAGCTCAGTAGCATTAAAAACATCTTTCCCAATCTTTTTTTGAGTTAAATAAAGTGTAAAGTGTCATGTACCTCTAGCAACAACCATGGAACCCTTGGTGAGCTTCCAACTATCACGAGAAAATGAGTTATCCAAGTCTTCATCACACAACTTACCAACAAAAAGTAAGTTCAACTGAATATCTGGAACATGCTTCACACATTTCAAAGTCAACTTGGTACCGTTGGAGGTTTCTAAGCAAACCTGTCCAAAACTGGCACATTTTGCAACACCTTGATGAGCCATTTTTATATCACCAAAATCACCAGGAGTATAAGACGTAAACAGATTCCTCCTAGATGTAACATGAATAGAAGCACCAATATCAATCACCCAACTAGTGCTATTATCAACAAGTTTAACAGATTAAAACTCCTCAACAACAAGAAAATTATCATGAGTTACATTAACCTTGTCTTTCTTGCTACCATCATCTTTATTTGTGCTCTTATTTTTACTTGCCTTAGCTTTCTCCTTCTTTAGCTGCCAACAAAATTTCTTCACATGTCCCTTTTGACCACAATGATGACACTTAATATTTTTATACTTTCCTCGAGACTTACTTCTGCTTTGATCTCTACTTTTAGGACTTCGACTTTTGTTTCTCCCCCTAGACTCAGAAACAAGAACATCTGTGTATTCGATGTACCTTATGACTTTCTTCTCATCTCTTCATTCAAAACATTGCTCTTGGTAAAATCCATAGAGATTACACCATCAGGAGCAGAATTAGACAATAACATTCTGAGAATTTCCCACGAGTCTGATAAAGAGCCAAGAAGTAACAATCCTTGAACCTCTTCATCAAACTTGATACCCATCAAAGATAACTGATTCATTATTCCTTGAAAGTTATTCAAGTGATCTATCATTGATGTCCCATCTGTATATTTCAAAGCCAACAACTGCTTGATAAAAAACATCTTGTTATTCTCAGGTTTCCAAGCATACAACTGTTCAAACTTAATTCAAAGGGTCCGAGCATGTGTCTCTCCAATAATATGGTTCAACACATTATCGTCAACCCACTGTCTAATATATCCACAAACCTATCTATGCAACAAAGTCCAATAATCATCAGATTTATCATTAGGCTTCTCTGTACCAAAAACTGGTTGATGAAAATTCTTGACATAAAGCAAATTTTTCATCTTTGACTTTCACAAATCATAATTAAGATCATTAAGAGTGATAATTCTACTAGTATTAGTATTAGCTTCCACTGTTCACAGAATCACAAGCCCAGAAAAAATACCAACAAACTCTGATGCCAGTATGAAAGATCCTATCAGTAGAAACAACACAAATATCTAACACAAGAATAATATAGAAGCACTCACAACATAATATGGCAGCAACTATGAACAAGCAAATATATCAAGTAAAGAAATAACAAGAACATACCGAGATTTTAACGTGGAAAATCCCTCAATGTGAGAGGTAAAAATTACGAGTCGTCCAGACTAATGAAACAGTTTCACTATAATCAAATGAGATACAAGAGAGTCTCAAATAAAGCACAAAAATATGCATATAGCCAGCCAAAAAAGAAGCTTACAAATGAGAAGCAAGAAGATGAAAAATACCCAAAAAAATAGAGCTGCTGTTCGAAGCCTATTTCTCCCTCTGCAGACATCCAATCAAAATCTTCACCATTCAGAATGAAGAAACAAATGTGAAGAATCAACATTTTAAATTTCACGTCGATCCAACGGTGAAAGAATGATAAACTACTGTTCAAAGAATACTGCTCTGTGTAAAATCGTGAAACCTATTTTTTCTTTTGCAAAGCCAATTTTGCCCACTGCATACTTCCAATCAAAATCTCCATCGTTCATAATGAAGAACAAGATGAGAAAAATAGGCAGTTCAAATTTCAAGCCGATCTAACGGTTAACAAATGAGAAACTACCATTTGAAATTTACTGCTTTGCATAAAAACATAAATTCTGTTTTTTGCTCTTCTCTCTCACTTTGTAGCTATACTCTCTACCTCTTAATTACCCCCAAAATCCGATTAGGGTTGTGGTATAATGGGTGTAAAGAAACACCCTCAAAATGTTAGGCTTGGGCCTCACAAAAGAGAGAAAAAACCTAACAAAGGTCAAGGTCACAACTATTCAACATGGTATGTGACTTATGGTTATCCATGCAACATATATATAGATGTCCCAAAGTGGATCAAGGAGGAAAAGGGAAAGAAGGTGTAAAAAATATTCCAGAAAAAAATACAGATGCAAAGACAAGAAAGTAAATATGAAGTTAGATGCGGCGGTAGTTCGCACACATATGCAAGTTAGTATGCAAATTAGTATGAAGTTAGATGTGGCGGTAGTCCGCATACATATGCAGATGCAGAAAGCTTAAAATGAAAACACAAATTGAAGAACTGGATAAAATTTTTATTGAATGATTGAAAAAGGAAGAAGAGGGAAGAAGAAGAGCTGGAGAGCTTACAAGGGAACTCTTAGAGCTTCTCTCACTAACTTCTCTCTATGTTTGTGTAAACTGAAGGGTTCCTCACAATGGGAACGAGGCCTCCTTTTATAATTGAAAATTTTACTTTTTCTACAGTACAGGTTATGTTAACCGGTACTATTTCTACAGTACAAGTTGATACAATTTTGATTTTCATAAATTTTGAGATTAGAATCTAATCCTCTCCTAGGTTGATCCCAAAGCAATCATCTGCATGATTTGTTGGAGATTTTTTGCTAATGTTTCTTTGGATTGGGCTCCTGCAAGGGCTGCAGCAATTTGGGCTTTCTGGTTGAAGAATATTGACTCTTCTTGGTCAAATGGTTTGGTGAACTTGGGGTGTTCGTTGAACCATTTTCGAACTTTGTCCGGGTGAGCCATGGTTGTATCGAACTGAGACCACCATTTGACATAGGCATTTCTTTAAAGCATTGGTGGTACTTTTGGGTGCTCTTGTTTGCCATACCTGTACTGTCATGAGAATACCCAGGCCATGAGAAGGCAGAGAAAAATTGAAGATCTACGGGAATGCTTGTTTCTTATTGGTCAAATTTTTTGGTGAAAATTTTGAACCTCTCATCGGCATGTGGGGGCAAGATCTCTGGTAAAGGGCCAAAGTAATCCCACCATTGGGTAAACCAATTTGGGAAAAGATAAGTAGTATTTTTCTTGAAGTAGATGAGCCAGGAATGTCTATTCTGATTATTTTGTAACCAAAATACTCTTGTCCAGGCGTCCACATAATCCCAATAAGAATATCCTATTGGGTCAAAAGGTTGGAAAAATTTCTTAGTATTGTTTGGGTTTTTTCCAAATTGGGTAGGAGTAAGTACCTTTAGGATTTGAATGGTTGAATGAGTTATGTTGGCTGTATCTTTGGGGTCTTTGTAGTGTTTTATCGAGACCGAATCTGAGTCTACGAGTATGAATTCATAAAATTGTCTGGTTTTGTTTATGGCTGTTGGTCAAAAATGAAATCCTGGTGGAAAGACTTTAGGGATTATCTTAAAAGGTGATTTTTCCCAGAATTCAGGTTTCGTTAAGAGGACAGATGAGAATTTGTTTTTTGAAATGTATGTGGATTCTTGTTTTGGTTGGGTGTTTAGGGGCTAGGTTTGGATTGATTGGGGTAGTTTTGCTTGGGTAATTGTTTTACCTTTTGGGTCATTACAAATGATTTTTTGAGCTGCCACTTGTGAGATAAGCTTGGTTAGGTCTATTTCATCCTCATCTGAGCTGTCACAAATGTCAGCCCAGGATTTTTTATGGAGTTTTGAAAGACCTGCATCCTGTAAGGCCAATAAGATTTGGATTGGCAGGGCATAATCTGCCTTTGTTTATTTGGTTGTTTGGCTGCTTGGGGGTTGAGTGGATGACTCAATTATATTTTTTGTGATATGAGTATATGACTTAGTTGGCTCTTGGGTTATAGAGGTAGGTTGTTGGGTAGATGACCCAGTTGGGGTGCTTGACCCTGATTTTTTAGTTGGCCCTAGTAGGGCTAGGCGAATGCCTCTGCCTCTTACAGAGGCTAATGTTGCCTTTTTAGGCATCTTGTCCTTGTTTATTTCCCTGCAAATATCCACGTGTGAGAAAGTCAGGGAGAGAGTTTGAGTTATCCTTGATGTGCTCAATATCGAAATAAAAAACACTTAAGATTTCTTGTCATCTGGCAAAAATTTGTTTTGATGCAAGATTTTTAACATCATTTTGTAAGACTTCTTTAGCCGATTTGCAATCAACTCGGGCTAAAAACTTTTGATTGACTAGGTCAGATTGAAATTTTGTGATGCATAAAATAATGGCTAAAATTTACTTTTTGATTGGAATAGCTTTGTTGAGTACTATTCCAATATTTGGATGTAAATGCAATGATACATTATTTATCATATAATTTTTGTTTTAAGATACCAGCATATCCTAAATCAGATGCATCAGTTTCAACTATTTTGAATGCATGAGGAACAGGTAGGTAAAGACAAGGAAGATTGCGAACTTTGGTTTTAAGAAATCTGATGATATCAGAATGTTTGTCCGTCCATGGCGGAGAATTTTTCTTAAGCCTATCATGAAGAGGCTTAATGAGATTGTTGAGATTTGGGATGAAATTCGAGACATAATTAAGACATCCTAGGAACCTCTGGAGTTGAGGTTTGTCAAGGATATAGTCTGAAAACTTTTCTGCAAACAAAATTGATCGTTCGATTGGGGTTATTGTTCCTTGGAAAATCATATGACCAAGAAAACGGATTTTTGTTTGAAAAAGGACAATTTTTTATTTAAAAACAGCAAGACCGTTTTTCTGAATGATGTACATAAAAGTTTTGACTTGCTTGAAGTGTTCATCTAAAGTTTGGGAAAAGATTAAGACATCAACTATGTAAACGATTGCAAAATTTGAATATGGGTTGAAAATGTCATTCATGATTTTTTGAAATTCAGAAGAGGCATTTTTCAGACCAAAGGGCATTACATTCCATTCATATTGACCAAATGGAACTGTGAATGCTGTTTTATATCTATCTGGTTCTGTAATCTGGATCTGCCAAAATTCAGATTTCACATCAAATTTTGAAAAAATATTTGCTGAGTTTAATCTATTGAGTAAATCCTTTTTGTTTGGGATAGGATAACGAATCCACTGTAGAGCTTGATTCAAAGGTTTGTAATTGATGACAAGCCTGGGGGTTCCTCGTTCTATCTCGGCTTGCTTATTGACATAAAAAGCCAAGCAAGACCAAGGACTCTTGCTAGGACGAATTAATCCTTTATCCAAAAGATCTTTAATTTCTTTTTGACAATGCTGCAAAAGCTGCTCATTCATTTGAATGGGGCGGGCTTTTGTAGGAATTTTTGATTCTTTGAAATATTTTTCATAGGGAAGATCAACAATGTGTTATTTTCTATTCCAGAAGGCATGAGGCAAATTAGAACAGATAGAATTTTCAATTTGATTCGAAAGATTCTTGATTTTATCTTGAATCCTTGGTTGAGAAAGTTGTGATTCAAGAGTTTTGAAGGAGATTTCTTCTTTCAAAAAGCAAATTTGTTTGGTTTTGCATTCAATTAGGTTTAGAGATTTTTGGGTTGGTGAGTCTAGGAACTCAAAGAAAGTTACCTGTCCTCCCACAAAAGAGGTAAGTCCAGGAAAATCTGCCACGTATGGAAACAAAAGGATTATGAAAGGTGTCCCCAAAACTACATCATTTTTTATATCCTTTACTATGATGAAATTGGTAGGAATCCTAAGATTACCCTTTTCAACAAAAGCATCGGTTAGTTTGAATTTGATATTTAGTCTTTCTCCCGTTATTGAGCTAAGACGTTCAGTAGATTTTTCGAAGTACTTTGTGGGAATCAGACCTTCCTTAATACTTGAGTCAAAGAGTACGATAGTTTCAAGAACAAAATCTTTAACGACAATTCGGATATGAACACGATGTTTCATAAAAGAGAATACATTTTCTCAAGATTTCTTTTCCCTCATTGTCATTAGAGATTTCATTTTCTTGTTTTTTAGAAAACTCAATTTGGTTTATAAGAGGATCAAGTTCTTCATCATCAGACTCTTCTTGTTGCATTATTTGCGAGAGAATGAGTTGATGATTGTCTTGATTTTTTTATTTCCTGGATTTCCCTCTTAAGGTTGTTAACCTCCGTCTGGAGATCCTGGATGGTTATAGGACGAATAACTTGTTTTTCTAATTTTTTGAGAATGGGTTTGACGTCATATTTATTGCTAAGGACCAAATTTTTGGGCTTTTTCTCCTTTTGTAAAGATCTTTTTAATTTCAAAAGGAAGTGTTTCTTTTGTTCTAGATTGTCAATAGCCTTGATAGCATCGAATAAGAGATTTTGATCTTTGGATAAAACATTAATTTGCTTCTCATCGAAATCTAAGGATGATTCAATATGATCAACTTGGATATTATTGATATCATCCGAAGATTCTAGTCCAGAATCATCATCTGAACTTTCAATTAAGAGATTGTTAATATGTTCCTCAATCTGAGGATCAAGGTTTAGATTATTAATTTTTTCTTTTAACCTACAATGTTTGCTAACATGTCCTAGTTTTTTACATATATAGCAAATAATGGAGTTTTTCTGGAAAAATTTTTGGAAGTTCCTTTGAAAGCCTTTTCCATTCTTAGAATTTTGAAAATCTTTTCTAAATCTTCTGAAACTCTTTTCAGGATTGGGTTTAAAACCTTTTTTATTGGATGGTCTTCTAGATTTTCTTGGATGGCAAGCAAGAAGCCTAAATTGTTCACAGAAAGTTCTCAAATCAATATGATTTTGTGTTTTTTCTCGAGTAAGTTTTCGTTGAATTTTATTATCCTGACAAATCTTTAGAGAAACTTTTTGGATGAAAGAAATAAATTGGCCATAACTTAACTCGTCATAGGGTATTATCCCGTCTGGAGTTAAGCTACGAATTTTGTCCCTTACTTTATCTCCCAGGGATTTGGGAAGTCCAGCTAGGAATTTTTCTTTTCAGAAAGGTTGTTGACTGTCTTCTCTGGTATAGATCCTAGTAAGAAAGGTGTCCTTATACCATCGAAATTCAGACAAAGTTTTGCATCTGAGATTGGAAAGCAGTTCAGCAGATCAGTCTTTCCAAAGAGATGGGTCACCTATGATGTAGTTTGCTATGGTAAAGATTAAGGTGTTGACAGCATCAGGGATAGGTTCCCCGTCGTCTCCAATGATGGGTTTATTTTGATCATTGACTTTTATGGCAGAAAAGATTGAGTGTTTTTGGGTATCAGAAAGGTAGTTATCCCACCATCCTTTGAGTTGACCACTGAACCCAGAAACAATAACATTGGCTATTGCTTCTTCAGAGGTTTTATGAGCAGTTTGATAGGCTGTGCCTACCATTGTCATATGCTGAAGCATACTCATGATGTTATATTCGGTTTTGCCGTCTATATTCCATTCATAGATATTATTGGCATTGAAGCTGACAAAACCTAGTTCTCTTTCTTTGAGAGCTAGATCTGGTGCAGAAACACGATTATAACCGTATGCAGAGGGTTTGGTTAGACCCTTCCACTTGGTTATAGAGTTGGTCATAATTGGGCTGACCTTGAGGGATGATTTTCCAGAATCATCACTTTGATCTGAGGAAGATTCATTTGAATCATGACCAAGGGCATTAATAGCTTTGGATGAACGAGTTTGAATACGAGAAGTAGATTCACCAGAGTTTGTAGGAGTTTCAGGAACAGTAGTAAGACGATTTAGAAGTTGATCGATCTTTTGCATGACTTCTGAATCACTGGATTGTTGTTTTGAAATAGAGATTTTAAGACTCTGTTTTGCCTTGCTACTCATTTTGAAAGGTTTGAAAAGAGGTTTTTCAATAGACTTAGAAGTAGAGGTTTCAGGGACATTTTTTGAAGACAAAAAAGATCCTGAAGAAGAAAGATTATCTCCCAGACATTGTAAAAACCTATTGGTGTAATATGATTGCTCAATGAGGTTCTTAATGTCTTTTGGGGCGACAGCTTCTTCTACATTTTTAGTTTTGAATGGAGAGGCCATAACTGGGCTATGTCCTTTCGTATTTGAAATAACAAAAGATCATTTTGGAGAAAACTCAGATCTAACTAAATTCCCATCCTTAACCTTCCAAGTTGAAATAACATTTGCTGAAAGCGAAGTTTCTTTGTTTTTGAAAGGATAATCAATATTATTTTTGATGGAATAAGCATGAAACCGTTCAAAGAAAGGAATATGCATTTTAACTTCATTTAGAAAATTGTAGTACTTTTTTTTGAATGATGAAATTTGAGTAGCTGTATATGTACGTAAATACCATTCTCTGTGGAGGTCATATTCCTCAGAGTAAAGGTTTTTACGTAAAGCTTCTCTATTTATAACAAATTCTGTGTTACTCATTGGGCATCATTCATAGAAGAGTATGTTGGAGATTGAATGGAAGATTGTATTTCAACGTCATCATCTGAATGCCGGTCATCGATTTGATAAACTGCTTGAGAAATGTTTGAATTATTTTGTAATCCTAAAATATTAATTTCAGAACGTACTGGTTTTGAAATTTTTAAAAACTGAGATTGAAAAGTCACAGAAAAAGATCTTCTTACTGAAGCAAAATTATTAGATATTCCTGCTTCAGATTTGGAGGAAAAAGAGTTCCGTCTGTCAAAGAAAATCTCTACTTTCCCTGATTCATCCTGTTTTATTTCTCGTAAGAGATGTGCTTGTCTAGATTGCGTAGGAATGGCTCGATCAATTGATCATGACTGGGGAAGGTCAATTTCATCCCACTTTATGAGCCTTGGGACCGTGACGTTGGCCTTTGTAATGTCTGTGACAAACAAAGTGGTTTTACGATCTTGGGATTTAAGAAGGACTCTAGAATTACAAGTGTTCATGACCTTGTACTGAATCCTATAGATTAAAGTGGCTGGGATGGATCCTTCCTTCATGTTGAGACCATGAATTCGGATGTTTAGGAAAAGAGAGTCAAGGATGTTAATATCTAACAAGCTTACTATTTTGTTTGGGAAACAGTTGAAGTAAACCTGACCGTGTCCTAGACTTGTTTCTACTGTTCCGATTAAGGAGTCTTGGAAGTCATTGTGCCTAGTATATCTAAGACACATGAGGATGGAAGCATTCAAACCTTCTCTGATAAGGAATTTGACAGCAACTTGAATACACCCTATGTGAAGGTATTTGTAGTGACGGGCATGTTCTCTAACAGATTGTTTGGTTAAGATATGAAATTCCTCACCGGAGTCTGGCTTTAGAGGAATATTGTTTTCAGCAGTTTTTATGATGTAGTCTGATTTTTTTTTGTCATCTGGGACATATAATTCATCTTGAGGCATCTTGGGTATTTCCCAATTGTCTATGGCTTGATTAATATCTTCGAAGCAAACTTCTTCTTCGAAGATATTATATTTGGGAGAAAGTTCCTCAAGCCGAGTTACTTTCTCAGTAAGGGGATTGGAGGGAGAATTGGGTAAAGAGGTGGAGAAAAATCCTCCAGTGGAGAGGCGTCTGAAAAGGGAGTGGAAGAGTCTAGACATATTTTCATAAAATCTGATATCATAGCCCTCCTTTGGTTCAGAAAGAACATATATATTATCACTAAACTATAACTCAAATTTTTGAATCTGGGTCTTTAACTCTTTTTTTTTACTAATCTTTAAATCCATAGCCACCAAGAGTTCTTACGTTCGGATCTTATCACCTTCAAGAACATCGTCAAATTAGCCTTACTGCCCAACAACAAGGGTCTTACTGCTATAGTTCCTTTAAGTGATAAGATTAAACAGCCCGTACTTCTAAATTTAAAGAATGATTTTGTTATATGTATACAGGGAGTAAGAACATGAACAGTAAACTTAACATGAACAATAAATATAATTTTCAGATTCATGAATCTCAAAGATAGTCTAATGATAATATTAACATTTCTACTTCTCCATCAGGCTCTGATATCAGATATCCCTTTTACTCAAAACTAAGAAAGAAAATTTTTGTCAAACCTTATTTTCTTCTTCTTTTAAAGTTTAAGAGAGTTAAAATTTTTTTATTATTGCTAATTAAAAAATTCATTAGTTTCATTGTATTCTAAAAAAGTATTGTTATCAACTCTATATCAACTAAGTGTGGGGACAAATATCTCTTTAAAGAAAACGATCTAATTGTGCTTTGAAACTATAACACAATATAAGATTTTGTCATCTTCTCATATTAATATACTCAACAAAAAAAAAATAAAAAAGAATTTAAAAAAAAGAACCTAAGAAAAAGAGTTTAAAAAATAAGAAAAAAAAAGAACGAGAAAAACTAAAAAAAAAATATTTTAAAAAGATCATTATTGATTGTTAGTAGAAATTTCGAAAAAATAATATTTTAAAATTTTAATAAACAAAAAAGAAGAAAGAGATATGAGAAAATCACAAAGTGAAAAAAAGGTGATCTCAAATTTGTTAAAGGTATTTTAAGAAATTAGTACAGCTGAATATTTTTGGTATACAATTTTTTTATTATATAAATTTTATTATTTTTTTATTTAATTCAACCCATTAAAATAAAAAATAAAAATATAAAAGATAAAATAAATAGAGTTTGACCTTAATTATATTTGAAGCAGATATGTAAAAATGGTAGTTTTATGATATGTGAAAGTATGTTAAAGCAAATTTGTAAATATATGATCCATACTTAATCTAAAAAATGAGTTTACTGCCTATAAAATTTTTAGCTTTGTGTGTGAAGGGACATAGAAATATGAGAGTTTTATGTGTGTATGTGCCTATGTGGAGTGATATGTGTTATAAATATGTAACATTTTAATTTATTTATTTATTAAAAAATATTATAATTTCGGTGCAATGATAGCACTGTTTTTTTTTTAGAAAAAAAAAATCTTAAATGACTCCTAACAATTATTTTAAAAGATAACAAAATTTTTAATAAAAAAAATATTTTTTTGATCTTTAACTTTTATTTCTATAAAACTGATTAATTATTTGTCAATATTTTTTTTGTATTAACAGAATTAACCTATATGACATGTTAAACGATAAAATTATCAGTTAAAAGCCAACAATAATAAACAAATTCTTCTCGTTGTCTTTTAGGAATATTTCTCAGGGTTGTTTAGTTATTTTTTATTTTTTTATTTTTTTAAAATACATTAGGTAAATTTATTATGTACAATTAAAAAATATTAATAATTTTTAAAATATTTTTATTCTTATATTTATGTTCTATTTTTTTAATTTCAGATGTTTTTTTTTCTTTATCATCGTAAAACTTTTGAAAATATTAAAAGAAAAAAAAGAAAAAACAAGATATAGAAAAAAATGTGGATAAAAAAGAGAAGATGCAGAGGCACGTGTGTGAAGAAAAAAAACAATTAAAAGCGTTTAGTTAATAGAAATTATTTTTTTATGGAAGTTACAGTGGTGTATTGGCCAAATATTGAGAATGTAGGAGTATTGTCGAATGGTAGGATTCAGTTTTAACACGGTAGGGGACGTGTTGACAGTGCCTCAGAGACGTGTCAGGCAATGAAAACACGCATGTGGGCGTGGTGAGGTGGGTTGGAGGGACGTGTGGCACAGCCCTGCCAACACATAGGGGGCGTGTTGCCTCTGAATTTTGGCAGTCCAGCAGAGTCTTTGCTCCTTTTCGAGGAGTCTGGAGCAACACGGGGAGGGGGGCGTGTTGCAGGTGGTTTGCATGCAGGGAACAGCCCCCACTCCGATAATCAGCAACGTTCAAAGTCCCTCTATAAATTGAACTTCTGGAACCATTTCTCATGCATGAATGCTTCATATGTTCACTGTGAGAGGAGAAGTTGAGAGAGTGAAGATAAGTGTAAGAGTTAAGTTTTTTTGTGTTGTTGTTGAATGCTTCACAATTTGATCGTGAGAGAAGAAATTGAGAGGCTGAAGAAGAGTGTTAGAGTTAGGGTTGTTTGAAAAAAAATTATATAAAAAAAAATTATTAATTTGTAGTGTGTAAAATGGTACGTAATTATACGACACCTGAAGAACATATCATCAATTATTTGGATCATCCAGTTTATGTAACTGTTTGTTAATCTGTTTTTAGAATTCAGTATTGTTTCAGAAGTAACTGAATGTAACTCTTAGTTAAGCTGCTGTATGTTTACCTAATCGAAATTCAAAATAAGGTCTCAGAATTAAGTGAATATAATTCTTCGTTAATCTTTTGTATGTTTACCTCACAAAGGAATTAGATGGTAACATTAACATAACAATACAAACACGACAAATGAGAAAAACATTAATGGACAAAGCCAAATTTAAAAATACAAACACGACAAACTAGAAAAACATTAATGGATAAAAGAACCCTAAACATACAAACACAAATGCCAAATAAGGTCTAGGAACCACCATCGTCACCAGCACCACTCGGTCCAGCCGCTGAGGACATCGACTCCAACTATGACTCTTTCTACCACAGAGACGGCATATCCAAGGACCACGCATATCGCGTGAGTCCATTTCATTCAAGTATCGGGTCAACTTGGGACGACCTTTCGATGTTCTCCTCAAGGCGGGATTAGCGACCAATGTGGGTCCCTGATAAGCAGGCTTTGTCTCTGCATTGCCTAATGGTACAAACTCAAATCTGTAGACCTTATGCACCTCTGTCATCCTGTACACATCATGCACATACAGCTGCCAATCGAGTCGCTGGTTTGTACAACAAGCAATAACATGTCGACATGGTAGTCATTCCACCGGAAAGTGTCCACAGTCACACGTTCGCCGTGCAAGATCAACTACCAACACCTTTTCATTAGGCATTTCACGAACCTCAAACACCTCATTCCATCTATCAAAACAGTGCACAACTATATTCCCAGCATGTTGCATGTTTGCTTCTATCCGCTGTTGTGCAAATACAGAGTAATTAAATCCAGCATGCTTGCGTTCGTGAGTCTCGGCACTCTTCCGCGTAAAATGTTCGTTTAACCGATAATACGTTGCTCGGACGAGCACCAACACAGGGTGGTTTCGGACACCCTTCAAAACTGAATTAATGCACTCCACAAGGTTTGTCGTCATATGGCCCCATCGATGACCATCATCAAATGCCAATACCCAGTGTCTAAGTCCAATGGCATCGCACCACCGGGCATATGCCTCGCCTCGCTCTTCCAACCTCTTGTAATTGATGTTGTACTCCTCCACTGTCCTTGAATACCCTATGTTGACAACAAATTTTTGCAAGTGCGGTACTTTGAATGCCTTTAAGAAGTTGCTACCGATGTGCTGTATACAAAACATCCACCATGCTCTCGGAGGTTGTCAATCGCCACCGGAACGATTTACTGCTACCCGGATTGACTCATGTCAATCTGAGATCATACCCACACCGTCTGATCTAACAACATGCCTTCATAGATTCCTTAGAAAGAAGTGCCACGCATCAGCTGTCTCGCCCTCCACCAGGGCAAAGGCGATAGGCACAATGTTCTAGTTCCCATCTTGTGCAACAGCAATTAGAAGTGTACCTTTGTATTTTTCGTACAGATGTGTGCCGTCAACTTGAGCTAGAGGCTTGCAATGCTTGAACACCCTAATGCATGGATAGAAACTCCAAAATATGCGGTGAAGTATTCTGATACCATCCGCCTCCTCAGTCCCGTTGTATAGTGGTCGTGTTTCTATTTGGACTATTGAGCCAGGCATCTTCTGAGTCATGACCGAGAGCCACCATGGCAAAACTTGATAAGAATCCTCCCAACCATTGAAAACTTTGGCTATAGACTTCTGTTTTGCCAACCAAGCCTTTTGGTAACTGATGGTGTAGTTAAACCTTGACTGAACTTTCGCAATTATAGATTTGACCTTGATGGACGAGTCACTCTCAACCAACGGCCTTATAGCCTTAGCAACTGTGTCCAAATCTAACTTGGAATGATCCAGTGAAATCGTTCCCATGGTGCATGTGTGCCTGCCGTTGTATCTCCGTATCTCCCAACAACCTTTTTTCCGTATCAAACTTGCTCGGATAAGTCAGTCGCACCCATGCCCAAACAACTTGCATTTTGCATAGAACGTCAATGGTTCGGACTCATAAACATTATAGTCGACTCCTCTAGAGATAATGTAACTTCTGATTGCTGCGACGACAGAATTTCTAGAACTATACTCCATTCCTATCATGAACTTTCCGTCCTCAAGATCAGCAACACCTATAAAAAGCAGAAATCATCATTCATTGATCCATCCGAAATATAAATTTACAAAAAATATTATTCACTTATCACGTACCTATGTTTGCATATTCCAAAAATTCCGGTGCATTCATCGCGTCAAGATCCAAATTACGCATAAAAGATGGGACGTTCATCGGTTGATTGACTGCGGGGTGAACCACCACATTCTCCACTTCTGCTTCGACTCCCACATCACCATCCTCGTCTTCATCGCCAGCTTCATAAGTGGTTTCAAAGTCCCCTTCACTGTCACTGTTCATTCCTTCGTACACTGCAGCTCTATCATCCTCTATATCTAAATCATTTTGAATCTCATCTGCCTCTATGTCTTCAAACTCAACATACAGCTCAATCTGTGGTTGTCACATTTGAGTTTGCCGGTGAATCTGGAACATATTTTGCATACTCTCCTCGTCAGTGATCGGCATGATATCAAACTGTATTAAACCACTAAAAACTATAACCGGATTCCAGTACAATATACTGCTCACTCTCCTCAATATACTATTCTCCATGCTTTGACAGAGACCGTTTTAAAGCTTGATAAACATCATGGTGCATGGAACCACAAACGAAAATGGATTCTAACACACAAACCTCACTCTCTCATGAGTATTTCATATAATCTCACCATTGCAATACACTATCACGTTTGCGGTGCCCTCCATTACACTAGCAACACACTCAAAGAATACTCTTTCTCGCAATGAAAATGGTACCAGACTTTGCCTTATATAGATGAAGTACTCAGCACGCCCACCTCCATGTTGCAATCACCAACCAACCAGCCTTCGACACGTGTAACACGCCTCCCCTCCCCCGTGCTGACTCAGCATGCCCCCCATATGTTGCAGTCTCGTGCAATTAGACTTCGCCACGTGGATTCGCACCCACCCATGTGCTGACTCAGCATACCCTCCATGTATTGCAGGTTAGTGCAACCAAACTTCGCCAGGTGGCATTCACGCCCATCTATGTGTTGACTCAGCACACTCCCCATGTATTACAGTTTACATGCAACACATACCCCCACGTGTAAAAGTATCTTCTAACACCACCAATCTGTAAATACATACCCTGTACTCCTTTTAAACTCAAACACCAATTTTAATCCTATAATCAAATTATTTTAACGTTAGTTAAACTTAATTACAAAATTAATTTATCCATATAATATTCTATTAAATTTTAGCCCCGCTTAGAGATCAATAATGCTAATTTTGAGAATCAATTTGAGAGAAGTAAAATTTATCAAACATATATACTTGCATCAAGATAAATTCTAACTAAATAACAATCAAGTATCCGTTGTTCAACAGAAAATTATATATATATTAGCACCAAAGTATATTTTTATATTTAGAACACAGAATATATCTATTTTATATTTAAATAGTTATGTATTTCTTTTAAAAACATCTTGGGTGAAGTGTTGTTTGAAAACTTTTTTTCAAATGAACTAGACAATATTGCAAAATCACAAACTCACACACAACATTTTTAAAGGTTTTTATTCATTATTTTATCTCAACTAAATTTTAAATTCAATTATAATTATTTATGAGACAAATGAATTCTCACTAGCCAATGCCTCGATCATGTTGGAAATTAAACATTATAGGTGAATGCTACCCAACCCCTCTAAAATAACATGTAAGTTATTCTTCATTATGTGTCACATTGTAATTGGTCCTTATGTTAACCATAGTTGGGTTATTTTATAATTTATTATTCTTAAAATATCAAAGTTCCACTTCCGTTAATTGAAGCACATTCCACTCCTCCATTTTTTGTTCATCACTTCATCACCTAGATTCGGTCCTTCCAAGCACCGTCGCGTTCGTGACAAGAAGCGCCAACGTCATGGCCATCTACTGCCCTCCCACACAACTTCTCTTTCTTTAGTGCATAATCCCTTAGTCACGTCGTTGAATTCCTTCGCCCATAACTTGTCCTTCCCAGTATAGCCAGCACCTCTTTTTGCCATGGATCACTGCTTATCCACATAATTAATGGTTAATTTTGGTTATTAAATTTTTTTATTAAAAAAATATATCTTTATTTAATTACGTAATGGAACATATATTTATATGTAAAATATAATATAATAAAATAAATTTATTCAAAGTATTTAAAAATATAATTAAAATTATGAACATACAAATATAATAATAAAATTTGTACTCCAAACAAATAAACATATTTTTTTATCATACATATATTATTTAAAAAATAAATATATTATTAAAATTAATAACAGAAATTTAAAATGATAAAATTTAACCTTTTTACCGTATTTTTTATAGTATTTTTATTTTTTAATTTTTAATTTATTAGTACTTTATTATTTAATTAATAATTAAATAAATTATTTTTATGAAAAATTATTTTTTGTATTATATTAGAGAAGAGACCAATATAGCAGTTTAAAAAATAAATTGTATAAATATTTAAGAGATAAATATGAAATACATATCTAAAATAAATAAAACAGACAAAATAAGAGTACTCTTGAGAAATGGAGAATTATTTTTGTCTGTTTTATTTATTTTAGGCATGTATTTCATATTTATCTCTTAAATATCTATCTATATAATTTACTTTTGTATTTAAAAATTTTAATATTATCTATTTTTTATTTAAAAATCATTTTTACATTATTTTTTAAACTGTTATATTGGTCTCTTCTTTAAGATAATACAAAAAATAATTTATCATGAAGATAATTTATTTAATCATTAATTAAATAATAAAGTACGAATAAATTAAAAATTAAAAGAATAAAAATACTATAAAAATACTTGTAAAAAAGTTAAATTTTATCATTTTAAACTTGTGTTATTAATTTTAACAATTTATTATTTTTTAAAATAATTTATGTACGATAAAAAATATGTTTTTCCTAATTTTAATTATACTTTTAAGTACTCTAAATAGAGTTATTATATTATATTTTACATATGAATATATGTTCTATTGTGTAATTAAATAAAGATTTATTTTAATAAAAAAATTTAATAGCCAAACTAAACATTACTTAGGTATGTATTTCATATTTATCTCTTAAATATTTATACAATTTATTTTTTAAACTGTTATATTGGTCTCTTCTCTAATATAATATAAAAATAAATTTTCATACAAATAATTTGTTTAATTATTAATTGAATAATAAAGTACTAATAAATTAAAATTAAAAAATAAAAATACTATAAAAAATACGGTAAAAAAGTTGAATTTTATCATTTTAAATTTCTGTTATTAATTTTAATAATATATTTATTTTTAAATAATATATGTATGATAAAAAAAATATGTTTATTTGTTTGGAGTACAAATTTTATTATTATATTTGTATGTTCATGATTTTAATTATACTTTTAAATACCTTGAATAGATTTATTTTATTATATTATATTTTACATATAAATATATGTTTCATCACGTAATTAAATAAAGATATATTTTTTTAATAAAAAAATTTAATAATCAAATTAACCATTAATTATGTGGGTAAGTAGTGATCCACGGCAAAAAGAGGCACTAACTATACTGGAAAGAGAGATTGTGTGGGAGGGCATGGCGATGACGTTGGCGCTTCTTGTAACGAACGCGATGGTGCTTGGAAAGACCAAATCTAGGTGATGAAGTGATAAATAAAGAATGGAGGAGTGGAATGTGCTCCAATTAATGGAAGTAGAGTTTTGATATTTTAAGAATAATAAATTATAAAATAATCCAACTATGGTTAAGATAAGGACCAATTACAATGTGACACATAAAGAATAACTTACATGTTATTTTAGAGGGAATTGGGTAGCATTCACTAACATTATATTATTTTTAATAAACTCACGGCTTTTGACTGTTACACAAATTTTAAAAATCAGTTATATATGACTAACATTATTCTAACTTTTAAGTCTTATTATTTAATTTGGTTAGATTTATTTCATAAAAAAATTTTAAATATATAACATTACTCTTTGGATATTTGTACTGTACAAATAAAAAGTACGTGAGGCTATGCTTTCCTATATGGTCACCACCACCATTAGTCCATTTATGGGGTTATATCGTTAATGTGGATAGTTAATTCGTTATCAAACTTCAAACAAATTAAATGTATATATGTTGGTTACACATACAAGGACAATAATCAACTACTGAAGGAGACTGCTTCCTTGGCACCCACAATATTATAAGGAAAACAAATATATATCAATGACGCATTAGATCCACTTTTATTTTAAGTTTAATTAATTGGTCCTCATTTTTAAGAAGAGTTTAACTTTTAAAAATATATATAAAAAATAGAATTTAAGAGACTAATACTTTTGATTTAAAAAATTAGTTAATATTAATTTAAATACAAAAATGATTGAATTTATTTTCCTCAAATTTCTAATTAATAAGTAAAGCAGAAGTATAGTAGTCACTTTCTTTGAGTCTCTCTCTATGTGTTCATTGCTAGGAGGGCACATACATAGGCTTATTAGGTTGAGGACCATATTCGTCTATATGTGGCGGTCCACACCAAAAGTATCTAGTTTATTGACTTGAGGAGGCCGATTTTATTTATCAAAAATATTGTTTGTATATTAAAATTAGTCATTAATATATATATATATATATATATATATATAATTTAATTTAATTTATTTTTAATATATATTTATATTTAAATATATTTTTTATAATTATAATTAATTTTAATATATATACATAATATAATTATTTATTTATTTTAAATATTTTTTCTCAATGCTATGCAATGCCATCCTTAAAGTTGGTTTAGCCAAACTAGTCTCTCTAATATTATTTTCGTGATAATAAAATTTGAATTTAAGATGTTTTTTTATACTACCAAACTTCTCATCACTATTTTTTAGGATTTACGACATATTTAAATAGACGAATAAACTAATTATTCAGACTAACTTAAACTGATTAATGGTATTACATACAATAATAATATTGCATCATCTGATCGGTATATTATTACAATAGTTTATTATTTTCAATGAACTGTTAACCAATAAATTTGCTGATAGATGTCCAAAAAAAAAAGTATTCACTAACAAAATACTAGTATAAATATAATAATGTTGATTAATATAAACAAAAATTATTGCTATCTGAATTTTTTCTTTATAGAAAATTAAAGATAAAAGATATCTACTATTAGTATAAAGTATAAACCAATTATTATGAGTGCAACTGCCATAATGTAACTAATGGAGAAAACGAAAATCAAAAGACAAAGAAACGATAACACTATATTAAATAGGGCCATGTGTGAAGTCACCGTCGTAATCAAGATGCATATAGTGCCCAAATGCTTGCTTGAATGTGTTTCTTTCTCCACTATTTTGAAATATCTAATATCGCGGTAATGGATTTTTTTATATAATAAATTAAAAAAGAAATTCTTTGGGAAAAAACTAACAATACTAATAAATTAAAAAAAAGGATATAACAAACTTATAAGAAACAAATAGGTTCATCATCCTAAATTGTGCTCTTATTAATAATAATAAAAATATTTGAAAGACAATAAAAAATTAATTTAAAATAATTTGAAATTATCATATTTTTTATTTTTAATTACTGTTAGAATAATTAAATAAAATTAAATATAATAAATATATAATTATAAATATTATATATATTAATTTATAGATGTTAAGGTAAATAAAATAACTTTAATACATTACCGTAATAATAAAACAATAATATTTAATATAGGAAATTATAAACTAGTGGCAAAATCATTTTCTAAATCATATTTTGTTATTAGATGACCATGGTAAATGGTTACATCTATTACTCTCTATGCCCATTCTTTTTTTTTTCATTTTTCATTTTTTTTTTTTGGTCATTGTCACCATTAGTGTATTATATATTAAGCTATATTATGGAATTTTTTTTCAAAAGATTAAATTAATAAGAGGAGGTATATGAATAATTATATCTCTAATATATATTTTTTTATATAATTTTTTTTTTGAATATTGCATAAATTTTTATATAGGTCTTTTTTTTGTCTTATATTAAATTACTTTTTGACACAATGTCATAAAAATCGCTTATACAAAAATATTTAATCTGATAATATAAAAAAAGACATATAAATGATTATTATATATATATATATATATATATTCTACATCAATTATTATAATTCATCAATTATTCTACATCTATTTCTTTCAATTTATATGTTACATTTTAATTTTAACATATATTGAGTTAACATATTTAATTGTTTGTTGGTACTAAATATGTGTCAGTTTATTTTTTTTTAATATTTAGTTTGATAAAAGGGAGTAACAATACAGAAAGTATTTTGCTTATATTTTGAAGAAAAATAATAGGTGACTAATATTTTTCTTTTACTAAAAATGTTGATAGTCTAACCTTCCTTTTTTACTGTAAACTATCTTTCTTTTTTTTTTTTAAATAAATGATCAAATTAATTTCAAAAGATTACTTATTGTTTAAAAAAATATAGAAAAAATAACTTTTTTACAAGTTAATATAAGTCAACTCTATTATAATTTAAATTTTATAAATAAATAAAAATTTTAAAATCAAAATTCAAAATAAAAAAAGATTCTTTCTATATTTATCCTAGTGTCATTTATAATACACTAAAAATAATCCATAAAAAATTTAATTCCTTTCTATTCACTTGAAAACACTCAAATCTCTCCCTTCACAAACCCGCCGTCTCCACGCAGTTTTGACGCCGCTGCCACCATCGCGTCTTTCGTCGCGCTGCGTGACCTCTTCCTCGCGATCAACTACTCGGATTCATGGCGACTCCTCCACTCGCGATGCGCGGCCTCTATGACTTCCTCCTCGCAACGCGCCACCGCGAGTCCCCCACCGTGCACGCAATGCCGTCCAAGATGTCGTCGCCGGTCACCCTACGACTCTTCTTCTTCTCCTCCTCCTATTTGGTTTTGAATGATTCTTTTAACTATTGTTTTATGTTTCTTTTTCCTAAATTTCGAATGATTCTTTTATTAGTTTTAGATGATTCTTTTTCTTATGTTTTGTATGTTTTTTTTCTTAGGATTTAGACAATTCTTTTTCCTATGTTTTGTATATTTTTTCTTAGGATTTGAATGATTCTTTATCTTATGTTTTGATATTTTTTTTGGAGTTTGGATGTTTTTTTAAAAGAGGAATTAGGATTTACGTAATAAATGGTAAAAGGTGAATTAGAATAAAAAGAGGTAATTAATAATCATTAATTTTGTATTTTTTAAAAAATAAAATTTAAATAATTAATAATTAATGACAATTAAGTAGTATAGAATGCAATTTAAACACATTTGTTGGCTTGTTGTTGGTTATACCCCTATTGGTTCTTAGTCGAATTGTTATTTAAATTAGTCTTTAAAAGATTTTTTTAATTAAATTCGTCATTTAAAGATTTTAAGTTAGTTATTTTAGTCTTTTTGTCGCTTTCATTGTTAACGACGTCAAAATTTATTGATGTGACGTATTAAATGATGACACCATAACATATTTAATATAGTCATAATTGACGATTAACATAATAAGTCTATAAAATTAAATTAAATTAATTCTAAATCGAGAGATTCTAATACTTCAAGCTCTCCTCAATTAAATTTTAATTTGATTTAATTTTATAAATTTATCATGTTAATAGTCAATTAAAACTCTTATTTGTGTCAATAATTCTCTCCTCACACTATACCCTCTTAATAAACCCCAGATCGTTACCTTCAACTTTTTAACTGAAACAATTATTAGCTCATTATTAATCTAGAACCGTATCTCCAACGTAACATAAACAAAAATATTTGAGAGAGAAAAAAAAAAGCAGCTCAAAATAATTTAAAATATCATATTTTTCACTTTTTAATTACTGTATATTCTATTTTATATTTTTTAGTTACAGCTGAAATAATTAAATAATATTAAATATAATATATATATATATATATATAAAATTATCAATGTCAATTTAAATAAAATAATTTTATATTATTATTGTATTTCTAATATTACTATAACATACCAACTAATTATAGATTAAATGACATAATTTTTTCATTCTCACTTAAAAATTATAGGTTCGAGTCTTACCCGAAAAAAAATATTACCGCAACATGAAACTAGCCTATAATGGAATACAATACTACACAAATTCTTACGAATAAGTTTAAATTGCCACCATCCATGCATGTTACTATATAATGCGACCCATACCATAAATTTAAATGGCTATACTCTAAACCTATTTTGATGGGTTTATAGGGTCGTTGACAACCAGAGCAGAAGGTGGTCCTATATATGCCCCTGCACGTACGTTAAGACATTACAATGAGTGTAAGCATGATGTTTTTATGTAATAACACAATTTAACTACATGCATGTGTTATTCATGTCGTCTATTATTATGATTTATGAGTTGGAATGATGGGAAAACTCAATGGCATTGCTATGAGGTAGGAAACGATATTGCTTCTTATATGGAAAATAATTATTGCGAGCAATTATATTCTATTGTTGAAACAGGCCATAGGATCTTAATAATTTAGATACCAACTTGTTGCATGCTGAATTTGTACGTACTATATATAATGGCCACCATCAAAATTTCCACGTGATTGTCACTAGATTCTTTTACATTATTACGTACTCCGTCCAAAGAATCATTGTTGATCACTTCTTCTTAAGAATGTGTTTGGTTGCCTGGTATATATAAAAATGATGAGATTTCCAAGCCTTAATAAAACTTATTTAGATGGTCTTGAAGTCTAGCCTTGCCTACTTATTATACCTAGGGGCGGTGAGAAGCTATGACCCCTCAAAAATTTTGTGTTCTTTTAGCTCAATTAGATCAAATATTTTGTTTTACACATAATAGGAGGAATGGACTTTTGACAAATTAAACATACTAAGGCCCAGTATCATTGAAGTAATTAAGAGGCCTTGTTGCTTGTTTAGTGCTCGCAAAGCCTAAACAAAAGAAATATTCTATATTTTATTATTAGAACTAGGTATTTTTATTATTTAATATAGTGATATTTTATATTTTATTAGTTTTATAATTAATTTTTTTAAGTTAGACAAAAAAAATTAAAATTTTTAATAAATATTGGTGTTATTGTATTTTTGTAGACTATAGAGAATTTGCAAATTACAAATTTTGAAATTTCAATCCTTCGAACTAAGTTTTATGCAATTATATCTTTTTATATCATTTTTAAGAAATTAAGTAATTTTTTATCCATTCAAAAAACAAGATAAAAATATTTTTTTTACGGATAGTTTAATTTTTTATACTGAAAAATAAATTGATAAAATATGTAGTTCTGATTTAATTATTGACAATTTCAAATCATTTAAAACTCAAAAAATATCATTATAAAATATTTTATAATTTTATTTGTATAGTTATTTATTCATTATCATATTAATAACAAACTTAAAAGATAATTATATTTATAAATTTTGTTTTAACATGAATATTATTATATAATTTTTTTTAAAGATTTTGGGCTCCTCAAAAGCTTCTTTCAAGATCTGCCACTGATTATATCCATTATATATTGTGCTATAGGTAGTTTTTAGAGTCTATCAAATTTAATTATTTATTAGCTAACTTTAGCTAATTTTTTTTGAATTACTCTTATTTTCTTCCTTCTTGGCTAACCATAGAATCTATCGCTGGCACCCATTCTCTGGCAGTCACTCGCTGATGGCTTCTTGCCGAAAAATAAAAATAGGCTATAAACATTCAAAATTAAAAAGCTTTAAATTCAAAACATATTTAAAAAATTTCAGACTATCCACACAACCAAACCTAACCCTTGAAAAATATCCAAAACTATAACAAAAAAAAAATCTAAAATTAGAATAATTATGTTGGAACATTTAAAAATCAGATTCATTATTATGTTAGACTAAATATAAAAAAATTTAAAAAATAGAAAATGTCACAAAATAAAAAAAACCATGAAAAAAAGAAAAACATCCAAAAATTCATATAATCACATGTCTAAAATCTCGTCTGATTGAATATCCAAAATTATAAATTTAAATAAAATAAAACAAAATAGAAGACATATTTAGAATTTTGGACTCAGATTTGATGTTTCTAAAAGAGGTGTGTGTGACTAAATTAGTAATGGTGGTCTAGGGATAATTTGTAGTATAGATAAGAGAGATGACGAATCTGAAATATAAGAATGTTTTGAAGTAAAATGAAAAGAGTATGAAAATTTTATTTCATCAAAAATAACATTTCTTGATATGTATAATTTATTTGATGGAAAAAGACACTTATGACTTTTGTGGTTAAAATTATATCCTATACAAATAAACATAAATGAGACTTGTAATTAAATTTATGTTTGTTGTAAGGCCTCAAGAGAGGATAGCAAATACAGTCAAATACTTTGAAAAAAAGTGTATTCTAGTTGCTGATAAAAGAGTTTCTCCAAGGGAGATAATTAATTGAGAATAAGAGTGAAAAGTTTATTAATGAGATAAGCAGCAGTTTGGAATGCATAATTCCATAACTATAATGGAAGAGCAGCTGTGGCAAGAAGTGGTAGACCAACTTCTATAAGATGTTGATGTTTTCTTTCCACTGTCCCTTGTTGTTAATGTGCATAAGTATATGAAAGTTTGTGAATGATTCCCTACTCGGTCAAATAAGTCTTGAAAGAATTAGACAAAAATTCAAGACCATGATCACTTTGTATAGCTTTAAATTGATGTCCAATTTGTCTTTCCAAAGTAGTTTTATATTGCTTAAAAACTGTTAAGGTTTCAGATTTATTAACCAGAAGAGAAACAGAAGTGTATCTACTATAAGTATCTACAAAACTAATATAATATCTAAAACCTTCTTAGAAACTATAGGAGCTGGTCTCCAAATATCTATGTAGACAAATTCTAAGAGATGCACATACACAGAATGAGAATCTGGAAAAGGCAATTGATGTAACTTTGGCTTAGAACAGAATTCACAAATAGATATAAGAGTAAAGCATTTTGAATGTGAAATTTGATTTTTATTGAGAATTTGTGAGACAGTTTTCATAGAGGGATGGCCAGGTCTCTTATGCCATGTATCTATAGAATTATTGAGAATAGAAGTAACAGTCAATCTAGTTTGTTGCTTTACACAATTTGGGGTTGGGGAAAGAGTTTTTGGTACAAATAGATTGAAAAACACATAAATTTTATTCTTAGCTATTCCTTGAAGAAGATGATTCCTGGTAGTCTGATCATGAATAAAACAATGGTGAGGCCAAAACTAAAAAAAGACCGAGTTATCAGCTGTAAATTTAGAAACGTTCAAGAGATTTTGGGTTATTTGAGGCACAAGTAATAGATTGGTTAATTTGAAAGAAAGAGGAGTATTTGAATCATAAAGAGTAGAAGAACCAGAGTTAGAAATCTTAATACCTTGACCATTACCTATATACAACTGATCTAACCCAATCTGATTCTCAGCAGCTTGAAGAAGGTTATTAGGTTCAGCTGTCACATGGTGATTGGCTCTAGAATCAAGATACCATGCTGTATTTTGTGAGGATGATGATGGTGGTGGTGTTGCCAAGAATGCCCTAGGTTGATGAAAGGATGTTGGAGGAGTTGAAGGGTGATATGATTAAGTTGAAAATGTTGCATTAGGTGACTCAAATTTCTGGTCAAATCTGTAATAACAACTCCAAGTAGCATGTCCGGGGTGATTACAGATCTGACAAAACAAACGAGTTGAGTTGGTAAATCTGCCACCTCTCACGAATCTTCCTCCTCTTCCTCTGCCTCTAGAAGGATTGAAGTTTCTTTGAAAATTCTTATCCGAAGGGATAGAAGATTGAGATAAATTGGCTAAAGGAATTGGCTGTGAAAGTTTCTTGAATCGATTTAGCATGTTTTTATATGCTACCAGGTATGATTCTGTTTCAACTACTGTAAACTTACCCATTTTTCCCATGACAGTGTCAATGAAGCCTTGATATTCTTTAGTGACTCCATCAAGAATGGTTTGAATATATTCATCTTCAGAGAACGGTGTTTCTAAGGCAATTAATGAATCTACTAATTGTCTAATTTTTGTAAGATATTTAGTAGTGGTAGTAGTGAGTCTTAGGTAGCGTTTGTTTGCGAAGACTAGAATTGAGACTGGGGGACAATAACTCAGTATTATGTTTGTTGAGGTAGAGACTGGTACTTAAATTTGTGTCTCTATCTCAAAAATTTGAATATTTCAGTACCTCCAAAAAGTAGGGACACTGGAGACTGAGATTTTTAAAGACAGAGACAGAAATTTTAATAATATTTTTGTACCTAAAATACCCCTATTGTAATTAGCTAATGCCAACTTTACCCTTTATTGAAATCAAATTAGGGCTTCAGTCAGAGCATCCCCTCACTCCATCTTCTCATTCGTGCTTCAAAGTGAAGGTTCCAGCCTCTGTGTCGCCATTGTCAGCACAGCCCCGTCGTCGCCGCCGTCGTAACCACCGCAAGGTAAGTAAGTCGCAGTTGAAGTTCCTCTTGCTAGGCCGTGAGTTCTCATGTCTTCATTTGCTCCTTCATAGGATAACATCCGAGGAACCCAGTTGAGAGAGTCTCCTCTGTTGCTGTCGATTTCATCAGACTTCGTTGTTGTCATCACAGTTTGTGTAACCTAGGTTAGTTGGGTTCAAATTTTATTACTAGTTTAGGTCGATTTTTTATGTCGCGAGTTATTCTCTATGGATTTTGTTCGTTGTCAATTAGATGCATAGAAAGAATCTGGGTTTTTCTCTCTTCATTTCGATTTGGTTCTTTGTTTTGAGGTATAGATGCGTATATATTTTCATGCCTTGTTAATTTAATTTCATTTGTGATGTGCTTGTTATGAATTGGTTTTGGTCATGGTTGGTTATTTTGGTTTTCATTCTTATACATCTTTTGATTCTGAAATCTGGGATGCTCTATTTGCTTAATTTATGTCTGTTTGATGTGAGAATGTGTAAATTGTTTTGTGAAATCTATGATTTTTGTGGCTATAACCAGCGCACTCACTGTGATTTCTGAAATTGTATTGAAGAGGAATATGTTAGGTTAGTTGTAGTTTAACGAGAACTGAAAGGGTGCTCCCTTTTCTGTGAGAAACCTTGGTCTTTCAATGGCCGAAAACAAAGGCTGAAGAAACAAGGATGCTTTAATCATTGAGTAACATTCGCTGTTTTGTTTTCTTGAAAAAAATGATGTTCAAACAATGATTGTAATGTGGATGATTCGAAGGAAATTAATCGGGCAGGGGAATTAACGAATGGAGTTAAAAAATTAATGGGTTTTGAATTGCATATCGTAGGCATAACATAATTAGTTTGATGCTATGAAGCAGTAAAATAGTGGGTGCAGAACGCAGAAGCTAGCTACCTCTGATACACATAACAACATGCAGTATGCAGTTACACTTGTTTAAGAAGATGAGAGCAAAATCATTTTTAACAAGATTGATTTGATGGCCATTAATTAATTCATTTTAAGTTTCCAATTAAATCCACTAGGTTTTTTAATTAAGGTTCCAAAGAAGAGCATCAGATTCTTAAGTTTGATAAACTTCAATATATATGATTAGACGTAGATAGTGTTAACTGTCTTTTGTTTTCCAATTGAAACTAAATTAAAATTGAGAAGTAAATAGAGTTAATTGTCTTTTGGTTCCAGTTTCTTGATCTTATTTTTGGTTCTAAGAAGATATAGCAGATTTTGTATCAAGAATGATGTGAAATAGTAGGACTGAAGAAGAAATCCTTTGCCTAATATTGTAATGTAGTTCAGATTTAGTTGCTTTGTTGAAAAAATAGAGTAGAAAGTCTTTTTTATATAGTGTTAAAAGTGTGTAACAGAAGAATGGCCTACAATGTTTTTAAGAAAATATTAATTTAACCACCATAATTTTAGTGTGGCAAAGATGCATGTTAAAAATATTTCTGTGTAGCTATTGTAATTGTGAATTAGCATTTCCTGATTGCAGGTAACAAGTAGGAAAGGAAGTTATGCAAAGGAAGCTAATGATAATGCATCACAAAAAGCAAAGGAAGCTAATGATGTTAACAAGTGAGGAAGCCCGTGAATACACATTATGCATCATAGAAAGCAAAGGAAGCAAGGAAAGTAAAAGACATTATGGATTAAGTTCTAGTGTTGTTTTTAAATTCTAGTAAGAGTATTGGATTGTATTAGACATATGAAGTTATTATAAAAGCAATTATATGAATAAAAATAGATTAGCTGGTTTGCTGAACATTGGATTATTGAACATTTTACTTTTAAATAAAATGTTGTCATGGGTTTAGTAAATGATATATTGGCTCATGCCAAATAATTTGAACTACATTGCTAATTAATTCTTATTGCTAATAAATAAAATCAGTGGAGCAGTACTTGAGAAATAAAGCACATAATCATCATAAATTCCTATTGCCAACACTTCATAAATTCTTATTACACCAGCATTGCTAAATAGTAAATACATAATCATCAGTGGAGCAGGACTTGAGAAATAAAATCTTATTGCTAACAAATTCTTATCATAGTTAGCTTTTTCCCTATATCTTCTATCCTAACCTACTTGACAAGAATTTAAAAGAGAAATTACACAAAGTAGTGAAATGAAATCTGTTTTTGACACTAATTGCTTAAAATATGAAAGTTTCAATTCCTAAGATTAATCAAGAAATGGATTGCATTAACAGTATCACAGAGCATTAGGCCAATTCTACCACCAAACCAACTTCCCATTTAGCTTCACACTAGAAAACCAAGTCTACCAAGCCTTTGTTCGCCAAAGAAACCACCAAGATATGAACCAAACAAAGAGCCACTTCTCCTAATTGCACCCTCTGCATCACTCCCACCATAGTACACTGCCTCAAAAAAGTCTCATCCAGAAGATATCATGGGACCTATCACACGCTGAGCCTTCTTTCTTAGCATGCTTCTCTGCTAATGACTGTGCCATGCCCTGTGATTTTGCATCAGTCAGTGCAGATATCATTTGCTTCTTCTTTGCTTTCTCAATATGTGAAGCTCTTAAACTTTCCAATCTTGGATATTGCATTATCCGAAACAAGCTTCCTACATTTTTCATCTTGGAAATATAATGAAATTAAAAACTATTATTTGAGATTGTTACAGATAAGAACGTTTCATTGTTGGAAAAATACTCCAATTCATCAATATTTTTTATACCCCATTTTAATACTTATTAAAATTTGCATCTTATTAAAATCTGCATCTCTCTTCAGCAAAATTTATAAAGAATTGAAAACAACCAAATGCTAATTCATTGAACCCTAAACATGTTATTCAAAATGTAAATCAAATTTAAGAACAATTATAAAAACATAGAACATAAGAAACAGAAATAATGTAAACATAGAAACCATACGAAACGATACAAAAACAAGTACTAGGCACAGGGAGAGAAAAGCACCCATAAATCACGAAGGCACCTAAAGGGTATTTCTGAAAATTGAATTCGGGTTTGGGGTTAGGGTTGAATATAGAAGTTAAGGGTATTTTTGTAAATTTAATCATTTTAGTCTCTAGTTTTAATTCAAATCAAACAGGATACTGAGAAATAATTCCGTCCTGTACACTTCTACTCCAAACACAATACTGAAACTTTTTTTAGTTTCTGTCTCTCAGTCTTTGTCTCTCAGTCACTGTCTCTCAGTCTCTGTCTCGCAAACAAACGCTACCTTACAGACTTTAATTTTGATCGAAGACTCTGAATTCTTGTCCTTGATGATGCTGCAAAGAATTCAAGAATAGTATCCCACATCTCATAGAAGAATTTGCAGTGCACAATCTTGTTTTTGAAGGTTGTATCCATAGATGCCAATAGCCAGGTCATAAGAGATTTGTCTTGGAGTCTCCATTTTTTGAAGGTTTCTGATTTAGTCTTTGATGGCTTTGCTGGGTCTCCAGAATCCACCGTTTGAGTTGGGATGCTCTCTTTCTTGAAGTGGCTTTCAAGATTCTGGCTTTCCACTATGATGATTGCAGTTTGTTTCCACGTTAGAAAGTTGTTACCATTGAGCTTATCAGAGATAACTGGTAAACAATATTTGGAGTTGGAAGCGTTAGAAAGGATAATATCCATGGTGTCAACCATTAGGCTGACGCAAGAGCAGGTAGAGTTAGTAGGTTAATTATATTTGTTAATTGTAACAAAGAAATACAAGTCCCACATTGTTTGGAATAGTAAACTTTGTGTTATGTATTAGTCCTACATTATCCAAGTCATGAAGGCTTTTCCTTCTCCTACTAGTATAAATAACTCATGTACCTTTTGTTTATGAATGGAGCTGAGTTAAATATGATATAAGCTTGGTGCTTATTTTACTCTAGGCTCTCTTTAGAGTAAGAGGTCTAGTTTACATCCTTGACTTGGCCAACCAAGGTGGGTTCATGGCTATTTTCACCATAGTGGAGTTGCTAACCTCGCCAAGATTGGTGGATCTAAACTATGTCACTATAGTGGGGTTGTTAACCTCGCCAAGATTGGTGACCTAAGCGACGTCCCGGCGTCAGTTTGGTATCAGAGCAAGGTCGGTCATCGCAGCCATCACCTTGCTTTAGTAGAATTTTATTTGATTTGTGGGTGCAGGTTTTTGGCGTGGATTCACCTATGGGGATCTTTTAGTGTGAATTCGTCAATGAGATCGTCTGCTGCCATGGGTCTTGTAAATTTTTATCTGATTAGTGAGTGTGGATCTTTAGTGTGGATTCACCAATAGGATCTTTTGGTGTGGATTTGTCAATGGGATCATCTGCTATCACAAGTCTTTTCACGCAAGAGTTCTTTCCAACCCAGGGAGAATGACGCAGGAGCAAGTAGAATTAGTAGGTTAATTATATTAGTTAATTGTAATAAGAAAATACAAGTTCCACATTGTTTAGAATAGTGAACTTTGTGTTATGTATTAGTCCTACATTATCCAAGTCATGAAAGCTTTTCCTTCCCCCGCTGGTATAAATAACTCATGTACCTTTTGTTTATGAATGGACCTGAGTTGAATATGATATAAGCTTAGTGCTTATTTTACTCTAGGCTCTCTTTAGAGTAAGAGGTCGAGTTTACATCCTTGGCTTGGCCAACCGAGGTGGGTTCAAGGCTATTTTCACCATAATGGGATTGTTAACCTTGTCAAGATTGGTGACGCCGGGACGTTGTTTAGGTCACCAATCTTAGCGAGGTTAACAACCCCACTATGGGGACATAGTTTAGATTTACCAATCTTGGTGAGGTTAGCAACCTCACTATGGAGAAAATAGCCATGAACCTACCTTGGTTGGCCAAGCCAAAGATGCAAACTAGACCTCTTACTCTAAAGAGAGCCTAAAGTAAAATAAGTACCAAACTTATATCATATTCAATTCAACTCTTTTTCATAAATAAAAAGTACATGAGTTATTTATACTAGTGGGAGAAGGAAAAGCCTTTATAACTTAGACAATGTGGGACTAATACATAACACAAAGTTCACTATTCTAAACAATATGGAACTTGTATTCTCTTATTACAATTAACTAATATAATTAACCTATTAACTCTACTTACTCCCGCGTCAATTGGTGAATCTAAACTATGTCACCATAGTACGGTTATTAACCTCGCCAAGATTGGTGACCCAAGCAATGTCCCGGCATCATAGGCTCTGGATACCATGAAAAGGTTTCAATAAGAAGTAGTAAGGTTGATGATGCAGAAAACGAAATTGTAGAATGCAGAGAGAAGAACAGAGACGAAGTGAATTGAGAGAAAATCAGAATTAACTATCATATATTGAACTAACTTCTTTATGTACAAGGCATTACTATTTATAGATGCATAGAGCCATATTGTGTAACTGAATTTTGTAACAGAATTTTAGTTATTAACTCAGCTACACATAGTTAACCAAAATCTGTAGCTTTTTTATCTTGATCCTTGACAGCTTTAACCATTTGATTTTCTCTTATAATGGTTTGGGGTGAAAACAAGCCAAGCTTTATTCTTAACAAGCCAGACTTGTAATAGAGTATATTGACCTAAGCCTAGCTTATAGCTTGATATAGACTTTTTAATGAGTACTGAACCTGGCCTGTTGTCAAATTTGGTCTGGCCTGAAATCTGTCAATAAGTCTTTATTAATAAATAATTAAATTTAAGGTATAATTTAATTTTTAAAATTATAAATATAAAATATAATTTAATAAATAAAAATGCACATATATAATTAAAGACACAAATGACTTAATGAAAAAAGGTATTTTAATATTATAAAAGACTCAAGTTCAAACCCTTTCTATTGCATTTTTACTCGTAAATAAAACTCTACATATATCTTTGCAGGTCCAGACTAGCCTAACAGGAGTAAATCCCCAAAATGGTCCCTCAGATTGAGCCCGTGCACCAATGTTACCCCTGACTTTCAAAATGCTCTAATTGCACCCTTCAGATTGAGCTCCATGCGAAATCCTGGTCCTTCCACCCATTTCCAGCGTGACTCAGCAGCCAGAGCACTGAGCTGGCGGTTTATGGTCCACATAGGCAGGCTTAAACGGCTAGCTGATGTGGAGTATCATCAAATAATCCCCAAATTCCCCGAATTAGTCCTTGGTACCAATTATAAACCCTAAAGTTGTTCTTCCCTTTTGCTCTGTGAATCAGTTCGTCGTCCAACTCAAGCTCTTTGGCTTCTACCATGTGGTGGGTCTGAATGTTGTTCGATTTCGTCCTCTTATTCTTCTTCTTCGTCCTCTCCCGCCATGAGTGACAGTCACGCTTCTTGAAGGTCAAATCGCTCATCTGCGACTGGAAACTGGAAAGGGAACAATGTGCGTAGCCGACGTTCAGCAGTTCCAGAGTGGTGTGGTTGTGGGCGCAGGCCTATCCTTCGGTGGTCAGGGACGGAGAGTCATCCTAATAAGCCGTTCTTCGGGTGTCCGAATTATAACGTGAGTGCATTTACTGGCTGAAATTTCTAGTGTTGGTTAGTTGAGGTAGTTGTTTGATAAGGTTGATGCATATTTGTAGACTAGTGGAAAGAATTGGTGTGGGTTATTTGTCTGGGCAGATTCTGTACAGGATAAGGTGCTGCTGAAGTCTGATGAAGAAGATGAGTATAGTGGGATGAAGATGAACATTGCATGGAAGGTGGGCAAACTGGAAGCAGATGTGAGAAATGTAAAACTGATGGTCCAAGTGCTTGGTTTAGGGGTATTCGTGTTATTTGTCTTTGTGTTGATGTTACTGTTGAAGGTTTGATTAGGCTCCGAACTGAAACACACAGAACCAGTGTAATCCAGTTTATGAACAATGTAATTGACATTAGATTATTTTTGATATATTGAATGAGTATTTGGTTTTATTTTTGTAAACATAATTGAACAGCCAATTATGTGATGGATAAGCAACAATAGCGAAAGCTTACATAAGGCATAATTCATAACTGAATCACAATAACACTAGTTGATATAAAATTCTGCAATAATGCATTGATCACAATAAGAAGCAAAAAAATACTAAGCATTGTTTTAGCTAGATTCCAGCAACTTAGTTAGTATTTAAAAGTTGCAGAGGTGTCTATGAATCACAATCACCATGAGCAAACAAAAAAGACAAAGATAATTGTTTCAGAAAATATCACAAACTATCAGATTTTCAACCTAAAGCTATGAACATAATCACTTCTTTCTTGGCTGTTTGAACCCTGGGGTGGGCACAAACCCTGGAGTATGTGACCTTCTTCTAAGTGGCAGTTTCCCAGGTCTTGTAGGTGTCTTCTCCTTTTGTTCATGCTCCTGCAATGCAGACAGTAATAAGGCCTAGAAAATAAGATGATTGTCAAATAATAAAAACTTAATTACATGAAGCATTATTAAACACAATACCTTTTGGGAGTTTTCGGCTTCAGAGTATGAGGGCTGAGACAAATCAATCTCAGCCTGCTGGACATCCATTTCCACAAGAGTGGCAGGAGCAGGGGCAGATGCAGTAGCAGTAGCAGACGCTATTGCAGTTCCAGAGCCTGTAGCTATAGCAGAGGCACTTGCAGCTTGAGGTTCATTAGAAGTAGTTGTTGTAGTTGACGCAGAGGCAGTTGCAGTGACATTCTGAGCAGCAGCCTTAGGGTCTTTAGCAGCAGCCTGCGTAGCTTTCTTTTTCTCAGCCTCTGCAGCTTCAGCAACCTTCTTCTTCTCACACCCTCTTTTTGTATGACCTTTCTGCAAGCAATACTTGCAAGTGAATAGTCGTAGCTATCTC
Organism: Arachis hypogaea; assembly: GCF_003086295.3. Taxonomy (NCBI): domain Eukaryota; kingdom Viridiplantae; phylum Streptophyta; class Magnoliopsida; order Fabales; family Fabaceae; genus Arachis; species Arachis hypogaea. The sequence goes on along the minus strand of NC_092055.1, from coordinate 24,774,154 downwards.
TTTAGAGTGGTGGTTGGCTTTGATTTCTTGCTAGACTGACCCCCTTCATCCGCATCCTTCCTCCTCTTGGTTTGTAGCTATCCCGGTTTCTCTTAACCAAAGGTGCCAACGGTCTGTTGTTCTCAGATCTTTTCCATAATTATTGGCCATGTAAAGGATTAATGTGGTGGGAGTAACTGGCTTTGTACGACTCCATTGTGACGAGCTTGTGGTAGAAATCCTCTGGCCACTTGTTCACTCTAGCAATAGCAGCACATGCGTGAACACATGGGATTCCTGCAAAACCATAATCAGCAATAACAATTGGGTGCATAGTTAATTAGATTCACTAGGCAGACTACTTAAATAATTAAGTAACACTTAAATACATTACCTGTTAGCATCCAAAACTGACAACTACATAGTTTTTTCCTAAATCCACTACATGGTGTGTAGGGTGTCCATGTACCTTGAACTTCTTGTATCCGGTGTCTCCAACCCAGATTGGTTGCCATTGCCTAGATTCCTTCCTCAGCTTCTCCAGTCTGCTCTTGATCACTGGGGGAAGTATCCCCACATGATTATCCAGCTTCACTTTATTTTTGGCCATCATCCTCATTACGAACATCCTAACCTCTTCCAGCAGTGTGATTATAGGCTTCCTCCTAGCTTTCTTAATCTTTGTGTTGAATACTTCACACGCATTGTTACATATTGAGTCTAACTTTGGATTGTGACTGAACTGAGATCTTGTCCAAGAATGTGTTGGCCATTTTTCTAGGTATGCCAATGCCTCCAGATTAAGCTTCTTCAACTTTTCCCTATGTTCCCTGAATTCCTCAAAGGTTGTGGCTCGGGCACAATCCCACAGCAAGCCTCTTAGCTCCAGATCTTTCCATTGCTTGTTAAAATTCCTCCACAAATGCCATACACAAAAACGGTGATGCACATTGGGCATCACTTCCTATACAGCATTTATGAGGCCCTACAACATAGAGTAGATGCAAATAATAATTAACTCAGATACAGCAGAGACGAGTTTATAGAATACAATGTCATATTTTTACCATAATAGTCCTTGAGTTTGTGTTAAACGCACCATAATTGCCCCTAACTTTTCTTATCGTGCATCTAGAGTAGTCCTTCTCAGGAGTCAGCAAGCCTCTTACATGATGCAATATATTATAATACAGTGAAGGCAATCAAATAGGAAACTAAATAAAAAGGGATTAGCAGCCATGTACCTTTTGCATATCAAAAATGAAACACCAACCATGTGTCTTGTAATATCCCAAATCTGTGTGTAATAGTTTCAGGAACCATTTCCAGTTGGCAGTGTTTTCAACTTCCACAATTGCCCATGCAATGACGTATATGTGGTGGTTTGCATCCTGCGCAACAGCTGATAGAATCTGCCCTCCAAAGACAGTTTTTAGGAAAGCACCATCAAGTCCAATGAGTGGACGATATCCTGCCTTAAATCCATTCTTGCAGCCACTTAAACACACATACATTTTCTCAAATATAACTTCACCGTTTGGCTGTGGGATGGTGCAAATTTGGACAGTTGAACCCGGGTTGGTCTTCAGCAGTGTCTTCCCATAGTCCCTCACCACTGCATACTGTGCCTTTTCATCACCATATACAAGGTTTCTAGCATCAGATAGTGCCCTTGAGATCGAGTTCCTATTCAGTGACAAATCATACTTGGTCTTGAAGAAGGTGTTTGCATCACAATGCCTGAAGTTGGGATACTTTCTGACTTTCTTCACCAGCTTACTAGCAACCCAGTTACGATTGGCTGCTCTGTTCTTATCCTCCCTTGCACATCTATGATCATCTCTGAAAGTCTTCACTTGCCATCAAGTATCGTCTCGGTCCTTGGAAGCAAAGATAACCCAACTGTATTCCTTCACCTTGCAAACTGCCCTGAGCCTCTTCCTATCATTTTTATTGAATCGAATACGGCTTCCCTCCTGGATGGTGTACTTCCTAACAGCCTCTTTAAAATCCCACTTCGTATTAAACTTCATTCCAACCTCTAAGTAAAGCTCCCCGAACCTAGCCCCCTCCCTAAAAACTGGAAACACCTCATCAGACTCAGTCTCCTCTTCTAATTCGTCTTCAGAATTGGATGGAGTTTTCATCTCCAATGAATGCCAAGAGTTGGCACCATCAGAATTAGTTCCAGGATCGTATGCATCATAATCATCATTCTTATTAGTTCCTACTTTCCCAAAATCCACTTCAACATCAGAATTAATCTCCACAAAAGCATCATCATCAACACAAATCTTCTCCTTCATCTTATTCTTCCCCTTACCCTTACCATGTGAATCACTCTTATTACTTGTTTTCTTGTTACCCTTTACTTTACGTGAAGGAACAGGGTCCGCAGCACATGAATCAGATGAGCTGTCTTCCCTTACTGGTTTATAGGGCTCATCTTCTAAACTATCATCAGAATTAGAGGACTCATCATCAGAGGACATCAACATCACTGGGATCTTGCTACCCTGCCCCCTTTTCTGAGACTTTGTGCCTCCTATCCCAGTGGCAGACCTCAAACAATACCTCCTATAAACTTTTGTTTGATTTGGTTTCGGGGTGTTTGATAAACCACTATTTCATGGTTTATCTTGTGCTTAATTGAGTGGTTTTTATCAACTCTTTACCCACTTATTCATACTATTTACATGGTTTTACATTTGCCTTCCTAATTATGTGCTTTGATTGAAAACATGTTTCTTTGGCCTTAAGTTCCCTATGTTTAATCCTTTCTTATTAACATTAGATGCCTTGATTTGTGTGTTAAGTAATTTCAGAGATTACAGGGCAGGAATGGCTCAGAGGATGGAAAGGAAGCATGCAAAAGTGGAAGGAATACAAGAAGTTGGAGAAATTGCTAAGCTGTCCAGCCTGACCTCTTCGCACTCAAACGGCTATAACTTTAGCTACAGAGGTCCAAAGGATGCGGTTCCAGTTGCATTGGAAAGCTAACATCTGGGGCTTCGATTTGATATATAATATGCTATAGTTTCCCTGACGTTAGGCGATGTGACAGCGTGCTCCATGCGGCCGCGTCGCAGTGACGGAAATCAGCGTGTTTGAATTCTTCTCCAGCGATTTCTGGGCTGTTTTCGACCTAGTTCTCGGCCCAGAAAACACAGATTAGAGGCTATAAAGTGGGAGAATGCATCCATTCATCATCAGGCTCTCATAATTCACTTTTCATGTTTTAGATGTAGTTTTAGAGAGAGAGGTTCTCTCCTCTCTCTCTCTTAGGATTAGGATTTAGGACTTCTCTTAGTTTTAGGAGTGACTCTCGATCCCAGGTTTAATGTTCTTTTTTGTTTAATTTTGTTTCCATTTTTATTCACCTTAGTACTTTAATTGATATTTATCTTTTGAATAATTGCCTTATGGCTTTCATGTTATGATTTTCTTTATTAATGCAATTGAGGTATTTTCAGATTTGTGATTTATATTTAGCTTTTTACATTCTTGGTTTTGGTTAAGAAATCAGTAACTCAGGAGTTATCAAATTCAACAGCATAATTGATAATTGTTATCTTGCCAATTGAATTGAACTTCAATAATCCCAATCTTTTCTTAGGAAATAAATAGGATTCGAAGATCAAACTAATTAATCCCTTGACTTTCCTTTACTTTAGTAAAGGTTGACTAAGTGGAATTAAGATTCAACTTTCATTATTATTGATAAGGATAATTAAGTCTGGACTTCCAATTTCTAATACCTTGCCAAGAGTTTATTTTATTATTATTATTTATTTTTCTTATCATTCAACATACTGCTTCCTTACTTTCAAAACCCCCCAATTTACAATCTTCATAACCAATAATAAGAACATACTTCCCTGCAATTCCTTGAGAAGATGACCCGAGGTTTGAATACTCGGTTATCAATTTCAAAAGGGGTTTGTTACTTGTGACAACCAAAACATTTGTACGAAGGGATTTTTGTTGGTTTAGAGACTATATCTACAACACAACTGTTTTTATGAAATTCTTTACTGGCAAAAATCCCAACATCAAAATGGCGCCGTTGCCGGGGAATTGCAAACATGTGCCTTATTATTGGTTATTGTAAATATTAAAAAAAAAATCAATTTTCAATTTTCAATTTTAAAAATTCAATTTTCAAAATTTAAAATTCAAATTTAAAAAAATTCTCAAATTTTAATCTTCAAATTTCAATTTTAAAAATTCAAAATTCAAATTTTAATTTTCAAATTAAAAAATTTGAATTTTAAATTTGCTTTTAATTTTGTTTTTAAATTTTTATTAACTAACTATGAGTTCTCACCCCTCTCGCTTCAAGTTTGATTCCAATGTTGTTGTTAGGAATGGAAACTATAATGAGAATAGGCATCAAGGTTGGAAGAATCAAAGGTGGGAGGAGCCACAAGGATTTGATCAACCCTCATGGCAACAACCACCACCATACGCCTATGAACCCTCTCCTCAACATAACTTTGGACCACCAAACTCACAAGCCCCTTTCCGCCATTCACCTCCATATGACCCTAACCCTCAACCACCATACCAACCACCTTATGAGCCATATGAACCATATATAGAACCACCCCAATTCCAACCCAATTACTCACAAGAACCACCACTTCAATATTCACCATCTCCATATCCATCAATCCAAGAGCACTATGATCCTATTTATGAAAGCCGAGTGCATCAAGAGACAAAGGATCGTTTCAAAGAAACAGTGGATCGATTTCAGGAAACCATTCATCAATTGGGGCAAGCAATAATGAGTCAATTAGCTTCCCGACGTTCGGACACTCATGGAACCCCCATGGCTTCATGTGGACAATCTAATGAAGAACGTAGTATGAAGGAGATACTAGAAACACCAGTGAACAGTACGGAGCATGACTTTGTACTGGAACAAGTAGAGGAAGCCGGAATTATTGAAGAAGAAGAATTGGTTGAAGACTTAGGAGATGCTGAACCTCTTTGGGAAAGTCAAAACATAGAGCCTCCTTCCAAGACAGTTGCAATTGACATTGAGAAGGGTGTACAACCTCCAAGGCATATCACAGTTGAAGACTTGGAAGAGGTTGATCAAGTGATGGAGATTCAAGAAGAAGAAGCACAACATCCCATGCCCTTGGAAAGCAATGAAGAGGAAATTGAATTGGAAGAGAGCTACCAAGAGGAAGAGGTTGAAATTGAAGAAGCTTGCAAAGAGGTGGTAGTTATCAGAAAAGAGCACAAGGGAGTGGAGCTTGCAATTTCATTAAAAACATCTCCCCCTAAGTTGCCATCATCCTTCACAACATTCAAGTGGGTAAAATTCATATCCCTTAGCTTTCTAATTCCACTTGAATATGGGCTACTAGAGACGAATGGTCAACTTAGAGCTCTTTGTAACATTAAGAGTAAGAGGAAGATGGCCAGTGGTAAGAATTGTCCTGCAAGGTTCATCATGGTTGGAAGCTTTAAGTTTAAACGCAAAGGTTGGTGTAAAGCTCAACTGAATGGGTCTAGGAAGCTGTTTGGTAGCTGCAGTGAGAATTCAAATTACTTATCACCCAGTTGAAAAAATACAGATACCGACAAAGATGGGTGTAAAAGCAAGATTTGGGATCCCGGAATCTGCTCTGACACTTGTTACCCCGAGAGCCTAAGAATCTGTTTGAAGCTTCTTAAGGGCTTTACATGCTTAGTTTGGGACCCCGGAGGTTACTGGAATCACAAACATTGGTGGAGATTCCTGGATCAGTACAAGCACAAGCCACCATAACACAGGAAGCTCATCCAATGTCCAACTTAAGGACTTTAACTAAAAGTGCTAGGTGGGAGACAACCAACCATGGTATGATTGTTCCTTTTTCAATTTTATTTAGTTTTATTTGTTTTCTAGTTTTATTTTATTTTATTTTATTATATTGAACCTGGAGTTTTGCATCACATTCATATTAACACTGCATTCTTCATTTTTCAGATTATTAAAAAAAAGGGGATTTTTCGCACACGACGCGACAGCGTCGCCGACGCGTCCGCGTCGTGTGTGCGTTAGGAAGAAAAGAATTGAACAGAGAGTCACGCGAAAGCGTGGCTGGAGGCGCGCTAATGGCACAAATTAATCCACGCGACCGCGTCGCTAACGCGGCCGCGTCATTTGAAAAAATAGCTTTCCACATGATCGCGTCACCCACGCGACCGCGTGGCTCTGAGAAGTCGACGTAAATGGGTACATGGCAGAAAGTTGAGCTGGAGTTGGGCTAGACTCGTGCTGGAAGCCCAAGCCCTCCCACGCGAACGCGTGCCCCACGCGTTCGCGTCGTTTTCAAAAGATGGCCACCCACGCGACCGCGTCAACCACGCGATCGCGTCACCCAGATTTTTGGCAAAAAGAGTTTCGAACAGAGAGTTGCGCGACCGCAAGGCTGCAGTCGCGCCAATCGCACAAAACAGGCCACGCGATCGCGTGACCCACGCGTCCGCCTCACCTGACCTTATCGTGCACCACGCGACCGCGTCACCCACGCGTCCGCGTAACAAGCGGCGCACAGAATATCCAGATCAGCCAAATTTCTTATCTTTTCTTCTCTAATCCTTATTTTTCTTATCTTTTCTTATTTCTTTCTTCTTGCTTTCTTATTTTCTCTCACTTCCATTCTATTTTATTTAATTTATTTGCATACTTTCATTCATTGCATATTTTTAAAATTATTATTGGTGTTCAAATGTTCTTATTCAACTGTTACATCTTTTCTGGTATTTTCTTGGTTCTTAGTGACTTGTTTCATTCTTATTGAGTAATATTATTTAAATCAATGCCAATCTTTTATATCTGTATTACTCTTGCATTGACATGAATTTATATTATCTCTCTTTCCCCACTCTCTTCTCCATTGTTGCAAATTTTGCACCACTGGTATGCCATGTGCTTATATTGTTTTCTCACGTACATGTTGAAGCTTCCATGTAAATGAGACCCTTATCATTTGGCATTAACCCAACCATACTTCATTTATTTTCTTATCTCTATTATTGGGTTACCTTTCTTCCCTTTTTCTTTCAGGATGGCTACCAGGAAGAGATCCGAAAGACGCTTACATGGGGAGACAAGCAAGTCAATCTGCACAATCTATAGCGAAAAGCATCAGTTGAAGCCACCCATCCACTTGCACATTTCAGCATGCACCGAGGACGGTGCAATCTTTAAGTGTGGTGAGGTCGATACCGATCTCCGTGGGTTAGTACTTCCTATCTCAAACACCAATGTTTTATTTTTTCTTGTTAGTTGTTGCATTTGCATATTTAATTGCATGTTTATTTGATTTTATACATTTAGTTACTACTTGGTTGAAGTAATATTTTCTTTTTCAAGAAATTTTATAGCATTTCACTAATTTAAAAAAAAAATTTTGTGTTAAATTTGTTTGAAGTTGTATTTGGAACATGGTTTTTGAGCTAAAGAACACACGACCTGTGAGATTTAAAGCTTATTTATATGGTTACATTATTTAACCATAAATTTTTATTCTTGTGTGTTTTCTTCACTATGATTGCAATCTTAGCTTTGTTCCATTTTATATGTCCAATATTTAGTTTATTTACATGCTTGCATATGATTGAGGCCATTATTTGATTTTAGCTCACTTATCCCAAATAAGCCTACCCTTTAATTCACCCTTGTCAGCCACCTTGAGCCTTTTAATCCCCATTTGTTCTATATTTTACCACATCACTAGCCTTAAGCAGAAAAATAAATTAATTATCCCAATTGAATCTTTGGTTAGCTTAAGATAGAGATTGTGTATCAACTAAGTGTGGGGAAACTGTGGGAACATGGGTTAATAAGGGAATGTATCATGTTTCTAATTTATTTGAATATTGGGAATTTGGGAACCTACTCATGAAAAACCAAAATAGAAAAATAATGGAGAATCCATGTGCATTGATAAGTTATGTTTGCTTTTATGATTAAAAAAAAAGAAAAAAAATATATAATATAAATAAATAAGGGGACAAAATTACCCCAATATTAAGTTTAATAAAAGATCAATGCACATGTGATAAAAATTAAAGAAAATTTGGTACATGAGTATGGGAATTATACAAAAGTGGGAATTATGGGTAGCTAGGCATGAATTTAAAAGTATATAGAGTATATGTATATTAGGTAAGAGCTTAGGTTAATTAAAGATTCATATTATAGCTCACTTGGCCATATATATATATCCTTACCTTTACCTCAGCCCCATTACAACCTTGAAAAGACCTCATGATATTTGCATTGGTACATTAAATATTTGTTGATTGGTTAGATGAAGAACAAAGTTTAGAAAGCATGATTAGAGAAGAGTAGAGTGATTGATCCTAAACACTTGAGAGTTATAGTGATATACACTACCAGTGAGGGTTCAGTGCTTAATTCTATGTTCCCTGCTTTCATGAGCTATCTTCTTACAAGTTTACTTGTTTTTACTGTATAATTTTAATTAGTGAAATCTGATTTATGTTTTTCTTGGAGAATTTATTTACTTTTAAACTAAGTAGGTAGAAACATTTTGCATGTAGTTGCATTCATATTCATAGGTTGCATTTCATACATCCTACCATTCCTCTTCATTTCTTTATAGCTTCTCTTGAGCTTAGCATGAGGACATGCTAATGTTTAAGTGTGGGGAGGTTGATAAACCACTATTTCATGGTTTATCTTATGCTTAATTGAGTGGTTTTTATCAACTCTTTACCCACTTATTCATACTATTTGCATGGTTTTACATTTGTCTTCCTAATTATGTGCTTTGATTGAAAACATGCTTCTTTGGCCTTAAGTTCCCTATGTTTAATCCTCTCTTATTACCATTAGATGCCTTGATTTGTGTGTTAAGTGATTTCAGAGATTACAGGGCAGGAATGGCTCAGAGGATGGAAAGGAAGCATGCAAAAGTGGAAGGAATACAAGAAGTTGGAGAAATTGCTAAGCTGTCCAGCCTGACCTCTTCGCACTCAAACGGCTATAACTTTAGCTACAGAGGTCCAAATGATGCGGTTTTAGTTACGTTGGAAAGCTAACGTCCGGGGCTTTGATTTGATATATAATATGCTATATTTTCCCTGACGTTAAGCGACGCGACCGCGTGCTCCATGCGGCCGCGTCGCAGTGACAGAAATAAGCGTGTTTGAATTCTTCTCCAGTGATTTCTGGGCTGTTTTTGACCCAGTTCTCGGTCCAGAAAACACAGATTAGAGGCTATAAAGTGGGAGAATGCATCCATTCATCATCAGGCTCTCATAATTCACTTTTCATGTTTTTGACCCAGTTCTCCTCTCTCTCTCTCTCTTAGGATTAGGATTTAGGACTTCTCTTAGTTTTAGGAGTGACTCTCGATCCCAGGTTTAATGTTCTTTTCTGTTTAATTTCGTTTCCATTTTTATTCACCTTAGTACTTTAATTGATATTTATCTTTTGAATAATTGGCTTGTGGCTTTCATGTTATGATTTTCTTTATTAATGCAATTGAGGTATTTTCAGATTTGTGATTTATAATTAGCTTTTTACATTCTTGGTTTTGGTTAAGAAATCAGTAACTCAGGAGTTATCCAATTCAACAGCATAATTGATAACTGTTATCTTGCCAATTGAATTGAACTTCAATAATCCCTTGACTTTCCTTTACTTTAGTAAAGGTTGACTAAGTGGAATTAAGATTCAACTTTCATTATTATTGATAAGGATAATTAAGTCTGGACTTCCAATTTCTAATACCTTGCCAAGAGTTTATTTTATTATTATTATTTATTTTTCTTATCATTCAACATACTGCTTCCTTACTTTCAAAACCCCCCAATTTACAATCTTCATAACCAATAATAAGAACATACTTCCCTGCAATTCCTTGAGAAGACGACCCGAGGTTTGAATACTCGGTTATCAATTTCAAAAGGGGTTTGTTACTTGTGACAACCAAAACGTTTGTACGAAGGAATTTTTGTTGGTTTAGAGATTATATCTACAACACAACTGTTTTTATGAAATTCTTTATTGGAAAAAATCCCAACGTCAGTGTTCTTGGCCTTCTTTTTAAGTTTTTCTTCAATCGGCACCTTAACAGATGCTTTAACCCCTTCCTCCCTAGCTCGACTCACATTAGCAGTAGGATTCTTTTCATTATTTGGCCTACCACCATCCTGTGGGACAGCTGCAACATTTTCCTTAGCTTGCGTCCCAAGGTCCCTTATTTGATCATCAATGTAAACCATAACCTCCTTCCCTTCTATCAGTTCAGGTGACGAAACCTCATGTTCAATGTAGATATCAACAAGACCCGCATTCTGTGAACCCATCTCTTACATCTCTCTTAGGTCTGCATCACTGTTTAACTTCCTCAATCCCTCCCCTATGCTCTTTCCAGGTACAAGCCACCAAACTTCCTTCATTCTGTCATAACCTAGCTCCTTATAATAGTTTCTCAGGTAAAATATATCCAGCCTATCCACCTCAACATCACCAAGGCAGTTTCTGTTGTCCGGATAGTAACCAATCTTTCCATCCACACCTTTTTCAAAAGTTCCTCCATGATGAAACATAATATCTAGTACTTCATCCATCTGCGAGATAAGTAAACAAACAAATTAAACACATGCAACACTAACTTCTGAGCATAACTAGAGAACCGTATCATTAGAGAAAATAGCCCTTCTTGGATACATAAAAAACAGAGAGCAACCCAAACCTCATGCTAACATCGTAACCACAAAAAACCTAACAACATAGAAATCTAAACAAAACACCAAACGAAGATGAAATCTCCTTCAATCAACACATCACGTGAAAAGCCATCAATGAAAACATAAAAAAAAAAAATTTAACTTCAAATACACACTGTATTTCTAACCTTGTTGTAGCTGACGATGACGATACCCTCTGCTTCAACAACTTCGCACCTGTGGCGTCCTTCCTTCTCCAGCCAATGAACTCAGTCAAGCACTAACCAGAACGTGCCCTAATGTCACAGCATTCTCTGGACGAAAGAGAGAAGAAATGCTTGAAGAGAAGTAGGAGAAAGACTAACGAATGATCAACCCTCTCCCCAAGCAACCTTTCAAATCCCCTCCATCACAAAACGACGTCGTTCTGATTTATTAACACCCTCCAGGCAAAACAGCGTCGTTTAAGGCTGCCTACGTGGACCATAAACCGCCAGCTCAGCGCTCCGGCTGCTGAGTCACGCCAAAAATGGGTGAAAGGACCAGGATTTCACACGGAGCTCAATCTGAATGGTGCAGTTAGAGCATTTTGAAAGTCAGGGGTAACATTGGTGCACGGGCTCAATCTGAGGGACCATTTTGGAGACTTACTCGCCTAACAGACTACGCCTGAGCCTGTCAGGTCAGACTAGGCCAAATTAAAAAAACTTCAACAAAAATATGTTATTGTTAGATTTTTGTTATTCCATACTAACATCTTACCAATTACTGTCCAACGGTAAACAACACCATGATTGATGGTTTTAAATAATGTTACAATTGGATTCTTCTAATAGTAAATTCAACAGTAACCTTAATCCTCCTTTTTTTAATTAAAAAATTAAATTAATTAGTTACCATTGGATACATCCCACTATAAATCTAACGATAACAAATAACAAATTTTTATTTTTTTAATTAAATAAATTAAACATCTATTATCCTGCTATCAAAATTTGCATTTAAATGACCATTAATCACAATAGAAAATTAATAGTATGTTTTATTAAAACAATAAACCAAAATATCAATAATACAAATAAAACATATAAAATCTATAAAATGTCTAATTACAAAAATAGAGAACCAAAAGAAAGAAAAGAAAAATTCTAAGGGTCCTTATAATCATCTGCATCATTCTCCTAGTTGTCCCTCCCCTTTTTTGTTGGTAGTATTGGTGCAGATAACGATATGCCCCTTTTAGCAGCGTTGCCACCAGGACGAATCTGATAGTTGTAAACCTCATATCCTCCATCATTTTGTGGATCTGCTCCCTAAACTAACTGTATCTAATATCAACTCCTTATATCTCTTATGGTTACCCTCCCAATTAGGGCTGCACACGAATCAGATTGGATATAACCGAAATTTCGATCCATTAAATTCATCGCATCAGATTAGATCTAATATTCGCACATTTTATGCTCGAATCCGATTCGATATGCACATCTACAAATCAGATAAGATCGAATATCGGATATATCCGAAAATATGTTATTGTTAGATTTTTGTTATTCCATACTAACATTTCACTAATTATTGTCCAACGGTAAATAACACCATGATTGATGGTTTTAAATAATGTTACAATTGGATTCTTCTGATAGTAAATCTAACATACATTTACCTTGATCCTCCTTTTTTTAATTAAAGAATTAAATTAATTAGTTACTATTAGATACATCCCATTATAAATCTGACAATAACAAATAACTAATTTTTATTTTTTTAATTAAATAAATTAAACATTTATTATCCTGCTACCAAAATTTGCATTTAAATGACCATTAATCACAATAGAAAATTAATAGTATGTTTTATTAAAACAATAAACCAAAATATCAATAATACAAATAAAACATATGAAATCTATAAAATGTCAAATAACAAAAATAGAGAACCAAAAGAAAGAAAAGAAAAATTCCAAGGGTCCTTATAATTATTTGCATCGTTCTCCTAGTTGTCCCTCTCCTTTTTTGTTGGTAGTACTGGTGCAGATAACGATATACCCTTTCTAGCACCGTTGCCACCAGCACAAATCTGGTTGTAGCAAATCGCATATCCTCCATTATTTTATGGATTTGCTTCCAAAACTAACTGCATCAAATATCAACTCCTTATATCTCTTACGGTTACCCTCCCAATTAGGGCTGCACATGAATCAGATTGGATATAGCCGAAATTTCGATCCACTAAACTCATCGAATCAGATCAGATCTAATATATATACATTTTATGCTCAAATTTGATCCGATATGCACATTTGCAAATTGGATAAAATCGAATATCGGATATATCCAAAAAAATATTTTAAATTATTTATTTCTATTAAAAAATCAATAATACTTTTAAAATCAACAATTAAACAATAACTAAACTCTAATTCAATAGTTCAGTAGCAACAATAATAATTAAGCAACAACAACAATAATTTAATAATTCAACAGCAATGTAGAATTAAAGTCATAACAGCAACAACTCAGAATAAAAAATTAAATTTATTGATATCTCATTTTTTTACAAAAAAATCCTGATGAATAATCGATTATTGAGATTTTCATGTTTTTCTCATCATTTGTTGGAAAAAAAGCAACAAACAAGAAGAAAAGTGTTGAAGAAAAAGTATTGGCAAGGTAGCTTGTCGGCGAGGTGTCAAGGTGATGAAGAAGGAGGCGGCCAGATGATAATGAAGGAGGCGGTTAGGCGACGTAGAGGGAGGAACCAATCGGCGACGATCCACGAGGTCAAAGTGTTGACGAAGCACAATGAGGAAGACAAATGTAACGACGACAAAGAAAAGAGGGAGTTTCTGATTGGTAGTGGTAAGCATCGCTGATTAGGTGTGGCTCGAGAAGCCAAAACTGAAAAGAGGGTGAGGGTTGATAGATTAGGTGTGAAAGGCGCCGTTTTCTGGAGAGAAGTTAGGATATTAGGTTTAGGTCATTAGGGTGTTGATAGTTAGGTATTTATATTATTTATTCATTTTTTATTATGAGTTGCGGATCTGCGGATCAGGTCCATGGGTAATGGTATAATATCCATTATCCGATCCTATTAGAGTGCAGATCGGATTGGATCGATTCAATGATCATGCAGATCGTTAATATCCGCAATTTGCGAATCGGATATGGATAAATATCGCAGATATGCAGATATTATCCGATCCATGTTCACCCATACTTCCAATTAATCTTTTCCATGTTAAGTTACCTTTTAGCCCTCCTTAATTGTAATACTGACTCCATGCATCACATCAATTTTTTCGTGTTTAGTCCATACCTAATACAAGGTTTGAACCCATAATGGTACAAATGATTGGTTATATTCGCCGTACCTAAATACTAATATAGTCAACACTTAGTGCATGAACATCTAGATACCCCCTTTGACCTAAACGGTTCCATGTTGAACCCATGCGCAACAAAGAGACACCATAAAGTGCTCATGTTTTCTTCTCCCTTGTTGATCGTTACCACTATTATAAATCTACAAACAATGACGTGAAATCATTATCCCCCAAAGATCAAAGAATCTAAGCATCAATAAAAACCATAGCTTATTAATTTTTTACAAAAAATTTTCAGAGTTTTCACTAGAATTAGAGGTCTCCGCCAAATATTATTTTCATCTTTAATTTTCTCATTTTTCACAAATTAAACATTTGCAATTACAATTTTAATCAAACAAGTATTCAATCAATCATATCCAAATTAACCTAATCGTTATAGTACACATCCTTTTATTAATTTGCACTTTTTAATCGAGTCATTGATTAGCCTGAGAAGGCTTGGGGCAATAATATTAATGTTCTTAGGTTAGTAGAATATCTAATCGAAGTCTTACCTGAGAACGTCAATTCAATATCTAAGGTTCTTAATTGGTAGAGTATCCAATTGAATCACTTTGTAGTCCTCAAAATACTTGAAAAAATAATATCAAAGGTCCTTAGGTTGTGTTGTGTACAATCTGAGTTAAAGTAGTAGCATAAGAAGGCTCAATGTAAATAATATCTTTTGTACATTTATTCTAAAAGTAAAACTCTCAAGTATTCTTGAGGACTGGATTTAAGCATTGTAGCTAAACCAGTACATATCATTGTTTGCCTTTTCTACTGCCTTAAATATTAAATATTATAATTCATGACTTTTAATATTCTAGATAAGATATAATATGATACATTGTGTCTAAGTCTGATTATACCTCAATTTTTCTAAAATACTCTAAGGATATTAGAAACTATATTAAAATTTGAAGTATCTCAAATAGCATTTTCAAAAGAAACAATAACATATTATTTAAAATAACTGTTGATTCATATTTGCTCTAAAACAACTAGATGCTAATATTTTTTTTGCTACATATAAGTCTGAAGACTTAAAAAACATTCATAGTTCACCTACTTAAAAAAATTAGTGTAGAATGATAAAACCCCATTCTCATGATAAGTATTTACCATTTTCATAGAAGTGTGCCAGAACCTGGATAAAATCTGCATTTCCAATTTTTCTATTCTTATCTCATATAATTATCTTCATATTTCAAACTCGTGAGGAACATACAACTACTTATAAGTTCTTAGAGTTCATTTGCAAGCCTTTAAAAAGTATTAGGATGTATCCATTAGTATATTTATTCCATATACACTTCCGTTTATAAAAAAATTATCATTGATTTTTATATTCTCAATTCACCGCTCGTGAGTATTTTGTGCTTACTGATTAACAAAATAAAGGGAAGTAAGAAATGAATAGTTGAAGAAATGGCTTAAGATTTTAGAACTAACTTGACGTTCAAAATTTGAAACATCAAGAGTAAAATATTAATTAAATCCCTTTTCAAGGAAAAAAAAGGTAGATTTCTCCATCTTCGAGAACATGTGAAGCCATAATTATTGTCTTTGGTTTTCGCGCCAAACCTCACCACTCTTGTTAATCATCTTTGCACCAAAGATAAAAACTCAGAGGGCATTTATGACGAGAGAACTCGGTTCAAAGTTTGAACGAGTTATTCTCTGTGGAATATGTTAGAGCTAGCATGAAGATATTCACACTGGATTGAATCAGCACACATCAGAAAGACCACAAGTAAGAAACCTGCCCTGCTAACATGGAAGGTCAACTACCGTTCAAATACAAATAGTTGGCCATTTGACTAAACTTTTCTGAGGCGCATTATTTTAGACAACTTCATGTCGCTCTATTGAGGTCGATCCAGGATCCCTACCTGTTGGCCATTTTAGCAATTGATAAGGGGCACGATTGTCATACAGAAGATCAAATTCTCAAAGATACGCCAAATCTCTAAAATGATAATGTATCCACATCATTAAATGAAACTATATCTCGTTTTAGTTATGCAAGATTACAAAATTTAATGACCAGCCCGATAATCCTAAGAATATAAAAGGAGGGATTCTGAATCCCTCCATGTACATTAACACCTCTCATAAGCTTTCACCTATTGCCTCAAATTGACATAAATATTAGAGTGTCTTTACCTATTTTTCATCGGCTCACACACTTTTAGATAAAAAAAAATAGATACCAGTATTTAGTTGTTGTTGTTGTTGTTCTTGTGAAGGATGGCTGCTGTATAGCTCGTCCACCGGCGAATTACTAGGAGCTTTCTGTCAAGATGAGTTATACCTCGATAGTAGGAGAACAAGTAGGTGGGTACCTGCAAAAGGCTCTCCGACACTCAAGTTAGTGAGTGAAATAATAGACTTTGCAAAGTGCAATGTGTTTAAATGATTTTCTTAGCTTCCTTTTATATCTGGAATGAGATGTCCTTGGTTACATTTCCAAGCATCTCACTTAAAGGAATAATAATGTTTTAAAACGTTGCTATGCGTTTTGATATTTTAGTAATCGAACTATAGCGTTTATAGCCGAGTTATAACGTTATAACCGAGTTATAACAGTTACAACACAGCCCCAAGTTTTTCCTGGTGATATTTTGATAAAGCTTATTTTTTGAGTTATAACTAGGTGATATGAGTTATAGGTATAGAGCCCCCAGATCAACTTACTTTATTAAAATAAAATAAATAGAAATGGGAAATGATTGAAATAAATGTTCATAGGAAAGAGTGAAAGTCTTGTCATTAAATGATAAAGAAACCACCCTTCCAGTTTCCAATGTGATTTAGTGTTGTTAGTTTCGAGAGAAACAACGGGTGTGATTGATTATATGGAACTAAACCGAATTTCATTAAATTTTGATATATTTATTTAGAATCCTGAAGGGTTTCATAAATGAAAGTTCAGTTTGGATAAAATATTTTGGGAAGAGAGTGAAATATGAGTAAAAGAGGTCAGTTTCTTTCTCTTTCAGTTTGATTTTTCATTCTTTCATCTTCTTCTTTCTATTTTGTGGAAAACAATGGGGGAGAAAAAGGATAAAGAAGTACAAAAGGATGATCACACCTCCACCATAAGAGGATTATTCCACCTGGTGATTAGGAGGTTGAAAGAGACAGAAGGCGAAGAGTTAGATTAGAATTGAATATCCTTTAGATAGACTATCAAAGTTTCTGGTTTAGCATAAACTTTAAGTTTGATCTGAGTTGTCGGAGTTTTAGTAATGCCTCTGACTTTTTCGGGACCTTATATATTATCTATGCGGGCACCTTTACCATATTGAGAACCTCCGGTTCTCATTTCATACATATTTTGCTATTTTTTAGATGCAGGTCGAGAGGCACCTCATTGAGCATTCTGGAGATCCTTTAGAAGCGAAAAACTATTTCAGGGTTGGGAGTTTTTGTTTATGTATATAGATGTGTATATATATTCTCTACTGTATATATTGTATTTTGTCCCTCTTAGAGGTTGACTTGGAGAAACAGGTGTAATATCTTATCTTTTGGGATACTCTGTCAACTTGTATATATATGTATATATACTCTGGCCAGCCTTAACTTCGCAGGTCGAGTCTAAAGTTTAATATCTGTACCTTTTGGAACTTTGATATTTATATCTATAGTTTATCCTTTCCGTTTGATCTTATTTGTCCATTTTACGTTTATCCGCACGAGTGTGATGCGATTTTTTGTTTTTGGTTTTATTTTTTATCGTACCCCTTTTCTTTCAAGGCTCCTAGCTATATTATCCTTGTTATATATGTATGTATTTTACTTTTAGAGGTCGTAGCGCCTCGCCATCTCTAATTTATGTCCTAGGCGTAAAGCTCTGTGTGATAGGGTGTTACAAAGATGGTTCTTATAATTGGGTTAGTGAGGATGTAAAAATCTGCAGGTCTCTCTTTTTAGATAAAGATAATATTGATGAAATAGATTCTACAAAAATAGCGAGTCTGGATTTTGGGTAGACCTGTTACCATGTATAAGGGTCATTTTGAGTATTTCTACATGTATAGTTGTGTGTTGGAAAAGCTTTAGGTGAAGTTGCCTTTTATGAATTTTGAATGTAGTGTGTTGAAGCAGTTAAACTGTGTGAAGGATTACCATGTGTTCATAACACGCAGCAGAAGAAAATAAAATAATCCTAAAGATCTATTTTGTGCTTAAACTTTATTCCAATAATAATATGTAGATTAGATATAAATACCTGTGTACGCTAGTAAAAATCACTTTCTCCTTCGATGGTACGAAGGTGCTATGCATATCCACACCGAGAGCAATCTTTGCTGTCAACTCCTTGACAAATGGACATCTGATCTAAATTGAGAAACCTCTTGCAACTCTTTGCACGCCATAAAATTCTTCTCCAAGAATTAGGCTCACATACATTTATGTGTATAGAGGTAAAGGAATAAAACTCTTATGTTTTATTCTCATTTGCATCACATTCCTCTACTCTTGGCATACATATATATAGTATGAGATTTGTTACTGATTTTAAATTTGAATCTCAATTCAAATTTAAATCATATCTTGAAATTCTAAATCCGAATCTTTCAAATTTATGAATTATATCATAACTCAATTTGAAACAGAATCAGTTAGGATCTCATCCAAATTTAGAAATAGAATAACTAATTATTCTCAAATCTCATTTAATATTCTCAATTATCATACTATTATTATATTCTTGGTGCTAGCAAAGAATATAATAATATTCCATTTTGAATTAATATAATTATTTATTTGATCAAATCAAAATAATAATTAAATAATTCTATAGCAAATATTAGAACACTTGTTAGTGTGTGACCCCATAGGTTCAATACTAAGCGGGTAGTAAATTAGTCATACTAAATTTACTAATCAAGGTTGGCGTCTAGCAACACTCCTCAATGACCCGATAGTATGAAGTAATAAATTTTTACTAAGAACCTTAGAAGAACAAAGTATAATTCCTTCCATCTTTCCAGCTCTTGGTTAACCCTTAGAGTATGGTTTAATTGTCAAACTCTAACTTGTTACCATTATTATAATGAACTGTGAATGACCTAAGAAAATCATTTCTTCATTCATTCAATCCCCTTGGCCAAGGTTTTATTCATCTCAGTCATTATAATCATAGAGTTCAAACTCTTTACTGAGAGTTGACGGATTTCTTATTGACTAATCATTAATTCTGCAAATATTTAAATCATACCCAATATCCATTCAACTAGCACCCTAGGGTATTAGGTGTCCGGAATCAAAGTATAATAAATACATTGTTAATTACTATGACAGTCGTAGGTCAAAGAAAACTCTATTACTATGTTCATCTTAAGAATATCCTATTGACAAATATACGGTAATTATAACCATTAGGAATTCTCAAAGTGAGTCAGTTCAATGGTCATATCTCTATATGCACCATCTATATATATAATTTTATAAATGAGATCTATTAATCTTCATCTCATATATATATATATATATATATATATATATATATATATATATTGATCTTTCCGGATTATTAATGTCCTTTTTAATAATCCTATGACCAAGAATAATTTAGATTAAATTATAAAAGATTTATCTCTCAATATTATGATCACTATCACAATGATAAATCTCTAAATTTAATCAAGGACCTTATTATATTAACATTTTAATATAATAACAATAACAAATTATTTGATACGTGATTGATTAAATTGTCGTCATACTACTTATTCCCAACACTGTGCTCCTTCTCAATTGCACCCAAATGGTTGGGCTTTGTTAAGGTGTTTTGAAATATTAATGGAATTTCTGGAGGTGAAACCTTCTTTAGAGTTGTTCTTTTCTATGTTTCAGGCCAAAGGGGTTTGGAAGGAGGTTTAGGTAAATTTGAATAGTACCCTTAGTTTTTCAATTTTTAAACTTTACAAATTGTCGTTCAAAGATTTTAAAGAAATATTTTTGAAAGTAAGATCGGCGGAAGAAAAATTTTCTTTCTACCTGGATGAACACCTTGGTGAGAAGTTTCCCCTCTGATGGTGTTCACAACCACAACATATTTAGGTTTCGAAGAGATAAATCCGAGGAATGAGGGTATAATAGACTATCTTATGGAGGTTGTTAATAGAGAAAGTTTAATTTCTATTTTTGATTTGCTCCCATGGAAAGAGGACAAAATGTCTGTGGTGAACTATCTCGATAAGTTTTGATAGTTGATCTCCATATGTTTGGAAGCATAACTGATTTGTATTTGAATATTTTTCTTTGTTTTTACTTAGGTGAAAAATATCCTGGAGTTTCGGCTGCGAGCTTAAGAGCTCGGTACAAGATAAAGAATGTCAAAAAGGAGAGATCATCATCGAACCCTGTCAAAGGAGATGGAAGAGTGGAGGTTAATCAACCTATCCCAAAAATAAGGAAGATCGTCTTTAAAAAAAGGATACCGGTCTTATTGATACGGATATTTTTGATGACTTATTGGAAAAAGGAATAGAGATTCCGTTGGAGGAGCTGACTACTGTTGTGAGTAATTAAGAAAAGTTGTCTGGTTTTGCCGACGGAGGTGATGAGTCTTTAGTTTGGGATAAGAATTTTCCTTTTATGGTTGTTGCCGATGAGACATTTCAGTCGTATTCCGATGTAACCTTAGTTAATGAGGTTAAGGATGTTGTTATTGATCAATATTTATAGGTACAACTTTAGTACATGTATAAGGTAGATTACATTTTTTAGTTATCTGATATAGGTGCTCTTTTTTAGGTGCTCGAATTTCGATTGGCGAGCATTGGTCGGAGTCGGGATATAAAGCATAAAAAATTATTAGAAAAGACTGATGAGCTGGCTAGTTTGAGAGAAGATTTGGATTTGAAGAATGATCTGATAGCTAAGATGAAAAAGAAGTTCTCAGAAAAGGAAGAAAAGCTAAAGTCGGTTAAGGACAATTATGAGAAAAAATCAGAGTTTCTAAAGAAAAATGAGATTGACCTCTCTAATATGAAGAATCAAATGATTGATGTTATTGTAAAACTTAAAAATTTGGAGAACAGTAGGCAAACTAAAATATTATATGCCTTTGCTGAAGAATTTGAGCGGGCGGTGATGTAGGCCAAGTTTTTTGTCCCTGACCAAGATTTTCCCCCAAATGGATCTGGGTAAAGTAGTCCATGAGGAAACGCTAGTAGATGACGATGAAGCTGCCGAGGAAAAAGATGAAAACCTGGCTGATTATTGGATGGTTTGTTGTTAGTATTTTTTTTATGCTTTTGTTGTTTTAAAGACAATGATTGAGTTGTAAAAAAACTATTGATCATCGATCTTGTGATATTTTGGTTATGTATTTAGCCAGTTGTTTTGGCTTCGTATGGATTGATAAGAAATTTAATTATATATATATTTGTATTGCTAAGAGATAATATTTGATGATAGATAGGTTGGTGGTTTCATTGATCAATGAAATTGTTTTTTGAGTTTTATGAAATATGTCGGAATAGTTCCTCCGATGAATTTTGGATAATCTTTATAGATAGTCACTTCGATTTTTGTGACCGTGTTATGATTGATAGGTAGCAATTTGGTAATTTGATATGGTAAAATATTAATTTGGTTGTATTCCAAAAAATGTTATCACTATTGGATAAAGTTGTGATGTTTTTTGAGCATGTGGTGAAATGGATAGTAGACTCAGATGACATGCTAGTCATAATTTGCGTTTGATAGTCACGGGTCGAATTTGACAGAGATCGGATAAGGAGATAATTGATATATAAATCGGCTTGTCCTGAGACATAATAGATTGTTGTTTGACCCTTGTTTACAAAGGTGCAGTTAGGCATGCCTTGTTAAAACTTCTCCAAGTAAAAACCCTCTTTGAAAAAAAATCTTGTGAGTAGAAAAAAAAGTACAAGCCTATCATTGTCTTTTAACTGTAATATTACTTTAAAGATGAAATATTCCAAGTGTTAGGTAAGATTGTACCATCTAAATATTGGAGTCTATATGCTCCATTTCCTAGGACTTTGGCAATTCGGAGTGGGCCCTCCCATTTGGCTGCAAATTTTCCATGAGATGGAGGTCGTCTGGCTTGCTCAATTTTTCTAAGTACCAATCGACCATTTGAAAGGAGCAAGGATTGACCTTCTGATTGTATCGCCGAGCTATGTGTTGCTACATTTCTCGGTGGTGAAGAGTAACTATATCTCGGATGTCTTCAATGGAATCCAGGTCTAGTCGCCGAGCTTCATTGCGGTTGGTTGCTTGTGTGCACAGCGAGGATTGAGAGATCTCCACAGGAACCATAGCATTAGACCCATAGACTAAACGGAATAGGATTTTCTTAGTAGTAGAATATGTAGTGGTGTTGTATCCTCAAAGGATTTCTGGAATTAGCTCGGCCCAAAGCCCTTTTGCATCATCCAATTTCTTTCTTAAAGCATGTAAGATGACTTTATTTACTGCTTCAGCTAATCCGTTGGTTTGTGGATGTTCAACTGAAGAAAAATGTTGTTGAATTTTTAAATTCTGTAAAAAAGTTGTGAAATTATGATTGACAAACCGGCTATCATTGTCAGTAATAACATGTTGTGGTATACCAAATATGCACATAATGTGTTTCCAAACAAAGGAAATCATTTGTTGTGATGTGATTTTGGCCAGTATTTCGGCCTTAATCCATTTAAAAAAATAGTCAATAGCTACAACTAGAATTTTCATCTGACCTGGTGCAATGGCAAGTGGACCGAGGATATTAATTTTCTATTGATAAAATGGCCAACTTACTTCAGAGTTATGTAGTAGCTCGGTTGGGACATGTATGATTGGAGCATGTTTCTGATAGTTTGTGCAAGATTTTACCTTTTGATGACAATCTCTCTGTAAGCTCGGCCAGAAGAAGCCGGCATGGAAAATTTTGGAAGATAGACTCCATGCTCCTATATGCGTACTGCATATTCTTTACGAGACTCAACTAGGGCAAGATCTGCCTCTGACCTGTTTAGACATTTCAAGAGTGGACGAGTATATCCTCGTTTATACAAGTTATTATTTAACAATGTAAAGAATGAGGCTTGTCGTCAAAATTGTTTCAAATTACTGATTTCAAACAAAATATTTCCAGTTTTCAAATAATGAATATAAGGCCATCGCCAGTCATCACTCTGGTTAATGTTGCAAATATTAATAAAATTGATGCTTGGTGTAACCAGAGTGGATTGTAGAAGAGTTGAAGTGTGTGACTGTGTATTGGCGAGCTTGGACAGAATGTCAGCTCGGTGAATTTATTCTCTTGGAATATGATGAATTTCAAATTTTGAAAAAGAAGGTATGAGTGATTTTACAATATCTAAATATTTTGTTAGAAGTGGATCTTTGACTTAAAAAGATTGATTTACTTATAGCACTACTAATAAAGAGTCACAATGTACCATTATGTCATAAATGTTTAATTCTATTTCTAACCTCAAACCAGCAATAAGTACTTCACATTCGACCTGATTGTTGCTGGCCTTGAAGAAAAAGCATAAAGAGTGTTCCAAAACAATTCCATTACCATCTTCAAGGAGAATTCTAGCTCCTGACCCTTGGGAGCTAGAGGCACCATCTACATAAAGCGTCCATTCCGTTGGCATATCATCGGAGTTGGGAGTAGTAAACTTGGCAAAAAAATTTGTGAGGTATTGTGATTTAATGGATCCTTAGGCTTGATATCTGATATCAAACTCGGATAGCTCAATAGACCATTTTCTTAGTCGTCTAGCTAATTCTGGTTTTGTGAGCATTTGTCGTAGTGGTTGCTCGGTTCGAACATTGATGATATGACTCTAGAAATAAGGTCAAAGGCGCCTAGCTAAGAATATTAATGCTAAGGCAACCTTTTCTATCTTGGGATAACGAAGTTTGGCATTTTGTAGAGATTTGCTAACAAAATAAACAGGCTTTTGCACATTGTCCCTTTCTGTAACAAGAAAAGAACTAATATCCCAGTCAGTAATAGATAAATAAAAATAAAGTTCCTCTCTTATTTCATGTTTTTGCAAAATTGGAGGTTTTGAGAGGATATTTTTGAGGTTTGAAAATGCAGTTTAATAATGACCATCCCACTTAAAGTTATTCTTCTTTTTGAGTGATTGAAAGAAGCAAAAAGACTTAGAAGCTAGACAAGGTAAGAATCTTGATAAGAAAACAAGTCTCCCTGTCAATCGCTGGACCTCCTTTATTGTTCAAGGACTTTGCATTTCCAGAATAGCTCGGCATTTGTCAAGATTGGCCTCTATACCTTGGCTTGTAAGTAAAAACCCAAGGAATTTACCTCCTTGGACACCAAAGGCACATTTTTCGGGATTTAGTTGCATGATGTATTGTCTAACTTGTGTGAAAATCTCTACAAGGTTGTCTATGTGAGACTTGCCGATCTCAGTTTTTGCTGCCAACATAAATCTTCATGTTTCGACCAATTTGTTTGGCAAACATCTTATCCATAAATCGCTGATAAGTAGTCCCTGCATTCTTAAGGCCAAAAGGCATAACTTTTTGGCAAAAATTACCTTATTCAGTTATGAAGGCAGTTTAATCTTAATCTGAAGGATGCATGAAAATCTGGTTATAACAAAAATATGCATCCACAAAATTTAAAGTTCCAAAGCCAGATGAATTATCAACTAAAGCATCAATAGATGGTAAGGGATATGCATCTTTAGGGAATGCTTTATTTGAATCAGTGAAGTCGACACACATGCGCCATTTACCATTATGTTTCTTTACCATGACAACATTAGCTAACCATGTTGTGAACCTGATTTCTTGAATGAATTTGGCATCAATGAGCTTTTTAGTTTCCTCTAGGGATGCTTCTCGTTTTTTGATGCCGAGGTTGTATTTTTTCTATGCTACAGGACGGATTGATGAGTTTATTGCCAGGTTATGAGATATTATAGAAAGGTCGATCCCAGGCATGTCAGCGGGAGTCCAAGAAAATAGGTCGATATTTTGTTGAAGAAATCGGCTGAGCTTCTTTTTCTCGTCCTTCTGCAGAGCTGAACCTACAAAAGTGAACTTGTTTGGATCATTAGTTAAAGAGATTTTTTGTAACTCCTCCATTAGGGTGGGTCAATCTTGAAGCTCGGCTCTTGGGTCTAATCTGGCCAATGATGGAAGCTCGCACGAGTTGTGGACAGCATTTATTTACGCACCTATAGCTCGGTTGGCCACAGGCAATTTTAGACTGATATTATAGTAATGCCGAGCTTCACGGAGATCATTTTGAATTGTTGCAATAAGGTTGTCCTATACATGAAACTTAACACAGAGATAAATTGTTGCCACTATAGCACCGAACTTATTCAGAAAAGGTCGTCCAAGGATTAAGTTATAAGAACTGAAACAATCAACCACAAGATATTGAATATCTAGAGTTTTTGTTAGAGAATTCTCACCAAGTGTGGTCTGTAACCATACAGATCCCAAGACATGTACTCGTTCACCTGAGAACCCTACTAAGTCTCCAGCGGATGGTTGCATTGTGTTATCTCAACTTCATTTTTTGGGATGTGGAGCACAAAAGGACATCGACACTACTCCCGGGATCTAATGGCACTTTGCGGACTATTAGATCCCCTATTTGAATGGAGATATCAATTGGGTTATCTAAGTTGATTTCATTTGAATGGAAGTCGGACGGTTGGAATGTCATCTTTGGGAAGTTGGGCAGAGGTCGTGGATTGTTGAGGGCGCCTTCAACGGCAAGCATAGCTCGATAGCTGCGCTTACAAGCTGAGCTTGTAGTTCCACCACCAGAAAAGCCCCCAGATATACAATTAATGATAACTCGAGGTTGATTAGGTTGGGGATGAGTTGGTTCGTCCTTGTTGCGTAAAGATTACCCTGCAGAAAGTTGGTCGGTTGAGTGTGGGTGGACCTCTGGATGGAGGTTTGGAATGCTCATTGCTACTTTGGTGAAGCGAGTAACATACTCCCTTAGGCTTTCATGTTGTCCTTGCTTGATAGTGTTCAGATAATCGAAGTCGTGTAAATATATGGAAGATGTAACGAACTGATCTTCAAATAGCTTGGCGAGCTTCTGAAAGCGTGAGAATCTGTAGGCAAAGAAAAAGACCATTCAAGTGCAGGACCGTCTAAAAAAGTAGGAAAACAACAACATAAGATAGGATCAGAGGCACTGTTTACCATCATCATAAAGCGAAATTTTTTGACGTATTTTTTTGGATCACCCATACCATCATATGGAGTTAGTGTTATTGGTAATGCAAAGTTCCTAGGTAGTTTGAAATTCATGACATCTGTCGTGAATGGTCCAGCTGTGCTGTCTAATTCGTCGTCTTTCTCGTTTTGTTGATCTCCCTCTGGTTGTTGAGTTTCAGAGACTTGCGTTGGATCTGAATTTTCTTCCTCGTCATTTGTTTGTTCGTTATGATCATTGTTATTTTCAATCTGAGCATTGCTTAGCTCAGCTATCTGATTCGCCATTCTTTCGTTTTCTTCTGCCATTCGCTGATTAGCTTGCTGAGCTCCGTTACCATTCGAAGATGCTTGGATGGTGTGGGAGGAGGTTGGTCACCCATGAGAAGAACTAAAAGTTTTGGGACCTAAAGAAAGAGGAATCTTTTATTTCTCAGCCCCACAGTGGGTGCCAATTGTTCTTGTGAAGGTTGGCCGCAGTATAACTCGTCCTTCAGTGAATAACTAGGAGCTTTCCGTTGAGATGAGTTATACCTCGGCAATAGGAGAACAAGGGGGTGGATACGTACAAAAGGTACTCCGATGCTCAAGTTAGTGAGTGAAATAATAGGCTTTACAAAGTGCAATGTGTTTAAACAATTTTCTTACCTTCCTTTTGAGAAAAGGACAAATAGGTCCCTGACCTTTTGCCACACAGATATTTAAATCCTTAAAGATTGGAAAATACATATACATCCCTGACCTTCTCAAAACCAGGACATTTAGATCCCTCTATTATATTGAGCTTTTGAGACCTAACGGAGATGTATGACGTGGACTCCGTTCTACTGATGTGGCCGTTACAGTGTGCCACGTGGAGGTGCGAAATGGTTAAGGGACAAAATAGTCTCCTACGCCAAAAATGATGCCGTTTGAGATGTAGCCTTAATCCTACAAAAAGGGTGAACAAAAATGGGGTCTTTGAAGTTGTTCATGGCCACTGATGGTGTATCCACGAGTTCAAGGAGAAGTGGAAGAGGAGGACAAAGACATGAATTGTCCGTAACGAGCTCAGGGACGTTTGTATTGCATGCCAGAGATGAGAAAGCTGGCGGCATCTCCCTGAAGTGCTTTTATGGAGTTTTATGCAATCATGTTTATGTCGAATACTAACAAAGACCCTAATAGAGTCTTCTCTGGGTGCACATTCTATAAGGTAAGTAAAGAAATTTGTTGGTTATTGATGAGCGGATATTTTATACTCTCTTTGGCATTATTTTCATATAGTTTTTATTATGTTTTGTTTAATTTTATTATATTTTCATAGGTTTTAGGGCAAAATTTACATTTTTGGATTCTACTTTGAGTTGTTGCGTTTTATGATGATTTCAGGTAATTTTTAGCTGAAAATTGAGGAGTTTTGAAAAAGTTTGAGTCAGAGACAGAGAAAGGGCTGCAGATGCTGTCGGATTCTGACCTCCGTGCCCTTGAAGGAGCATTTCTGAAGTTACAAAAGTCCAAATGGCGCATTCTTAACGGCATTGGAAAGCTACCATCCAGGTCTTTCCATCAATATATAATAGTCCATACTTTGCTCTGGAAATGAAGGTAAAAAACTGGCGTTCAATGCCAGTTCTTCACCCCCTTCCTAGCATTGAACGCCCAAAAAGGAGTCCAAAGCTGGCGTTCAATGCCCAAGAAAGGTACTAGCACGTGGAGTCACCCTTAGCTCAGCCCAAACACTCATCAAGTGGGCCCCAGAAGTGGATTTTCGCACTAAAAGACTATTCTACCCTATTTTTGTAATCCTTAGTTATTAGATTAGTATATATAGACAAGAGTTCACCCTTGTTAAGAGCTCTTGGCCACTCTACACGTTTTGCATTACTTTTCTGTAAGCTATGAGCAACTAAACCTCCTAGGTTAAGGTTAGGAGCTCTGCTGATTCTTATGGATTAATAATATCACTATTCTATTTCAATCTATACTTGATTCCATTCTAAGATGTATCTTCGTTCTTCATCCTAATGAATTGGGAGTGTAACTTGACCGTCATCTCTATTCTACATGGGTTCTTGCAAGTCCTTGATGGGATAGTATTGAACCACAAGCTTGATTATACATCTCTTAGACGACTAATCCACGACTTCGTTGGGGACTTGGAGACATCAGTTCAGCCGATGTATAGGGCAATTAGGGCCTTTGTGGTATAGGCTAGAATCAATAGAGCAGCGTTCTCTGATCCGGAAGATCCAACCTTGTCTGTGGCACTTTTAGTAGGATCACCAAGGGAATGGACTATAGGAGCTTCACCCCCGTTCAGATTGGATGACCACTAACCTGGCGTTTGATCTGAAGCAGAGGAGATTAATGACCACTGACCTGGCGTTAATCACGTACAGCCTGCCATGGAATGAATCATCAGAAGTTGAAGTAGACAGTGAAAAAAGTTGATCCAGAAGGAGGAAGCATCTCCGAAGCCTCAACCATTCTCTTATCACTGAATTCACACCAATTAAGTAATTCTATTTTTATTCTATTTTTAATCATTTTTCCACAACAACTATATTTTCTATCCGCCTGACTAAGATCTACAAGGTAGCCATTGCTTGCTAAATCCGACAATCTCCGTGGGATCGATCCTCACTCACCTGAGGTATTACTTGGATAATTCGGTGCACTTGCCAGTCTATCTGTGCGAATATTGCGGAGTCAATTTTGTGCACCAGTTGTGCACAATTTTTCACCTGAAATACTATATGATTTTTGAATTGTGTGGTATGCTGTGTAGGTAAAAGAACCGTGTTGCAATTTTTTTGTCTAGCTTGATGAACACATTGGAGACTCGGGAGCTTTTATACAAGGACCCTGGGAGAGAAGGATATAAAAATTTTTGAAGAGCATCATAGGGCACATAAGTTGAAAAATAGAATCAATAGTTTGGAGAAGAGGATTGTTGCTTTGGAGATGAAAAAATAAAACCAATTGGATGGTTCATTTATGTTGTTATAGTTGCTCTGTCTGTTGTTATAAAGTGTAGCAATTGAGTAGTGTCTAAAATAAAACAATGGCAGCACAAAGTAGTTCTTTTTTTCCTAATATGTGCTGTAATGATTAATGCCATTTAAGATATTCATAGTCCCTATATTTTGTAGTGTTTGTGAAAAATACAATGAAATTACTGTTAAAAATAGACTCTCAATTGTTCAGGAACTGAAATTAAAGTCGTTAAATTTAAAAAATAAGTTTTATAACTCCAAAAGAAGAAACAAGTTTGCCAACAATGTAGTTTGCTAAATTACATGGTACCATATAACAAGTTTACTTTGACCAAAATGAAGCAATACAAAACAAGTACCATAAAAAGGAGGTCTCAAGTTTGCCATAAACCATTACAAGAAAACACATTAAACTTAAACAAAATGAGAGACACAATTCTTCACTTTGAATTGTTGGATGATGGATTGGGAATGGACTTCACAGCCTTGTTGTAGCAGGAGTGACTGCTGCCAACGTCTCCTTAGATGCTTATGCACTTAATATTGATGGTGAAATCTGAGTATTTTCTGCAGCCTAAGTGTTGGATGGGAGTGGACCTTGGCCAAGTGGAGTAGGTGGCCTAAAGAATTTTTGCTTTGGCCTTTGACTTGGAATGATTCAACTGAGCTCTTTTTGGGGCCATGGATGGAGCTTTGGCAGGAGGTCTAAATAGAGTGTGCAAATTAGGGGTCCCTGCTGTATATAGAGTTAGTGTTGGTCCTGGTGGTCCTACTACAAGTATAGTCCTTATTGTTGTTGGACTTGGTATAGGGTTCAGGTGACTTGGGGCTTCCACATTCTGGACCTGCTTTATGTTTGTCAAAACAAATATATTTAGCTCATAGACACAAGTCGTGTATCAATATGTTACATATTCAAAAAACAAATTGAAAAAATAAGTCTTCATTACAATGGAAACTTGTTGTTGGGAAGTTGGATTGTCAACCTGGCTACTATGAGTATTTTGACCCTACAAGATGCATACAATCATATTTAAAGTGTCATGAGTTCCTTGACTATTATATAGACAGATAATGTCCCATAAGTAAACTTTCAACTTACATTAAATGGGGAAGCTAACTGTGATAGTGGAAGTACCACCAGAGATTGAGAAGTACTGACATCCTTCTTCTTCGCCTTCTTTGTCTTTGGCTTCCAATTAGGGTTGGATGGGACTCTTTTGCATATTTTGTAGTTGTGGCATTTTTCACCACACTTGCTGCAAGTCACACTAAATGACTTTTTTAGTTTGTCACCTTGCATGAATGGCTCAGCTGGATCCTTCTGCTTACTGTGCACTTTCGGACGTCCAATTGGTCTCTTGATGATGGATGGATCTGGCTTTGTGAATTCATATTTTGTCCAGTACTCTTCGCTTGGCACATGTTTAATGCAATGCGCATAAGTCCTATGGATTGACTCCATACATAGCCAAGGGTGCACATAATCTTGTGGCGAATCATGTCTCTTTCTAATGGCAGCAATTGCATGATAGCAAGGCATCCCTAAAACAATAATGGAATGATAAGTTCAAAGCACATTAAAATGAAACATAAAGTAATAGTAATAAATATTTAATTGTAAAAAGGCTTAGCATATAAATACCAGTCAACTGCCATCTGTTGCATGAGCAACTATGGTTGATGAGATCTACGTCCACCCTTATTGCTTTGCGACTCATCCCGAACCTCTTTTTTTCATTGTCACCAGTCCACTTCACCATCCATTTTGTGCTAATATTGATAAGTCTTTCCATCCTCTTTTGATGAACTAGTGCAAACTTGCCAAGATAGTTATCTAGTAGTCGCTTATGGTTCACCATTTTTCTCATCAGATAATACCTAATCTCCTTACACATTGTGAGAATGGGCTTGCTTCTATAGTTTACGATCATTGCATTAAAGACCTCACACATGTTGTTGGTGAGGTTGTCTAGCTTTGGATCATGGGAGAAATAAGCTTTAACCCACGTAGATGGCTCAAACTTGTTTAGGTACTCCCATGCACCTTGATTGACTTCTTTCAACGTCTCCATGCATTTCTTGAATTCGGGTTTAGTAATGTATCTAGCACACTTCCAGATGATCTCTCTAATATGCAAGTCTTTGAATCGGTTAATGAAATTCTTCCAAATGTGCATCAAGCAGTTGCGATGATACGCATTTGGCATCACCTCCTTCAGGTCAGGCAACAAATCCTGCATCAAATAGCTAAAACAAGCAAGATAATGTACAATTAACAATCATTATGTTGTTCAATTCAGGTTTACATACAAATTGCAAATAGATAATATAGAGTAGTGAGTTAACAACCATTGTAAAATTCAGATCACAATTACATATAAATTGCAAATAGAATAATATAGAGAACCTCTATAACAATCAATGTAAAATTCAGATCACAATTACATACACATTACAAATAGAATAATATAGAGTATTGAGTTAACAATCAATGTAAAATTCAGATCAAAATTACATACAAATTGCAAATGGAATAATTTAAAGTTAAATAATCAATGTAAAATTTATCTTTTGTTGATCGGACATGAAATTCCAACTATGAGTCATTATATATCTTAGGTCTTCTTGAAGGAGAGTTAGAAACCACTACCAGGAGACAGCCTTGTATGATTGATATCCTAGGCCCTTGAACAAAGTTATCAAGTCCCCGAAGTTGACAAAATCAATGTCCATCTTCGAAAACTTTTTTACCTTACCATGCACATAAACAAGCTCACCACCACCTCTTTTAATAAAATTACCCCCATAATGGAAAACTAGCACCACATAGTAATCATCCATCTGAAAAAAATAAACCAATCATTATTATCATTCTGAATTATTTGAACGTGTCTTTCACTTTTCTGCAAAACTTAGTTCTATTTGCATGCAATTTTACTCATGATCAGAGATAACAATTACACAAAACAACTTTTTCCTAACACAAATTTCACTGTCATTCATGTAATAGGTTGCAGTTTATAAATTAAACCTTGACCAACAACAAAATAAACCCACATTACAATATTCATCATGCATCCATTCCCAAACTCCTGTACCAACTAGAATTCTTCTACAGAAAAGGAATTAATGAGGTCAACGAAGCTTACCTTCGCAGACGAAAAGAGATGACAAGCAAACAATACAATCCCTTCACCTTCTCCTTCGACGACTTCACCATTACGCAACAAGGAAGAAACTGGTATTTTCATTTTGGAGGGAGAAACAAAGTATTACTATGACTTTTCAGTTTTGATCTTTGTTATGAAATTTCTGTAATTGTATTGTTGTCTTATGGGTTTTAAAGGAAATGTAGAAAAGCAAAAAGAAGGGCATGGGAGGGGGACTCGAACGGCGTTGTGTTTTTGGTGTGGGGGAATATTTTTTCCCTTAACCATTTCACACCTCCACGTAGCACACTGTAACAACCACGTTAGCAGAACGAAGTTCACGTCAGACATTTCCATTAGGTCTCAAAAGCTCAATGTAACGGAAGGATCTAAATGTCCTAGTTTTGAGAAGATCAAGGACATGAATGTATTTTTCAATCATCAAGAATTTAAATGTCTGCGTGGCAAAATGTCAGAGACCTATTTATTCTTTTCTCCTTTCCTTCTATGTCTGGAATGAGATGTCCTTGTTACATTCCCAAACATCTCACTTAAATGAAGAATAATAACGTTTTAAAACGCTGCTATATATTTTGATATTTTAGTAACCGAACTATAGCATTTATAGCCAAGTTATAAAGTCTTAACCAAGTTATAATGGTCAAATCAATTATTATTATTATTATTATTATTATTATTATTAACAACGGTGCAATACAACTATTTCAACAACCACAATGCAAACACAATTTAAAAACAATAAATCGTTACTAACTAAATTAAGAAAATGTTTTTTTTTTTTATTTTCATTGAATTCACCATCACCAGAGATAGTGATGTTGCACGTTATCCCTATGTTTCGATAAGGCAGTGAGAGAGTGAGTGGGTTGGTGCAAATTGGTACCTCTCCTCTTACTGTTCATATTCGGTATTATGTGTACTAAGCTAAGTAAGGGACGGTGCACATACATATGGTCATGGATATGATGTGGCCACAAAATTGTCATGCATGTGTTGTTTAATTTACTCGTTCAATTTATTTTAGTGGAAACTTCGAACCCCAATCTACTCTACAAAGTGGGAGAGAGGTCCACATATCTATAGGCAAGAAGTTGTGGCTGAAGATTTTCGAACCACTAGGATATGTTTAATTGGTTAATGAAGTTGCCAATAATGATATGAAGGTGACTTACAACTATAGTAGCTAGGCTTGCTATAAAATCTTGATGAGGTACTCGATCTCTATTATTAAAAGGAAATTGACTATTATATTATGTAGGATTCCGCTAGGGAGACAATGGACTATTTGTACAATAGGTTATTGAGTTATAAAATGAGCATTCTCCATACTATTTAGAATAACCATCCGAGTACTAGAGATAATAAATATCTTTCTAAAAGCTTAAACTGATTTTGGGGTCCACTAAAAATCGAACTTTTGACCTTTCAGATCTAGCGCTCTAATACCATGTCATGATACCACTTATCCCAAAAGTTTCAGCTGATGGAAAAATATAACACTAATGGTTATATCTCTAATATTCCATAAACATCCATTGTACACATTATACAAAGAAGAGTGCTAAGGGGTCAGCAGATTTTGTGAGTTGTAGCCATCAATAGTATATTTAATGGTGTGAGATTTCATCTAATGGTAAAAAATCACTCATTTTTCTTTTACTGACTAAATATTGGCTAAATTTTGATAAATCTGCTGCCCCTAAACTTTCCCTTATACAAATATTTCATTACCTCTTTATACTTTTCCTATTATGTAATATGTATCCTATTATATCATTCCTAGTTCGTTAATAATTATCCATTTTATATCTAGAGAGGCTCCAACTCTTTTGGATATATTCTTCTTCTTTTTATAGAAAGTTCTCAAACAAAACCAAATCTTCTCCCCGACCTCCAAAAGGATGTTAGATTGTATTTGTTTTAGTGTAAAGTACTTTAATTAGGTTGTATTTGTTGTAAGGATCGGACAATTATCGTACGGATTTTGTTAGGTAAATAATGATTTTTGTGAACAATATAAACGATGAGTTTTAAATTAGTAAATTTGACCCAATAAATTAAAAACACACTACACCGCTAAATTATCCACCTAATCTTAATATTAGAATTGAACATCTAATATATCTATTGTTCACATTATTTAATATTTTCATTGTGTACCTATACTTTTTTTTATCGTAAATATAATTGTTATAGTAGTAATTATAGTGATAGTAAAAAAATATTTTTGGAGAATTTTTTTTTAATTTTGAGTAAAAAATAAAATAAAATAAAATATTTAAAATAAAATAAGTCGCTTTAAAATTTATTTTTAATAAAAAATATTAAAAATTAAAATATTTTTTTTTTGTTTATGTTTGTGTCTGTTACAGTAATACAGGTATATTGTTTTTTTATAATAAACATTTAAAAAAGACATAGTTGCATACAAATAATCATGTATTTTGTATGACTCTAAAATGTTAAAATACAAATTTATGGTGCGAGATATATATTTAGATGGTCTTTTATTGTACAATGCAATTTTAGCCTTAATAATTTTTTGAAATTCTAAAAATATACTATTAGAGAAATTGAGAATACAAGAAAGAGTTCTAAGAATAGAACTGAAGTCGTGTATATATGAGAGAAGAATGACAAGCTTAGAATTGGAAAGAAGAGAAACTTTGATTTGTATTGCGTGAATGAATTTTAGAAAATATGTTAGTATCATACACAACTTTTTATTTATATCTATCACTCTAATCAACTATGACTAGACTTAATTTTAGAAACACTAAGCAGATTTTGAGAAATTTGAAAGATAAGTCAGTTTTTAAATGATGCAAAATTGAAGAGCCTGGGTTAAAAATTTGTATACCTTAACCATTACCTATATAGAGATGCTCATTTTTAATTTGATTTTCAGTAGCTTGTACAAGATTAGAAGGGCCATCAACAGTGACATAATGAGAAGCTCCTAAATCTGAAGCTCCTTAGATTGGTGAAAAAATGCTTGAGATGCCTCAAAAATTTAATCAAGATATATGTCTAGGTCTGTTGCAGATTTGACAGAAAATTCTTTGAAAATTTTGAGAGTAGAAGCTAGAGCTTTGAGTCAGATTTACAATAGGAATTGAGATATATATCTCATTTCTTGAATCTTTGTAGTATTGATTTTGTCTCTATGACTATAATTTGTCCCATTTTGGACATCATTGTTAAAATAAATTTTTAGTATTTCATATCATAAAACTACTTATTTAAAAAATTTAAACGGATAAAAAAAGATAAATAAATAATTATATTTTTAACATAATGACTCTCAAACTATTAAAGAAGGAGAGCAAGATTGCTTAACAAAGACTAACACTAACGGCTAGTTCTAACCGAATTTTAATTAGTTTGTTAGATATAGTTAGTTAAAGATGCTTTTCTTGATGAATCTTTACTTGAAGAGTTGGGTTAGAGTGAGCTTATATATTGTTGCTACTCAACAGTGTAAGGGATGTACTCTTCTAATAAGTCAATAATATATTTGTTCAATTACTTCTGTTATAAGTCACTATTTTTTTTTTCTCAAAATTCTATTTTTCTACTATACACAGTATTTTGATTTGTGTTTTAGCAATAGTCTATTTTTATTTTTTTTTTCAGTTTTTTTATACATAGATAATAATGACGCAAATTAATTTTGTTATGGAGAGTGAGTAAGTGTTGGACCACGTTATGGAGAGAAGGAGAGCTTTACCGGCATATGGTGTCAAGCACATAGAAATCGGACGGTGCGAGGGGTAGGAGTACAACTCGGACCCAGCGAATTGTTTACCTTATTCAAAAAAACATATAATAATCAAAACGTACTCTCCGATTTCATTTACGGTAATTATTAAAATTTTATTCATTCACAACTCGCAGGGTCCGATAACCTTGATGTGAACTTCATGTACTCCCTCCATACAAAACGGACCATCCGATTTGCTTAAAAAAAATTTAACAACACTAAAATCGGATGGTCTGATTTCTTAAAACCAAATCTGAGAAAAACTGTCCCACAAATTAGTCTAACACCTTTATATATCATAACCACGCACAACACAATTACAGTTCCATATCCAAAAAAATCAGCCTAATAATGATTGAATTCTAAATTTCTTTTATTAAAAGGTATAGTATCTCATAATAATTATAAGTATTTTTATAATTATACGCAAGTAACACTATACATAAAAATATAATTAAAAAAAAATTGAAGGATGGCGTGGGGTATGATCTGCTTAGTAAAAAGACTGTTATATCCCTTAAATTTAACACATGATAATAAGTGTTTAGTTTTGACGCTGTATATATATAGCTACCACCACTAAGTTCTCTCTTACCATATTCTCTTCTCTTCTCGATCTCTATCAATTAAGGTCTAATGGAAGCGAAAGCAGATGCAGATTATACACAAGATGGCA
The DNA here is from genome assembly GCF_003086295.3 of Arachis hypogaea. NCBI lineage: Eukaryota > Viridiplantae > Streptophyta > Magnoliopsida > Fabales > Fabaceae > Arachis > Arachis hypogaea. Next base: position 24,737,307 of record NC_092055.1, on the reverse strand, counting down.
CTGTTGACTTCCGCGGTCAACCTGCAGTTCCATCTAGAACTGGAAAATGGAAAGCCTGCGCCTTTCTTGTTGGTGAGAACAATATTTAAGGCTTTCTTTTTATTAGATCTGCAATGTTCAGTAATCTTGGTTAACTCGAATTATATATTTCAGGGTATGAAGCATTTGAAAGAATGGCGTTCTATGGAGTAGCTTCAAACTTGGTTAACTACCTTACAAGAGAGCTCCATGAAGACACAGTTTCATCAGTGATCAGTGTGAATAACTGGTCAGGATCTGTTTGGATAACACCAATTCTTGGCGCATACATCGCTGATTCTTACTTGGGTCGTTTCTGGACTTTCACAATTTCTTCTCTCATTTATGTCCTCGTAAGTCATTTCGATATACCCTTACTTTTAAACATTACTTTTTCATTATTCAATCTTGAGACATAACTATATGCGCCATCCACGAATACACTTGAAGTAATTAAGGATTTGTTTTCTATTTTTCGTGGCTAATCGTGTCTACAATTATTTTCTAAGAAATCGATGTAGAGTTGATTGTTTGGACTATATTTCATGTTACCTACTCCCAACGAAATACCAAACAATTCCATTATTGCACCCAACAAAAAATGTCTATTGGATTCATTATATAAATATTCAACTAAATGAAAAAGACATAAGTTGATGGAAAAAAACGTTAAGTGGATCCAAATTTATGAAGTGAATACAACAGGTTTTTTTTTTTTTTCACTTATTATCAGTCTTCACTACTAATCACTAACTTAATAAAAATAGATAATTTCTATTTGGCCTTTTAATAAAAATAGATAGATTTGGCCGTGTGGACTCTATAATAAATTAGAATTTTTTCTTCCTTTGTAAATTTATGACTGGAGATTTTGCCAATGAGTTTTAAATAAACAAAAAGCAGATAAATAGAATGGAGAAGGGAAAAAAAAAGATTTATTCCTTAAATAAATAAAAAATCATCCCATTTGCAACGGTTTATATATGCATGATTTGTCAACTGTCATAGCTAATTGGCTATTATTTAATATTAGCACATAGCCCCACCATGATGAAGTTATTATTGCCTCATCTCAACCTTGACAAATTGATTCCCTCAATTTCATTTTTAATGCTATTTTATTTTTTAAAGATATAGTTTTATGAAGGAAAAAAAAGGGTTAAAAAGTGGGATACAAGAATTAAGGAGATTTTTAAATTATATAATATGTACGACATCTCTTTTGAATATTCATTTATAAATAAAGATAAAGTAATCGAAATTCAAGAAAATGCTAATCCTTTTGGCAGCTTATAAAAGAACTGATAAAATATTTTTAATAAGAAAAAAAAAACTAATTTTAATTACTATCATGTAATTGATAGTAACAAAAGGATATATAGATATTTTCTTACTCATTTTTGTCCCTTTATTTTTCCTTTTTAATTTGTTTTTCAATTAAAGGTACACAATTCTTTAACAACTAACACTGAGGATTACTATACCCAACAGAATGTAACTAAAAATGGCTTGAAGTTCTAACACATACATGTAGCCATGCATGGACCATTACATATAAATCGTTGTTAGAATGATACCTTCGTTTTACCTAAGTTTTGTGGTAACTTAAAAGTGATTTATGACGTGATATATATAAAAATATTTATGTGATAGAAATATAAAATTTGATTTAACTTTTTTCTTCTTTTAAATAAAGATAGAATTTTATAATAAGATTTATGACAAAGTTGGGAGTAGGCGTATGTGATTTGTGGGTTGAGCTTATAATAAGCTGCATGCTTGAGGCTTCATATTCCTTATTTTTAAAGTTTTCTCATCACCTTAATTTTATTTTGAAGAGAAAATGACCTTCTCTTCTTCTGTAGGATGTTTAAATAATATTTTTCTTTCTTTTGTTTATCAAATATATATATATATATATTATAAAATTAAAATAATATATAGTTTAGTTTATTTGATCATAATACATTTCAATGATCATTATAATTATATATATAAATTAGTAATAATTACTTAGTTTATAATGATAATAAAATATTATTTTAATTTATTTATTTTTAATATTTTATCATATAATTTTATATATATTTAATTTAAAATTTTTTATATATTTCATGATTGATGATAAAAAAATGAAATATTAAGTTAATAATAAATATATGCTTATATTATTATCAATCAAATATTTAATATATCACTAATTTATATAATTATGATGATTATTAAAAAGTATTTTAGTGAAATAAACTAAAATATATATTACTTTAATATTACAAGAAAAAAAACATACATTTTATAAATTGAGAGAAAGGGTTGTTATTTAAAAATTTTGTAAAAGAGGAGAGTGGCATTTTTTATATTTTTAAATGTTATGTGTGCGTGCGTGCCCGTAATCATGTGTCCAAGTGCCCATGTTATTATTAGTTACTAAAATTATTATGAAAATCTTATAAAAAAATGACGATGAAAATTAAATTTTAGATGAAAAAATTAATTTAAAAATACTAATGTTCTAAAAAGTAAAAATCAATATAATAACTCATTAATTGTGAAAGTAATATAATATTGATCACTTTTGAATAAATATATATTTGTAGAATAATTGTGGCAATATTTTTTTATTGTGTATTATTATTGGCCAATATATTGTTATTCTATTTGATGACCATTTGTGTTTTTTACATATATAGCATATATTTTTTACCAACTTTTAATTTTAAAATTGATTAATAAAAAGGCGAGAGACAAAAAAAAGGATAGTACCATCGTTTCTCCAGCAGAAAAAACCCTAAAGAAAATAAAAGCCATAATACGAGTAACACACTACTAATATTATTTAGTTATTAATTTAATTTTTTTTAGTTTAATAATTGAACAACATATTTTTAAAAAAATAATAAATTTGAATAATTGTGAGGGCACATGACAGGGAATGAGTCTGCTGAGCATAGGTGTGTCCCTGAAGAGGTTGAAGCCATCAACCCAAATTACATTCTTCTACACAGCACTCTACACAATAGCAATCGGAGCCGGCGGCACCAAGCCCAACATCTCCACCTTCGGCGCGGACCAATTCGACGACTTCAATCCGAACGAGAAAGAACTGAAAGACTCGTTCTTCAATTGGTGGATGTTCACCTCATTCCTTGGGGCCCTAATTGCCACCCTAGGCCTTGTTTACATTCAAGACAACTTAGGCTGGGGATTGGGCTACGGTATTCCTACGGTAGGTCTACTCATTTCGCTCCTCGTATTCTACGCCGGCACCCCCATGTATCGCCACAAGGTTAACAAGACCCGCAGTCCCGCCACGGAAATCATGAGTGTTCCCATTGCTGCTTTTAAGAACAGGACCCTTCAATTACCCACTCACCCTTCACTCCTTTATGAAAATGACTCTCAATATTATCTTACTACTGCCAAACGTCAAATTCATCACACTCCAACTTTCAGGTTAGCACAATTTGGTTTGTGAAATTTCAATTATCTTTTTTTAGTCTCAAACTTTGCAAACAAAAATATTAATAAAGCACGGTCATGATAACCAAAATGCCATGTTGAAATTTATAAAACGATCCAATTTTGATTTTGGTGTTCAAATAGCTCAAAAACAATGTTAGATCACTTGTTTTAAGAGAAAAAATTTTAATAAATATTATTTACGATGTATTTTTTTAACTATTTGAATGTCAAAACAAAAATGAATTTGTTTTACAAAATCTAACATGACATTTAGCTGTCTACGTCACCGTTTTATTATCGTCTGTTTGTCGAAAATTGTCCTAAAAACTAACATAAGTCACATTTGCCAAGTTTAGGAACTAAATAAAGACAATTAAAAAGATTAAATTAAAACTCGCATACAAGTTGATGGACCAAATTAAATATTATCTCATTTTTTTCATTACAGTAATTATATTGTTTGAAAATTAATATACTATTATTTTCACATAAAATTAATATAAAAATTAGTTAAATAATTTAATATTTTTAATTAAATTATCATTTAATAATTTTTATCTATCAATTTAATACAAAAATAACTACGTGTGAATGTCAATCTTTTTAAAGTTAGCAATTTATTGATTTAAATTTTGCCAAAAAGATTATGGTTTTGGTTTAAAAAATTTTGGAAAATATATGAAAACTGACTTTAAAAGTCATATCACATATAGATGAGTTAATTAACACACATATATGTAGGATGATAATAGGACCAATTTCATAACCAAAATCACATTATTTTATTTTTTCTTTTTACAGAAACTAAAATTATAAATAGTTAATTTTACAGTGAGAAAAAATTTATTTAATATTTTTAAATCTATAATACTGAATACTATACATAATATTAAGAAAATATTTCGTCCAATTTTTAATAATATTATTTGTTTATTTTAAATCTTAAATCTTAAATCTCTTTTTTTAATACATGTCTAATTCTTTTTGGAATTTTCAAAAAATAATTTTTGGGGAAAAATATGTTGACGCCTTAATACTTAGACAAGGGACAAAAACAAGTAAGATAGTTGAGGAATTAATTAAGGATAGTTGACAAATTAGTGCTAATTTTAGTGGAAGGGGATTTATTTAAGGTGATTTTACTGTTGTATCAATGTATCATGATGATGATATAGCACTCATGCTATTAGTGGTGGTAGTGGCCTTACACATCTTATGGGTGGGGTAACATATATATACAGTAAAACTCTGAACCATCCAACTGGGAAAGGGATATCTATCCAAGCACATTAATTGGATCTTGATTGAAAATCTCTGACAAATTAGATGGTGAATGTCTAAGATTCTGTGTCCCCCCATTTTGATTTTGCTGGGCCATGTGCATCGTATGCAGTCAAAGGATGTTTTTATTATTTAGTCCATTTTTTCAGTGGATAACTAGGGAAACATTATTTGAGGGGAAAGTAATGTTTGGTGACAAATCCATTTTGCATAAGATACCTTCTTACATCCTTTTATTGATGAATTATGAATCATCACTATATTCTCTGATATATTCGCTTTATATTTACAATTCCATATATTATTAATTCTTTTAATAATTTATTATTCTACTAAAAAAAATTCATAAAACAGAGATAAATAATAGCTAATATGTAATATTAGTAAAATATTGTTGTATTTAGATATTTTCAATTTTAAAACGAAGAGAATGGTTTATTCACGGCTAAATAATAAATGACATATATTCAGTAGAAAATATGTATTCACTTCTCATTCCATATGAATTGTAACTTGTGCATATACTTGTTTGAAGAATAATGGGTAGTCAGAATCTCTGAGGAAGCAAGTTGGATTTGTGTCCACACTGACACTACAGTGTGTGACCACTTAAATAACTATGACTTAAAACCACATTGCATGGCTAACACGCCATATATACCACCCATCATTCAACTTCTGTTCCAGGTGCATAAAACACACACGTAGTGGTAATGCATGTGAACACAACATAGGGTGGAATATAATGCATGTTACACTCCAAAGGATAATATCACAAACACTTCTTATTCACATACACATCATCTTTTTATCCTCATTTAGAAACTGATAAAATTACCTATCTCTTCCAATATATTAGATAATATAAGAATTCATATTCAAATCCGTCCCTTAAATATAATATATTTTTTAAATTAATTTTCAAAATATTTTATTAGTTATATTATATTTTAAAAAACGTAACCGTAAATTAAATTGGATTTTTTGTCAGTTAGATGATAACGTGTCACATTAAATGTCATGTGACATGATAACATAATATATTAATACTATGTGTCAAAAATAATTAATTTACACGTTCATGATTATAATTGATTGAACAATTATTTTGTGGCACGTAAATTAACATGCCATATCATCATATTACGTAGTAGTGTAGTACTTAATATGATACATCATCATTTAACTTAAAAAAATGTCAATTTAATTTGTGGTTATATTTTTTAGGGACTAATATGATTAACAAAATTTTATAGGGATCAATTTAAAAAATGAATTCTCTTTCATAGACAAATTTTAGTATTAACTCGATAATATAAGTATTTAACCTCATTAAAGTTTAGGTATAAGTCATTTAAGTTAGGTAACTATATCTGAGATAATAGGCATATAAACTTATTAGGTTGTGAAAAGGAGGTTAGAGACACAATATTTTTGTATTTTCTATATTTTTTAAAACTGAGGACGTAATTCAAATACAATTTTAGTATTTCTATATTTTATAAATTTTGACAGATGACAAATCAATGGGTGTAATATGTAATAATAGCTCTTACTCTTTTGAAGTATAATTTAGCCTATGGCAATATTGGTTACCAAATGATACATGGATAAATCACTGCATAGTTTGTTTTTGCAATCAATCATTTTTCCATGAAGATCAGATCATAACATTTTAATTGGTGTGCAATTCTGTGTGTATTAAGGTTTTTGGACAAGGCTGCAATTAGACAAGAGAGTACTAGTGGTTCCCCAAGAGCACCATTAACAGTAACACAAGTTGAAGGAGCAAAACTCATATTTGGAATGGTCACTATATGGCTGGTAACACTGATTCCCAGCACCATTTGGGCACAAATCAACACCCTCTTTGTGAAACAAGGCACCACATTGGACCGAAAACTCGGCTCCGATTTCAGAATCCCAGCAGCATCTCTTGGAAGCTTTGTCACACTCTCCATGCTTCTCTCAGTGCCAATGTACGACCGGTTCTTCGTCCCCTTCATGCGCCAGAGAACCGGCAACCCCAGAGGGATCACATTGCTCCAGAGACTTGGAATTGGGTTCTCAATGCACATCATAGCTATTGCAATAGCTTATGCAGTGGAAGTTAAGAGAATGCATGTTATAAAGGAAAACAATGCAATTGGTCCTAAAGATGTTGTTCCTATGAGCATATTCTGGCTATTGCCACAATATGTTCTTATTGGTATAGCTGATGTGTTTCATGCAGTTGGATTATTGGAATTCTTCTATGATCAATCCCCTGAAAACATGCAGAGTCTGGGCACAACTTTTTTTACTAGTGGAATTGGTGTTGGGAACTTCTTGAACAGCTTTTTGGTGACTATGGTTGACAAGATCACAGGGAAGGGTGAGAGTAAGAGTTGGATTGGTGATAATTTGAACGATTGTCACTTGGATTACTACTATGGATTCCTGTTGGTGTTGTCAAGTGTGAATTTGATGGTGTTTCTTTGGGCTTCAAGCAGATACATTTACAAGAAGGAGTCTATAATGGTCAAAGATGGACTTTGTGTTGAAATGGAGGAGAATCCATCTATGGATGCATCTCTTGGATTGCAAGTATGAAAAACCATACTCTGATGCAAGGTACCTATTACGCTGTGTTCGGTTTCTGTTTTGAATTTGTAAACAGCAAAAAGTGAAAGCAGAACAGAACATGCCCTAAGCAAACTAGAGTATAAAAGATAAAGTAAGAAAAATAGTTAATATGGCAAGGCATATGTTAAATAACCAATTGTATATTTGGCACAAATTCATATCAGATTGTAATTTGAATTTAATTGGCCCCGGATAGGTAATTTTTCGAGTTAATTCAGATTCACAAGTTCGTTTAGAATTTACGGGGGAAAATGTATAAATATCATCGTTATAAATAACAGTCATACATGTAGTCGACCCTACTTAATGATATGCAAGTAATGAAATGCTAGTAGTTTTGCAGTAGTTGTTTAGCAGCTTTAATTTGTGCCAACATAATTTCATGTGCCAATGCTATTTTTCATATATTTTAATTGAGGTCCCTCTATCAATGCAAAAAGTCAGTAAATAATTTAATGTTGAAAAAAATGGGGTCATGAGCAAATTAAAGGAGAATAGATAATTAAATGAATATGGAGGACCAAGATCTAGTTCATTTCTTAGCGAACAGAAGTTTGATTCAACATTCAGTTTGTATACATTGAATTGAGTTAAGAGGTAAGAGGTTAGCACTGACAAGGATGACACTGAGATTTCACACTCAGCTTTATGTGTCAAGAAAATTAGCTACCTTGATGACAGAAACATCCAAATTAGATTCAGTAAGAATTTTCTTTGTTCGTTTCTTCTTATGGCCTTTTTCTTTGTTTGTTTTCTGTGTTTACTGTTAAAGAATCCAATCCTCAGCAAAATATTAGAGCTTCTAATTCTAAATTTCCATGTGAAAAATGCTACTAGAAGTGAAGAGCCGGCATCTCATACATTTCTTGCAGAAATACAATTGATTTAATAAACAACCAATAGAATACAATCAGTGTATAACAATTGACTTTATCTGTAACCAAGTAATAATAAGGTTGGTATAACTTGGTATGGTGTAATGACAATTAAGAATTCATCAAACATTCTTAATTCTCAAACAAGACCATGTATAGTATATATGGTATAAATATAAACAAATGAATTACAATAGTAACTTTGTCACAAGAAGTCACTTAGCTAGAGGTAAGTATTAATTCAAAGTATAAAATCATATGAATCCCTTTTTTTTAAGTACACAAACATATATAGTTGCTATTGCTGTTGCTGCTCACCTTGCCAAACTGAGACAATATCTTTCAAAGCTGGTTTTATATCTTCCTTCAATATCTTCTGGTATTCTATTGTATCACCACATGATCTCTTGATTTCAACCAAATGGAAAGAGGGGGCAAACTCGAATATTTCGACATCAATGGAAAGTGGCCCTTTCCTACCTTCCCTGGATCTCTCTAGTCTAAACAGGCCTCCATCCTTCTTAGCTATCTTCAACCCCAGAACTTGAGCGATATTCTCCAACGTGGAAATGATTGATGAAGCAGAGTTCATGGATGTAAATTTCATTACACCATCCTGTTCATCAATGCTTGCAAAAAGGCCAGACAAGTCAAGCCCGGCAGAAAGAGAAATTATATCGAAAGCATTTAAGTTATAGTTAACCAATGCTTGATTTGCCTCTGCAGAAGAACTTCCACTGTCACATAGGCCGAGAACTTTATCTGAATCAGCTGAAGCTGAATCTGGACCCTCTCTCCGCTTTTGATCTGATCTCAAATTGAGCCCCTTTCTGAACCAAGAACTTTCCATAACTTTTGCAGTGGATATCCTTGTTTTTGGGTTGGGATCAAGGATCCTTGCTAATAGTCTGCGCGCTTCAAATGAAAACCAGTTGGGAGATTTGTATTCTGCTTTGGTAATTTTCCTGTACAGTGCCATAAGATTCAAATCATAGAATGGCAAATGACCAGCCAAGAGAACATATAAGATCACTCCACAAGACCATACATCGGCTTTGGCTCCATCATAACCCTTTCGACTTATAACCTCAGGAGCGACGTATGCAGGCGTTCCACAAACGGTTTGCAGCATGTTGGCTTGGCTATGAGACTCAACTAGTGCACTCAGTCCAAAATCTGCTACCTTAAGAACACCATTATCATCCAAGAGCAAGTTTTCCGGCTTCAAATCCCTATGATAAACACCCCTTCTGTGGCAAAAATCGACAGCACTGATCAGTTGTTGAAAGTACCTCCTTGCCATGTCCTCATGTAGTTTACCTCTTGCTACCTTGTTGAATAGTTCACCCCCTTTTGCATATTCTATGATGAAGTAAATCTTGGTTTTGGTGGCTAAGACCTCATAAAGCCGCAACACATTGGGGTGCTTAACCAGTCTCATAATAGATATCTCTCGCTTGGTTTGATCCATCATCCCAACTTTCAGAATTTTCTCCTTGTCGATCACCTTAATGGCGACACTGTCACCGGTTTTGAGGTCCCTTGCATGGTAAACCTTTGCAAAGTTTCCTTGGCCTAATAGCCTGCCAAATTCATACTTTTGCATCAAAACATTCCCCCTTTTCTCCATTTCTCAGACACAATTCCTCAAACACAAAACAAGCACCCCGGTCTTGTGGTGCTTTCAAGCTTTATAAGCAAGGAACCTTTCTTTATCAAGTATATTTGCCTCAAAATTCACACTATCACCAAATTCCTTGTGTGTTTACAGCAATAGACGCATTCATCCGAATCCGTGGTTCTTGCCTACAAATTATGTAGATAAGGTACTCGATCAGCAATGTTCAGGAGGTGCATACAGCAGCATCCCCAGTCTCAATTCAAATTCTCTCCCTAATAGTGATAAGAAAAATTACCCAAAAACAGAAAAACAATGCCAGTTTTAAAAATCATACAAAATACAATGATCAATATTCCAATATAAAGACATAACACATAGTCATTTATGAAATTGATTCAGAACAGATGCAAATTCCACTGAAATAATCCAGTGAAGAACAAAGGGAATTACAAACTCACATAGCTAAAAACTAATCACATGTTCATCTAAAACCAGAAATGAAACAAAAAAACAAAAGAAATGCAAATCAACCTGTTCAGTTTCTCTTGATCGATCATCCGAGACACAGAATAATAAGCAACTAAGAAATGCCAAAGGAAAGATCACCTGAACTTCCAAAATTTTAACGAGCATAAGAAGGAAGCATATAAAGCTAAAGAAGAATATAAAGACAGAAGAAAGCAAAAAAAGGAAGCATTACCGTTTGAAGGGAAGAAGAGAGAGTGTGTGAGAGAGAGAGAAAGAGAGAAAGAAAGAAAGGCAAGAATGATATATATATATATATGAGGTTAATGCAAAGCAGGAAGTAATAAACTCATGTTGTAGTTGTAAAGGGCAGTTTTGGGGTTCCCCACACTACTTTAAAATTAGTGACAAGCACAACAAAAGGGAAGGTTCCCAAAGGTGGGGTACACAGTACACTATCATGTACTCAATTCATGCATTCAATATTAATTCTATTTCATTCCAAATATAATTTAAAGAAAGTAGAAAATCCTTATTACATATATAATAATTATAACCACTTATTTATATATTTTTTATTATATCTTTTCTATCTCTTTTAACTATTTTATAGTAACCAATTGGTTAATGTGGAGTGTGTATATAAGAATTTCTCTTAATTTAATTGAAAAACATTTAAAACTTTTACATTATTAGCCAATGAAAAGTGATTTGTGTGAGTAAAGATAATTTATCAATAATTATTATATATGTCATAAAGAGTAGTTTATTCTTTATTTTAGAGGGAACATAGTAGAATTCACCTAATTATTTATCATGATTTTTAAAATATAAAAAAAATAAGTAAAACGAAATCCAAAAAAATCATATACAAGGTGGTTAAAAAAGATTATGTATAAATAATTTTATTATAAACATGATATATGATAAGACTCAATGATATTATTTAATTAATATAATAAACTTCACCTAATGAAATAAGATTTTGATGTTTTTTGTTATTACAATCATGTCTCTTAAATCAAGTTACTAGTCTAATTAAGAAAGAAAGCAAAAGTATGATAAAAAATAAATAAATAATTATAATTAAACATAGAATAAAATAATTGTATTTTATAAAAATAGTAAAATTAATCTCTTAATAAATTATTCAAATTAAAGTCTTTTTCCGTCTCAAAAAAAAAAATGAAAGTCTTTTCTTCTCTCTCTTTAACTCTCCTCAAAGGGTACCATCAAAGATTTGTGTATTGTGTGCACTTGCTAGGTTGGTGGTGGAAATGGCACCACCCCAAACAACGAAAGTAAAGGTGACAATGACAATTTATTTGAATTACGTATTGTGAGATCCTACCACACTTGTATGAGATTTTTCTTTGGTTGAAAAATTTAAACTAACCATTTTTTTTTTCGTAGATTTTGATGTCTTTGTCACCCTTTTTAAAAGTAAAATAATGTTTTTGGTTGGAATATGCTCCCGGACTCCCGGTATCTGCTTTGATAAATCAAATTTGACTATTGATATATATATATATATATATATATATATATATATATATATATATATATATATATATATATATATATATTTATGTGGTATATTCTTTTATTTTGAGATTACTTTTAATAATTACAATAATGTATGTGTAATGTATGAGTAAAGAGTTTTATTATTTGAGAGAATTTGGAGATTCATCAATCACATCATAAGGTAGTGGAACACATTTTCGTTTATGCGCTTGATGTCTATGAAAAACATTTTACTTTTAATTTCAATGTAATATATATTATATATGTTATTTAGATAGTAAATTTTACAACATAATTATACTCTCTTTTTTTCTTCACAAGATGTATATGCCCAATCTTACTCGTACTCGATGATTGACTAATCCTCCTCATTTATGTGCCCAACCTAAGAGTCGTTAGTAAGAAGATGCTCTAACATTTTCTTCCATATTCGATTTTGTCTGAAAATTCTATGAGCCGTTAGTAGAAAGACGTTTCATATCTTCTTTTTTATATTCGAACCTGAACCCCCCTTGGTTAAAGACTTAAAGACCTTAATTCACCTCCTTTTCCTTTTTATTAGGTTTATTGTGGGCTACAACATAATCATACTTTTTATACCAAGGAATACTTTGTTTGCTTTTGGCATAGATATAATTATTTATATTGCTTTTTTTAATCGATTTAAATTTTAAAAAAAAGTGACATTATGTATAATATTAGAGTTCTATATTCAAAAAATCTAAAGTTCGATCCTTAACGAACCAATATATATAGCATAAGGCAAATAAAAAAAATTTTAAACAAAAAAAATAATAATAAACAAATCTAAAAGATGTTCCTATTTAAAGAAACGTGTTAGAGATATAATCATTTATATTTTTTCCTCTTATCAACTCAAATTTTTGAAAGAAAAAATATTTTTATATAGTGTGAGACTTAATTATAAAAATTTAAAGTATAGAAAATTATTTATAAATTTAGTAAAATTATTAAACTTTAAGATTAATTGCACCTAAATAATTTGATTGAAAAAATTTTTAACACTAGAATTATTCTTTATTTAGAATGTTATTCATTTTAAATTTGCAAAATGCATTCCAAATATTTGATGGAATTAGTATTGGACCTATAGCCCATAGCTCAATTAGAGAATATCGAAGTGCTAACTGGTTGACAAGGAGGAGCTTAGATGGTGAATTAGGATTTAGATTCTTCTACATAGCTCCCAAGAATTTAGAAATACGGTTACAAGATGTTCAGGAGACTGTACTTACTCGTACTATGTTCGGGAGACTGTACTTATTCGTACTATTGATTGATGTAATTCAAGACTGTAGTGTTTTTTTTCTTGGGCCTAGGCCCCTTTTATTACAAAAACAAAGAGTATAATGTAATAATGTGAGATAGGCATAATGTAATAGGAAACTCTACTTTCTCTCTTTGGTCCTATCCTTAGGAATTTCTTTCTTATTCTCTCTGAATTTCCACCTAATTCTCTATCTCTTTATACAAATTCATATTAAATGGTACTTTTATTGAACATTATGCAAATTTTCCATGATGATTCACCGAACTCGATTTGGAATCAAATTCAAACTAATTTCAACGCTTGAATTCACATTATCAAAAACTGAACAAAATACATGAAGAAATTAAAGCAACTTGCGCTAGAATTTGTGCAACTTTGAACGATAATCAACAAATCTAACAGCAACCAATATTCCAGATTCAAGCTAAATCAGAATAAGATTTTCAACCAATCAACAATAAATTCAACAAATTCAGAAGCATAAAATACTACAAGAAAAATGTTGAGTACCGTCAAATTTATCGTAGAAAAACCAATTAACATTCGACGGTATAAATCTCGCTGGTAAATATTTACCGTCGGATTTTTTTCATCCAATGGTAATTACCGTCAGATTCTGCGACGAATTTCCATCTCGGAAAACCAATTGGTCATCTGTGGATTTTTTGACAGTATTGTTGGTGCCAAAAAATATTGTTTCGCGCACTATTGTCATCGAATTATTTCTACGGTAAATCCGACGGTAATGTCAAATTTTTTTAAAGAATTTGAAATGAATGATCAATTTTAATTTTAATTTTAAATTTATTTTTCATACAATTATTGTTCAATTCATAAATAATGAAAACTTATTATTTAAAATAAATAATGCAATGTTCAAATAAATTAAAAGTCAAGTGCATCAAATAAATACAATCAAACAGTCAAACGAAACATTAATAACTACAGATCCAAGTAGTCCTCCTCCTCCTCCTCCTCGTCGTCGGTCCTGTGGCCTTGAGTCGGAGGCGCATAAGGTGGTGATGTTTGTGTGCCATCAGTAGGGTCGATGCCAGATGCGCGCATTTGAGCCTGGTACACCTCCATCTGAGCCTCCATACGCTGAAGCCACTCCAGCGACTCCCTCCACTCCAGTCTGAGCTCATCTGTAGACATCACGCAGAGAGAGGATCTCCTGATACCTCTCCAGATAATCGTTTAGCTCCTAATCCTGCTGATGAAGGCTGCGTTGGAGCTCCTGCATCTGCAGCCTTAAATCCATGCCTTCCTCGGGCTCGACGGCTCGAATGGTGGTAGAGCCTGACGACGGACTCAACGTGGAGGTGTGGATGCTGTTTGCGAAGAACGACCTCAGCTTGTATATGCGGTTCTTGTACGGCGCTGAGATGGTCTCGCGCCAAACCACATCAGGATCGACAACTGAAGTTGCAGAGCCATCAGCGGCGGTGTCCTCCCCACTTTGCTGAGATTGCTGAGTCGCGACCTGTAGTCTTTGTGTGTAGGAATCCTGTGTAACACAAGTTATTGTGATTAGTACGACAGATATATAGTTAACCTCTAAAAATCTTATAGCAGAAGATAATTAGATGTATGTTTACTCACATAATGGTCTTGAGACTGCTAATCAGCAAATCTCACTTTGTTCTCCTTCAGCGTGTGGGTGTACTTGAACGTCTTCGCCAATGTCGCCTCGCGATCCAACGATTTTGACTACACATGTTGCATTGAAATACAAAATGATTAGGATGCCTAGTAATGATATGCAAGAGAATATAACTAAGTTATTAACAAAACTAAAGTCAATACATACCAACCTAGCCTTGATCTTCATGAAGGTCGCTGAGCCGCCGGTATACTTGGATAACCTGGTCGATGCCTTGTTAGATCTGTTGATGAGACGCTGATGCCTAAATCCCTTATCGGTCTCCTAATGAACTAACAGAGCTTTCTTTATTTCCAATCAGAGATACGCCGTCAGGTGGTCCCTCCCCTGACGAACATCATCCAGCATCTGCTGGAGCCGCCAACCTATTCTATGGTCAAATATCTTTCGAACGGTCAGATCGTGATTAGCGTCTCACATAAAGTGCAGCTGCAACAAAGAAACTTTAAAATTAGTTAAGCAAGATAGAGGATATAAACTAGATAAAATAGTTTGAAACTGAAAAAAGAAAAGTAATTACCGCCTATTTCTCAAACCATCGCTGTCTGATCTCAAGAAGGATCTTCTTGTAGCTGGGCCAGGAGTGGTCATACATCAGCTTGATGACATTGGTCATCTCCTGAGTACACGTATTGTTGTTTGGCACAAACCTAACAACAACCCACAAACAAAACAATATGGCAATTCCAGAATCAGGCAACCAACTAAACCTAAATCCACTAAATAGGAATCAATTTTCATGAACTTTCAACAATAACCATAATTAGTAAACGGAAAACAATAACCAGGCAACCAACTAAACTTAAATCCACTAAACATGAATCATTTTTTATGAACTTTCAACAATAACAATAATCAGTAAACAGGAAACAATAACCAGGCAACCAAATAAACCTAAATCCACTAGGTAGGAATCATTTTTCAGGAACTTTCAGTAATAACCATAAATAGAAAATACATGAGACTCAAAGTGATACTTACCCGGTGTCACCATCAGGCCAAATCCTCATGCATACGATGGGAGGTGGTGGAAGGGCATCAGCTGCCTTACTTCTGTGGTTGGACACCGGGGCCACGGCATCCTATCACTGGAGGCGGTATTGCCATGGATGTGGGCTGCTGAGTGGTAGGAGGCAATGTCGTCGCCATAAACGAAGGCACGTAGTTGGGGTTAGGGAGCATGATGAACAGCTGGTCCGCTAAACCCGCAACCTGTGGCGTCACCAGGGAGAGGATCCAGAAGTTCCAGAGGTACTAGAAGAAACCCTCCCTCTACCCCGACCATGGCTATGACCACAACTAGCAACCTGATCCACAACACCTCTACTTGTCGTCATGTTTGCAAATAGCATACCAATTAACAGAAATTCAGCACAACAAATTAACAATAAATTATAAAATTACCTAGGTAATTTCTATAACTAATACCGCAACATTAAGTCCAACATTTGATAATCTGAATAGCAACTGTCTTAGAATACAACCATATCAACCATAATGTGCATCATTAGATCTAAATCAGACACTAAGTGTGGACAATACTTCAATCAAGCAACTTGGCAGTTACACATAACATACATACACAAAACTCAATTAGCAAATAGTATCCAATGCATTACAATCCTATATCACAAACAGATTTAATTAACTATGCCAAGCAAAAATCAAACATCCTAAATCACATGGTAGCTACAACATGCAATTTAAAATGGACAATAGACATAGAAGCATATAAATAAACACTTGGCAAGCACATACATCAAAGATGCACAATCAACACAACTAAGTAACAGTTGACAGCTTCTTCTTCAAGTCAATGCTTTTCAACCAAATTTCAGCAATTGTTCAACAAAACAAATAGTCTTTTCACATCAACTCACAAAAACTTAGTATATTCAATACAAAATCAGCAACATTATCCATCAATTCAGTCAATTTCCAACACTTTTACCAATATAACACAAACTAATAATCCTAAAACTAACCTATTCTAACCACCTAAAATTCACTAAAATAAAATAATTAACTCTAGCTAAATTAACTAACTAAAATTAGAATAATGAAATAACCTAACCAAAATAGAATTTGAAGAAGAAAGAGAAACATAGTTCAAAGAAACTTGAAATGCAGAACGGCAGAACGGTGGTCGCCGAAGCTACAGGTGGCAGAAGGGTAGTCGCCGAAGGATGGGAAACTCGCCGAAGGTTAGACAGCAGCGGCACGATGATGGCGGGGGCGAGGGTCATTTGATGGCACGAGGAGAGAGGAGCAAAAGGGAAGAAGGAGAAGAAGGAGTGGTTGGAAGTGGGTTGACGGCGACGGAGAAGGGGTGCCGACGGTGGTGGTCTCGGCGGTGGCCACAAATGGTGGTGATGGCGACACTGGAAGGAGAGAAAGAGAGAGAGAGGGAGGAGAAGAAGGAGGGGTCGGCAGTGGGTTAACAGTGACGGAAAGGGGGTGCTGACGGTGGTGGTCTCCGCCGTGGCGGCAGATGGTGGTGACGACAACATTGGAAGGAGAGAGAAAGAGTGGGGGATGGTGGATTGGTGGTGATGGTTTCGAATGAGGGGAAGAGGGTTTGTGAATTGAATTTACGCCCCTTTACTGTCGGATTAACCATTGAAAAATTCTGACGGTAACCCATTACAGGACACCAAAACACAGCGTTTCACTAATTGGAGTTACCGTCGGATTTTCCGACGGTAAACCCGATGATAAAGGACGCGCTAATTTAATTTATTTTTTCTCCAAATATCATCGTCGAATTTACCGTCAGAAAGCAAAATCTTCCGGTAATTAGTTAACTTTACGAATTCGACATCATTACTGCCAGTAAATCTGCCGCTACACTGTGATGGTAAATCCGACGGTACTCAACATTTTTTTTGTAGTGAAATTCAACACTTATAGTTCAACAATTTTAAAATTCAAAATCAAATTATGAGGATGCAGTATTGGAGAATGCAGCAACCAATATTCCAAAATGCAAACTAACTCGAATTCACACAGAAGAAGTAGAAGAAGAAGAATCAACAACAATTACAATATTACAAGCAGTATCACAATTTCAGCAACAACTTACAAGTTCATCTCAAAATTCACATATCAGATATCCAAAATTTCAAATTCACATCCAAACAAAAATGCATCAGAGATATATTCTTCCAGTAACAAGTTTAACCGAATTGAAAACACAATTTCAAATTACTACAACAAAAGAAGAGCATTCTTATTCCACATTCCCAGCATTGCATTTCAGCCACACTTCAAATTTTAAAGGTGCAGAATTAGGGAAGGACACAACCAGAATTTTGAATCTGCAACCGGAGTTTCTGCTTTAGGAACCAACTTACCTGTAAGCCGGAACGCAACCTCTGGATGCCGATGGTCGTACGTGGAGGGAAACAAAACTGGTCTAGGAAGACAACGACCTCCACGACAGGGAAACCACTTGAAGTAGCGGCAGCGGCTGAAGCACTACCACCAATGGCGCCGAGGACGACTCCATCGCGAAGGGGAAGGTGGAGGAGGCAGATCTTAAAACGACAGAGGAGGAGGGGGTGCTTTGCAACGGCGTTGTCATGCTATGAGAAAGAGAACCACAAACTTTGCGCAGAGGTTGGCTCCACTGTTCTTCTCCGATAGTGGCTAAACCACCGACGCTCATGGCCGTGGCGTTTCCATGGAATCGTGACAGAGCACGAGCCAGCGACGGGTTGCTGATGCGTGAGCATCTTCCCTATCTTTTCCTAGTAAATTTGCAATTAAAATTGTTAAGTTTAATCAAGATTTAAGTACTTTAAGCCACTATGGATGCTACTTTGAGTCGTGTGCAATTTGGTTTCTTTCAGGTAGCATTCAGACAGATTTGACAGAGTTCGTGTAGAAGAAAAGGAAGAAAGTAGATGATGTTGTCATCCCTGATCTCTTTGCACTCCAACGATTATAACTTGAGCTACAGAGATCCGATTGACGTGATTCTAGTGGCATTGGAAAGCCAACTTCCAAAACTTTCCAACAATATATAATAGTCTATAACTTTTTTTCTAGAATCACAGAACAAAATGCCATCAAGTTGGCGCCAAACTTGGGATTCTCCAAGTTTCGCACCAAGATCAAGAAAAACTCCCAATTTGTGCTGCCTTAGTGGCACCAAACTTGGGATTTTCCAAGTTTGGCGCCAGGATGAAGAACTATTAATTATTAGACACGGGTGGAGTGATACCAAACTTTGTCCAACCCAAGTTTGGCACCAGATTTGGAAAAGTCAGTGGTCCCCACGTCTCTGCAGCCAGCTAACAAAGATCTTCTATGTATTTTGATTAAACTTTATTTTATTTTACAATAGGAAAATATATTATTTAGTTTTAGAAAATATATTTTACATTAATTAAGATTAGATATAAAAGGGAAAAGATTTAGCCCTTCGGGCTCTCTTCTCTTTTACGCACCTCATTCCGGATTTTACAGTTTTTAGAACCCTAGTTTTTTCTCTGAACCATGAGTAACTAAACCTCCACTGTTAAGGTTAGTAGCTCTATTTATTCTATGGATTAATACTATTACTCTTCTCTTTTAATTAATGTATTGATTTCAATTTCAAGAAGTTGTTTTTGTTCTTCATCTTAAGGATTTGGGTAGATCCGAAAAATAACCCTTATTCTAATTGTGTTCTTGCTAAATCTTGGAAAAGTAATTTACTTGAACAACAGCTTGAAAATAATTTCTCCTAAATCACTAATTATCTGAACTCAATGGAATATGAGATATATAATCCTCTTATATTTGGGTAATTAGGGTTTCTGTGGTACATAAACTAGAATTGGACTTAAATCTCTAATTGAAATTAAGTGACAAAGGAATTGACAGTTAACTAGATTAGAGGAGACTAAATTACTAAAGAATTAGGGTTTAGTCAAATATTGTTTGCCATAAATTGAATCTTACATGATTAAAATAGTTGGTAAGAAATAGAAATCCAAAAAATAAACAACTCTGAAACCTTAACTTCTCATATAATATTCACAACCCGTTTACTGCTTGTTTTCTTAATTTTTGAATTACTGATAATGCTATTTGCACTCAAAACACCTCTTTTTGCTTGTTTGACTAAGTAAATCACTCAATCATTGTTTCTTGATCCATCAATCCTCGTGGGATCGACCCTCACTCACCTGAGGTATTACTTGGTACGACCCGATACACTTGACGGTTAGTTTGTGGATTTAGAATTCTGCATCAGTTGCTGCAGCTAGCAGTGGATTTAGCAGGAGATAGTGCGAACGGAACCAAGAAAAAATGGAGAAGGAGTCACTGGAGCCAGATGGTGGTGACTGGCTCACCGACGACAGTTCTTCCGGCAGCAGCGAAACCCCAAGCAGAGAAGGAAGAAGCCACTACAGCTGCTGGGAAAGAGAAGGAAATTAGGACAAGTGTTGTTTTGGGCCAATACTTAACTTCTGAAGCCCAGGCCCAAAATCAGGAGGTGATGGATGATACATTGAGCACAATTTTAAAGATTATAATTCTCTTGGACCAATTTTAGATTTATGCAGTAATTATATTTTGTTGGTTTTGGGTTGGACAAATTTTTTTTCAATAGGATCCTAGTAGTAAATTTTTTTAAGTAATAGCATAGAAAATATTATTTTGAGATTGCTCATTTTCTTTTATTAATTGTAATTAGCTTTTACAATTCTCCTTAAGATTTATATTTTTTCCACAACCTTAAGGACAAAATTGTTTTGAAGAATAGGATAACGATAGAATTAGTATCGGACCTATAGCTTATAATCTAATTAGAGAATTATACTATAAATAAAATAATATAATAATGTGAGATAAATATGACATAATTAAAAACTCTATTTTTTCTCTTGACTCTACTCCTAAAGATTTTTATCTTATTTTTTCTAAATTTTTACTTAATTTTTTATATCTTCATATAAATTCGTATCAATATTCTTGACATTAGTATAAAATATGGTTACTATTAATTGATTAGTTATTTATGTTATTTTTTAACTAATAAAAAAATATGTTAATTATTAAAAAAAATACTAATATCCAAATGATATCTACTATAAAAAATATATGCATAGTGAGATTGATTTAAATAAGGTGGAAACTCAGATACAGTCGACTTCACATGAGGTTGATAACTGAGAGCCGTTAGATGATTTGATTGATTTGACTAAATTTTCATTTAATAGCTCTCAGCTATCAACTTCACATGAAGTCGACTGCACCTAAATTTTCACTTTTAAATAAACCACCTACTTATATTCAACGTGTATTACACTCCATTTAATATGACGTAAATAAGCTTAAAAAATTGATCTATTATTATTATTATTATTATTATTATTATTATTATTATTATTATTATTATTATTATTATTATTATTATTATTTAGATTCTCTAAATGAAAAATATGATAAAATAAGAAAATAATTACTCTTAACTAATAAATTTTAGAGAAAATTTCTCTCTCTTCTCCTGCGAGATACTAAAATAACACTTCCCTCCCCTCTATTTATAAAATGTACATATCCCTTCCTTCTAACTTTTAAAAAACCTTCTCTTTAATCCATTTTAAATTTTTTGTGTTAACTAATGTTAACTTTATCCATTTTTTAAGAAAAAATAAATTATTTTTTACAAAAATACCCTTTAGCAAAAATTTTATTTTTTATCATTAAATTTTGCTTGCCAAAATACTCTTTAATAAATTATTTTTTATTAATTAAATTATATTTTTATCAAAATATTTTAAAATATTTAATAATTAAATTATTTTTTTTAAAATACCCTTCAATAATTTTTTAATTAATTATGATTTTATCAAAATTTTTGTTAACAATTTTTTTATATTTTACTATTAATTTATCGATATCAATATATATTATTTTAATATTAAAAAATCTTAGTAAGATTATTTTTCAATATCAAAATATATTAATTGTTATACATATTAACAATGGTAAGATTTTTTTATTTAATGTTAAAATAATATACATTGATATCGAAAAATTAATAGTAAAATATAAAAAAATTATTAACAAAAATTTTGGTAAAATCATAATTTAATAATTAAAAATTTATTGAAGGGTATCTTAGAAAAAAATAATTTAATTATTAAATTTTTTATAAAATATTTTTGTAAAAATACAATTTAATCAATAAAAATAGTTTATTAAATGGTATTTTGGTAAGCAATATTTAATGATAAAAAATAAAATTTTTGCTAAAGAGTATTTTTTAAAAAATAATTTTTTTTTAAAAAATAGATAAATTTAACATTAGTTAACACAAAAGATTTAAAATAGATTAAAGAGGAGGTTTTTTAAAAGTGATAAGGGAAGAAAATATACATTTTATAAATAGACGGGAGGAGAGTGTCATTTTAGCATCTCGCAGGAGAGGGGAGTAGAATTTTCTCTAAATTTTATTGTAAATGTGACTTATCCAATGGCTCATCCTTAAATGCTCCTTGTTAACTATGGAGTGTTGCACACCTTGTTAATTCGTTAAATCTGAACTCTTCATTTATTATATTTTATTTGAATGGTCTGGATTTAAAAAGGTAACTTGTTAATCAGGTTAACCATTTTTTTTTTATAAATTTTAGATTTTTTTTATAAGTTTCAGATATTGGGCTGAAGTCCAAAACAAAAAAATAGTATATAAATATTAAAAGCAACATGTCTGTACAACAAAAAAAATGACTGAACTTTAAAATTAAAATAAATAATACATGAAAAATAAATTGAAAATCGATGTACTAAATTCAGAAAAAAAAATATATTAAAATCTTAAAAAAATAATATTAAATATATATTATGTATATAATATTAAAATTTAAATAAATTTTATTTTGTATAAAACAAAATTATAATATTAAATATAAACACAATAATAAAAAAATTTGTGTTATATAAATTTAATTATATATATATATATATATAATTTTATTTTGTGTGAAACAAAATTATAACATTAAATATGAAGTGAATGATAAAAGATTTTGTATTATATAAATTTAATTTAAAAAATATATATACAACGTAAGAAGCAAACAAACATATAATAATTTTGTTTTATGCGAAACAAAAATCATATAAAATATTTATATAATTTTTTTATTAACAATTTTTTTTATTGAAATATGTTACGTTACTATATTTAAAATATATTATTTGAAATAATTATATTATTTTAGTTAATATATATTATTTAAAAAAATATTTAAAATTTATTATTTTGTATTAAAAATATTATTAAAAATATATGATTAGTTTTTCTTAAAATAACATTTTCTTTTTTTGGTTCAAATACTATGATAAAAAATTTTTACGTTACTGTAACTATTCAATAAATATTATATAAGTTAATAAAAGAAAGAAGTACTCATTTTTTTTATCAAAAATAAGAAAATTTAAATCCGCAACCTTTTAGGTGAGTATGAAAAAACTATGTCATTTAAATTATAGTTCGTTGACAAAGAAAGAAATACTCTTAATTATATATTAAATAGAATAATTATTTATTAGGCTCGTTCTTATACAAATAAAAATTTCTCTTAGTTCTATATCTGTAATATTTTGTACCAACTAGCTTTAAAGTTTAATTATTTTTTGAATAAATAAATAAAAAAGTAATACAAATAATTGTTTAAATATAATTCTATTTTAATTTTTCATTCTATTACGTACACGTTGAGAATAATTTGAAATAAAAGATAATGAACTTATTGTAACTGCCATGTATTTTGTGCTTTGACTGCGTCATCATCTGAGAATTATGGCACTTTCATGGAGATCGGGGTTCTTCTACAGAATCGGTTTTGTGTTTGGAGTTAGTCAATCAGCAGCGGCTACAGACAGGCTTCTTCCTCTTCTATGGCAGCGATTTTTTGGGCTTTGAAAGTCATTCATGGCAGAGGTGCAAGGGAGTGGGTTTAAGAGTGTCAAAATTTGTGGCTAGGCAAAACGATAGTGGAAGCACCGCCAACAAACAAAATAGTGAAGATGCTTAAAGACATCGCATCGATAATAACAAAATAATGAAAGAATTCAATTAAATTTTTCTGAGTACTTTTGTGGTGTAAAGATCGTCCTGTGTTAAACGAGAAAATTAGTTTTTTTTGTCAATATCAATTTGTTTATTTAGCTCATGACAAAAAAAATAATAATAATAATAAATAAATTTAATTTATCTAATAACTTTTTATAATAAATTAACTTTTAAAAAATACTGCACTCTCTACTTTATTTTGAGTGCACTAACTCTTGCCTTATCCAATAATTCAATTCATTCCAAAGGGTTCTCTCGGGATTAGCTCGAGTAAAACTCCATGATGGTGCCCGAAGCTAAGGGAGATCAAATCTTCTAAGATATGCTACATCTTTGAATGGGAGGCTATCCCCAAAACTAAATAGACTCATATCTCGTCTTAATTCTCCAACATAATATTAGGATCCCTGCAAACTTTCATCTATTACTATAAACACATACTAACTTGAATTTTGAGGTGTCTTTATAAATATCCTATATTATCTCAGACACAAACATTGAAAATTCTCTTCAATTTTGCACACCCAATAGTGGGTTCAAGTACTACGTCTAAATAGGTAAAAATTTATTAAATATTCTCCGTATACAGATTATTTTTCGATATAAGTCTATAAAATTTCTTTAACCTAATTCACCTCACGAATATATAACTTTTTTTTTGAAAGAATTTCATTTCCGTTTTCGAATTTTTTCAACGTTTTCGATCTATATTCTCTTCTATCTCTGTGTTCTTTGTGTTTTTCTTTGTTCGTTCTCTGCGTTCTCTTTTTTTGTTTTTCATTTTCTACGTTTTTGAAATCAAGCTTTCAAATCCGTTTTGAACAGTTATCTCGTTGTTGAAGATAATGAATGATTCAAGTTCAGATTATCAATTGAACTAAAGTGAAGTGGATTATTGTTTTGAATCCAATCAAGTGGCTGAGATGTGGTTCGATTCTAATTAATATTTTTGTTAGTAGTTTATGATTCTGTAGGTGAATATTGTTGCTTTTGTTTGTGAAAATTGTTATTCATCGTTGATAGTTTGAATTGAATGTAATGTAGAAATTCTGCATTAAAAAAAATATTTTTGTATATTTGCAGCAAATTTCAGTATAAAACTAAGATATTTATGTGTATTGTTTAAGAATTTTCAGTGTATGTGTACTGATAAGTTCTACATAATTCAAAACTCTTTTTCTCCCTCCTCCTCATCTTCTGCTGCTTCTTCTTCTTCTTTTTCATCATCATCATCATCATCATCATCATCATCATCATCATCATCATCATCATCATCATCATCATCATCTTTTTTTTCTAATTTATCTTTTTCTTCTTATTTTATCTTCTCAAGTTTCTTCTTGTTTTACTCTCTTAATAAGAATAATAATAAAAAAAATCAAGCAAAGAAGAAAAAGAAATACATAATGTTACAAAATTACTTGGAAGAGGATGAACCTACATTCATTCAACTAAAAGAAAGAAATAAATAAGAAAAGAAAAAAGAAAAAATGCAGCATTAAAGGAAACATTTTTGTGTATTTGCAGCAAATTTCGGTATAAAACTAAGATATTTATGTGTATTGTTAAGAATTTTCGGTGTATGTGTATTGATAAATTCTGCATAATTTAAAACTCTTCATCTTCTTCCTCCTCATCTTCTTTTGTTTCTTCTTTTTTTTCATCATCATCACCATCTTTTTCTTCTTCTTTTTTCTTATTCATTTTTTTTTCTTGTTTTACCTTCTCAAGTTTCCTCTTGTTTTATTTTCTTAACAAGAATAAAAATAAAAAAATCAAACAAAAGAAAAAAAATACATAATGCTGCAAAATTACTTGGAAGATGATGAACTTATATTTATTCAACTAAAAGAAAGAAAGAAATAAGGAAAAAAAGAAAAAAAAATGTAGCATTAAAGGAAATATTTTTGTATATTTACAACCAATTTCGGTGTAAAACTAAGATATTTATATGTATTGTTTAAGAATTTTCGGTATTTTTGTACTAATAAGTTCTGCATGATTCAAAACTCTTCCTCTTTCTCCTCCTAATCTTCTACTGCTTCTTCTTCTTCTTTTCATCATCATCATCACCATCTTCTTTTTCTTTTTTTCTTATTCATATTTTCCTTCTTATTCTACCTTCTCAAGTTTTTTCTTGTTTTACTCCTTTAACAAGAATAAAAACAAAAAAAATCAAATAAAGAAGAAGAAGAAACACATAATGCTGCAAAATTACTCGGAAGAGTATGAATTTACATTCATTCAACTAAAAAAAAGAAATAAATAAAAAAAAAAAAAAGAAAAAAATGCAGCATTAAAGGAAACATTTGTGTATTTACAGCAAATTTTGGGTAAAACGAAGATATTTATGTGCATTGTTTAAGAATTTTTGGTGTTTTTATACTGATAAGTTCTGCATATTTTAAAACTCTTCCTCTTCCTCCTTCTCAACTTTTGTTGCTTCTTCTTCTTCATCTTCTTATTCCATTTTCTCATAATTCTTTTCGAATTCAGCTTCGAAACTTCTTCACGTTTCATGACGATTTTGAAAGATTTTTTAGAGATTTTGATCTTTATTTGAATTTTGAGTATTGCGATTTTGATTGAGGGAGAAGAACTGTTTGTCATAATGATTTTTGCGCTATTCAAGAGTCGAGGGAAGCGCGTGTTTATACGCAATCTAAATTGAGGGTTGTTTTTATTGAATTTGGACCAATTTGTATAAATTTGTATGCCAAAAAAATTTGTATGTATAGCAAACCTGAAAACTTATTTTGTCCAATCTAAAAAACAAAAAATAATCTTAAATATTTAAATCACATGAATTGACTATAAATTATTTGATAATATTACTATTATTTACCGTTAAAAGAAATATATAATTTTTTATATTATTCAAAATGCAAATGAACATATAATAAAATAATAAAAAAACAAAAGTAACTAAATTTTTAACAATTACAATTCATAATATATAACTAACGAGTAACGACGTTAAATTACTATTTTAATTAACAAATAATGTAATAGAAAGAATATTGCTTAAAGATAATAAAGTAAGCATTTGTCGTTCCAATATCCGATCATATCTAGTTTGGTCGGTTTTTGGTATATATTATATGACTTTGTTTAAGTGTTGTATTCGATCATTCCCTTTCACAATATTTAATTTGGGACCGCTGCTTACATACTTATGATCTGGATTGGTTGCCTTATCATAATCTCACATTACTTATTTTAAATGCTATTACTTACGTGCATATTTGTCTTGCTATATCTAGGTAGATTTGGTCTTTCACATGTTTGGTTTATTATTCCTTTCAAACCTTAAAAACAAAGGGAAGCACTCAGATATTATATTCTGTATTTCTGTCCAACTTTATGAAAAATGTGTATCATCAGCCGCCTATCCAATGTGCATTAAGCGAGGGAGTTTAAATCTAAATTGATTTATTAAATCTTTCATCTAATTCAATTTAAATTGAAAATCAATTAAAATTATATTAAATTTAAATTTAATTGGATTCTTTTTTTTTTAAATTATATAAATTAGATCAAATTTTAAACTTACTTTTTAAAATTAATTTTAATTCAATCTAAATCATATAATGTGTTATAATATTATTATTTGATTATTATATTTATAATTTTATTTATAATATGTTTAATTTGTTATATATTTTTATATTATTTATATATTATTATTATTTAATAAATATTTTATATTTAAAATGAGATTTATTTATTTATTTTAATTAGCGTATAATTATATTTCTATTGTTATGTTATTGTTAGTTTTTTAAGATATTATTAAGATTTGTTATGTCATTGTTGATTATTTAAAATTTAATGTTAAAACTTGTTAAGTATATTTATTTTTTTTAATTTATAAAACTGCAAATCCAATCCAAACCGCTTGAAATCAGATCGGATTAGATCGAATTTAAAAAAAAAAACATCCAATCCAAATCACACCACATGTAAAATTAGTGTCCGGATCAGATGAGTTTTTGACTCAAAACCGATCCAAAATGCACCGCGAACACCCCTAACATTAAGTATACGATATTGTTGGTAACCAATTGTTATGCAGCCTTTTCCACTACAAGAAATGCACTGAATACTGTTGGATTTATCAAATAAATCCACCAGTAATTAGTTTACCGTCGAATATACCGTCATCCTGAAGTTGACGGCATAAACAGCGCCAAAAACTGTTTACTGGCAGATTATTTCATCCGACACTGATTACTGATAGATTTTCCGTTAGCTTTTTCGATGAATTTGTCAAGACTGAGTTGTTAATAACTGTCAAATTATGTCGACGGTAACTTTAGCGCCATATCATATGTTTTGGCACTAAGTTACTGTCAGATTTGTCCGTCGGTAAATTCTACAGTAGCTTTTTTTGGAACAGTTAAACCATAATTAGTAGTCAAATTAAAACTCTTGTTAAAAAAATTAATGCAGAAATTCAAAATTACCAGAAATCAAAAAATTATTTTCTTAAAAATAAATGGTCTGAATATAATAAAATATTGTAGAAGTAGAATACAATGAAGTAGACATAAAAAAATTAAATTCCCAAACCCTACAGCTCCCGATAATTGTCGTCGTCTTCTCCCTGCTGAGGCGGCAGAGAAAGAACTGATGTCAGTGTCCTACCAGCAGCGCCACTGCCTTCAGTGCGCATCTGCTCATTGTACACCTCCATCTGCTCTTGTAAACGATCTAGCTGCTCCAGCTTCTCCATCAAGTCCGAGCTGATGGCAACGGCTCCTCCCACGCATGCAAGAAGGTCGTTGTACCTCTGCTCAGACTGCTCCGCTTGTTGGTGAAGCTCCTGTGTCAGCTTCTGCACTTCCCCTCCACCCCCTCAAGTCTACAACTTTCTGGGGATCAACAGGACTGGTGGCAGAGGCAGAGGCAAAGGAAGCCGCCAAAGCGGAGGAGCGGAGGCTACTGACGAAGAACGAACCCAACCTGAAGCGGCGATTCTTGTGGGGTTCAGAGGCAGTCTAGGCCAAACCCTATCAGGATCTACCACTGAGGTCACGGAGCCCGCTTCGTCGTTCCCACTAGAAGGCTGAGATTGGTGGGTCGCGACCTCTAATCTCTGCGTGTAATCCTCTTGTGTCACACACGTTATGATTAGGATAACAGTTAATTGACTTTAAACCAAATAAATTTGAAACTTAGAATTAATTGAAACTCACATAATGGGCCGCAAACCACTCGTCAACAAATCTCTCCTTGTTGGCCTTCAAGGTATGGGTATACTTGAAGGTGTCTCTGCCAGTGTCGCCTCAAGATCTAATGACTTAGACTACACATACTCAAATCAACCAATAAAATAAATCAACAAATAACTAATTCAAGTAACAATTAACAAACATTACCAAACTACTTACTAGTTTGCTCTTCATCTTTATAAAGGTTGCCGACCCACCAGTATATTTCAACGACCTTGGTGCATCCCTGTTATCGACGTTCGTTAGACGGCGAAACTTGAACCACTCATCATTTCTAAAATGGGCCTCCAGTTCCTTCTTGTTAGATGGACAGATCCAGGTCGTTAGATTGTTGTACCCCTGACAAACGTTGCTCATCATCTGCTAAAGTTGTTTTGCTGTCCGGTAATCGTAGATCTTCCTGATCATGAATTATGTTTCGTATCCCATAAAAATTCAATTGCATGAAGTGATTCAATAACATTAGTTACTTAAAATAAGATACAGTTCAAATACAGTTAATTCAACAACATTGAATTCGTACCGTCCGCTTCTAAAATCATCGTTTTCTGGTCTCAGTAGGGATCTTCGTGTTCGTACATAGACTTAATCACCTCGGAGATCTCCTGTGTACATGCAATGTTATTTGGTGCAAACTTATCAATGAAAAAATTTAAGATTAACAAACACATAAACCTTAACAGATTCAAGATAAATTGCGGATAAAAGACATTAAAATAGTATGTATTCACGCCTGCATGCCATCAGGCTAAATCCTCAGTCGGATGACGAGCGGTGGTGGATGGGCATCCTACTGGAACACATTAGAGGAATCACCCACCGCGGGCTCTGTCGCTGGATCTGTAGGGGACGTAGCAGAAGGAGGCACATAGTTCAGGTTTGGGACCATGATGAACTACTAGTCCACTGGACCTGCCTGTGATGTCATAGGGGTCGATGGGATAGTCGGGGTAAAGGGCGATGAATGAGCGATCCCTGGGATTCGGTGGAAACCCAACCTCTACCATGACCACGAGACCCACTCGATCTACCTCTACTACCTGTCGTCATGTCTGCAAAGAGAATATATTATTAACACTAATCAACATATATACTACACAAATCATTCAACATTTAGATTATTTCCAAAAAATTTGACATAACCTCTCCTAAAATTGGACATATATCCACCTTTAGTGTTTCCATAAATCCAACAACTTCAATCCACAACATCAGCTAAAACACAATTAAATTCACAATATTTCTAGCAGAATATATTAACTTATTTTCATACTTGAATTCATACTATATATATAATGTTGTACATATAATATTACAATGTCAAACATAATAATTTATTCATTTCAATTAAAGATTTTAAATCATTAACAATTGAAAAATTTTAAATAATAAAAAACTAATTAAAAAATTAGGTCAAAATATAAATATTTTCATACTAGTTAACCTTTAAGAAATAAGCCTATACTTCAAGAGTAAATAGTAGACACCATTATACTATGCACATAAAAACATGTTTACATAAACCAACCTCAAGAAAAATAAAACTATCTAGTTAGCAAGATTAATTAGTTCTTGAGATTGAATAAGAAGCAAAAAAAGACTCAAGTTACAAATTTTACAAGTTTTAGAGTTAATTATTGCTACTATTAAACACTGTATATATAGCTAACTATATTATATCAACTTAAGGCTTGTAACATTTTCTTAGTAAATTTTCTACTTCAAAATTTAAGCATCTTGCACTTCTTCCTAAATTCTAAATTAACATATAACTAATTCCTAATTCCTAATTAACTTCATCCTAAATCCTAAATTAGCATATGATAACCAAATCCTAAATCCTAAATTAACTTTAACCCTAAACCCTAAATTAGCATATAATAATCAAATTCTAAATCCTAAATTAACAGATAACTGATTCCTAAATCCTAAATTAACTTCATCCTGAATCCTAAATTAGCATATGATAACCAAATCCCAAATCCTAAATTAACTTAATCCTGAACTCTAAATTAGCATATAATAATCAAACCCTAAATTCTAAATTAACATATAAGTAATCCTAAATTAACATGTAATTAAATCCTAAATTAACTTAAACCAGGAAAAAGAGGGACCATGGAATCTGAGGGGCGAACAGAGGAAGAAGAACAGAGAGAAAGTGGGACTCACGTCGATACTGGATGGCGGCGGTGCTGGATGGCATCGGCAGTAAACGAACAGAGAGAAAGAGAGAGTTGCGGCTAACAGAAGGTAAAGGAGGAATGGGCTGGTTTTGGTGAAGGGGAGAGGAGGCGATGACAACAGGGGCAGATGACGTTAGACGAACAGAGAGAAAGAGGGAGTCACAGCTGACAGAGAGGATAGGAGGAACGGGCTGGTTTCAGTGAGGCAGAGAGGAGGCGGCAACATGAGAGGCAAGCAGCGGCGTGATTGACAGAGCAGCGGGAAGAGGATGCGGTTGGAGAGAGAAAAGGAGAAGAGAGGTTAGAGAGAGAGAGAGAGAGAGTGAATTTCAAAATAAAGTGGGAGAAGGTTTGTGCTTTGAATTTTAGGGCTCGTTACTATTGGGTTTATTGGCAGATAAATCTGGTGGTAACTCATTGCAGGCCACCAAAACGCAGCGTTTCACTAAAATGAGTTTACCGACGGATTATTCCGACGGTAAATACCATGATAAATTTCGTGCCTATTTCCCCTGTTTTCTCTCTGAGTATTATCGGCAAATTTACCGTCAAAAATAGGAATCTGCCAGTAACAATTTGATCAAATGAATTCCACATCAAAACCATCCATAAATCTGTTGGTAAAGCCGACGCTAATGTGCAACGCTAAATCCAACGGTACCCAACATTTTTCCTATAGTGTTCACAAATCTAAGCTATGATTTGGGAGCAAAATCTACTCCTCTTTTGTGAGAATCACTTGTTATATGCATCAAAGACTTCACTTTTGAACAAGTAAAAAAAAATAAAAAATAGAATATAAATTGAAATAAAGATTCTTTAATTAAGTAAGAAATTACAGAAAAACAAGTGCTTGAAATAAAGGAAAGTAAACAATTGCCTTGAACAAAATCGAAGGACTTTAGAATAAAAATGACAATTCAGAATTTAAAGAGGAAAGGAAATGACTTTGCAAAGAAAAGGTAAACTGCAGAAAGGAAATTACAAGAAATTTAAAAGAGAAATTTAAAGACATGAATAAAAAGACATGGAAGAAATCCTACAAAAAAGAAACTCGTAGCAGACTCAGAAAATCACTGAGATGTGAATGTGAGAAGGTGTTTTCTAAAGGCAAATTCCAATCCCTTGCTTCTTCTGAGCTTTGTTAATTTATATATCGATCCAACCAATCTTATACTGGCAAATGTCACCTCTAAAGGGTATGAAAAATAATTGTTCCCTCCACATGCAAAACCAAGTAACCGCCTGATAAACCCCGATTTTGTGGTTTATCTTGTACTTAATTTGGGGGATTTTATCACCTTTTCCTACATTTATTCAATGAAATAGCATGGTTTTGTAATTCTCTCTTGAATTGTGCTTAAGTGTAAAAACATGCTTTTTAGGCCCTAAATTGGTAATTTTGATTCATTTTAATTCCATTCGATGCCTTGATGTGTGTGTTGAGTGATTTTAGGTTTATAAGGCAAGTATTAGATGGAAGAAATGAGTAGAAAAGCATACAAAGGGGAGAATGCATGAAGAAACAAAGATTGGGAACGCATCAAGGGACGCACACGCGCACAAGGCACGTACGCCCAAAAGTGGTCTCACCCATAGACGCGCACGCGTACATGCTGCGTCCGCGCGGATGGAAAATTTGCCAATTGGCGCGCACGCGCACATGGCGCGCACGCGCACATGGCGCGCACGCGCCAATACTCTTACATGGCCCACTTAAAGGCAAAACACTGAGGGCAATTTTTGAGCTGCCCAAGCCCAAATCCAACTTGTTTCTGAGTGTATTTCATGCAGAATTGAAGTCCAAGCAAGGAAGAGCAATTTTTTGGTAGTATAGCATCATGTAGGTTAGTTTCTAGAGAGAGAAGCTCCCTCTTCTCTCTAGAATTTAGTTAGGTTAGGTTAATCTTCTAGATCTAGGTTTAATTACATGTTTCCATCTTGTTTCTTTTATGATTTCTTACTTATACTCTTTCATTCTCATGATTTGTAATGTTAATTTCTCTTTTATGTTCATGGATGCTCTTGTTGGATTTAATTTACTTTTAATGCAATTTAATGTTTGATGTTTCTTTATTGTTGAATTGAGTTGTTGATCTTGTTTCCTTGCAATTTGTAGTTGGTAGATTTTACTATTTCTTGCACTTTTACCATGCTTTCCATTTGTACCCACCAAGTGTTTGACAAAATGCTTGGTTGGGTTTTAGAGTAGATTTTGAGCATTCTTGGCTTGGAAAGAGTAATTAGACAATCTTGAGTCATGAAAACCCAACTCATGTTGGTGATCTAGAGTTGTTAGCTAATATCGTTTTCATTGACACTAATCTTTTGCTAATTTAATTAGTAAGTTGATTAGGACTTTTGGATTGAGATTAGCTAGTCTTATTAGACTTTCTCTCATGGAAGATAATATGATACCTTCTTCCAATGTTGGAGATGACGTAATGAGATAAATTCTTGTTTATATTTGTGACATGATTAATTAGTCTTGTTTGACATTCTCCCTATGTGAAGATGACATGATACCTTCTTCCGTTTGTTGGAGTTGACTAAATAAGATGAATTAATCAATGCATGACTAGGATAGAAAGCCTATGATCTCAACCCTTGCCATGAATGTCTCTCTTTTTATTACTTGCTTTCTCTTATTTACTTGCTTGATTTACTCTTATTGTCATTTAAATTCTTGTCCCTTTATATTTTATTGTCCCTATATAAATCAAAACCCCCTTGTCCCCTCATAGCCAATAATCATACACTTCATTGCAATTTCTCGTGAGACGACCCGGAGTCTAAATACTCCGGTTATTTCTTATTTTGGGGTTTGTATATGCGACAACCTAATTTTTTGTATGTGAGGACTCTTTGTTGGTCTAGAACTATACTTGCAACAAGAATTCAATTGAAAAACTCTATATCAACAAAAGTTCACACGCCTTTGGGCATTGCACCAATAATCTTAGCATATTGTTCGTCAACTTCGTTCTTTGACAAACTATGGCAAATCAAAACCCCTTCTATCGACATCTTCTTTTTAAGTTGACACCCTCTAAAATTTGACCAACCACACTTTGATTTTTAAATTCTTCGATGTAACACCCTCACTATCAGAATGTCACGCTTCCGGCTGCACTACTCTGATAGCAAGAAATATTACGACGACTTCATATACTTAATAATAAAGTAGGAGCTTTTGACTCGAAACTGTATCACTGTTTTTTTAGAAAAAAAACCGAAAAAATATTTTATCTTAAAAACAGACAAGCATATACATATGTACAAAAGTTCTTACATAAGTAGCTTATGAATATAATATACATACAGAACTTACAATTCCTATCCCTCTTTTACAATATAATATTGATGGCAAGGGAAAAATAAATAACAATTAAACTAATATAACAATTAAATCATACAAGCAAAATTGCGATTAAACTCTTCATAAGCCTCTTCGTTCGTCTCCTGAAAAGATAAAGCTGCAGGGGGGAGAACCTAACCACATGGTCTCACCACAGAATTTCAGAATTGTCATAAGAAAATATTCAATAAGAAAATTATTTTCAAGCTCAGTGATTATCATTGTCTGATGAATCCTTTGAAAACCGATGGTTTAACCATCAAAAATTCAAAACCTTTTCAAAAGAAATCAGTTAATTATCTAGAAATAAAAAATCACTTCTCATATAAAAGAATCTTAAAAGTTTCCTAACAGTATGAATGACCAACCTATTCCAAACATAGGTTCATTAAGTCTATGCTGAACCAGCTTGATATTTCATACTTCACTAAACCACAACACAAACCAATCACGGCTTCAAGCCCAAACAGCTCAATCAACATCCAATTCACTCCAATCCAACCAATTTCAGTCACAAACACAAGTAATGAGGTTCAAACACAATCAAGAACAGTTACGTCAAGTATAGCAATTAGCAATTAAGCAGAATTATTCACATAGGCAAACCAATTATAATATGCACATCCAAATAATGTCACATAGATGCATATGATGAATACCTGCCCTATGGCTAATGAGCTCATTTGTCAGTTATATAGCCAACCCGACATGTCTGGTAGCTAATCCGGGCATCGTCCTCTTAAAAACTGGTGAGCGGTAAACCACCGCAATCCTCACCATCTGCGGGCAGTAAACTACCTCGATCCTCACAGGGATTAGTCCATTTAAGCCCACTTTGTTTGCGGGCCTAAATTTTATAGCTCAGACCGTTTATGGCCAGCCCAACGAGTTAAATGGGCTGGCCCGTTTATTTGTTGGATTTTTTTTTGAAATTTTTTTGAAAAAAAAAACTAAAAAAGTCCAATTTTGAGGAGAAAAACTAATGTATATATTTGGACGAAAAAATCTTGTTTGGCACAAATAAAATTAAAGTTCTAGTAAACAACTAAATACATTTGATTTGAGTGATTGTTATGCTCTAAATTTGTTCTTTTAACTCAAAACAGAACCACATTCACATCCAATTAGTGATTCCATATTACTAATTCTAATATTTCTAATTAAAGGAGTATTTGTAATTTTCCTCATATAGTTAACAGACTATTATAAACCAACATAGCAATATCATAATTCTACCAAAAAGTCACACAAAAGTGAAAAGAAATTATTTAACAAATTACATGGCATGCAAATATTTTACAAAAACAGCAATGTAATCTCAAAATCTTTTATTTAATCCACCAAATTAGTCAACGCCTGCAATGGAAAAAAAAATAAATTATCAAATAAAAGTTAGTGACTTAGTGGCAGAAAAAGAATTTCAATAGAATTGAATTAAAAAATGCATGATTTGAAACAATTAGACAATACTAATAAAATACCATGCATCATATTAATTAAATCCACTTTATCTTTATAATGTTCTTTGTCACTTTTATTTTGACACTCAAATTCAACATCTACAATTTAAAGTTAGTTAGTAGAAAACTAAATAAATACAATATGCAAGTATTCATTATTTATTGCCAATAGAAGTTAACAAAATAAATTTAAAAAGTGAATTACCATCATCTACATATCCATGTATCCAATCACGAGCACAAATAAGAGCTTGTACATTCGTATCCAAAATAGAATTTCTATACTTATTTAGGACATGTGCACCAATGAAAAAAGTCGATTCTGAAGCTACCGTAGTTATTGGAATACTAAGCACATCACAAGACATGGAAGCTAAATCAGAAAAGCGATGGGCTTAAGACCTCCAATATTGCAAGACATCTATTTTAGAGTTCATATCAAGAGTTGACTCTTCCAAATAGATATCTAAAGAAGACTTTCTTTGTGAAGCATTAGTTTGAAAATTCATATTTCTCAACTCCTACAATATTTAAAAAAAAATAATAAAATAATTAAAAAAGTAACATATTAACAGAAACATATAAAAGAAAATTATATTAATATAATACACAACAGAAATAAAACTTACATCAGGCATATCAAATGAGAGTGAATCATCTTCTCTAGAAGTTGAAATTTTTATTTGACCACCAGAAGCATTAGAAGAGGCATTATGTGACAAAATTTCTAAATATGCTTCAAACAACAAATACAGCTTTTTCTTGATGGTGGTCAATTTCTCATTAGCAGTATATAGATGCACTTTATTCAAACAATATTCCAAAACATGAAACTTCATTCGAGAATCGAGAATAGCTCCTAGAGAGAGAATTATAGAATAATCGCTCCAATACTTATCAAATTTAGCTTTCATTGGTTGCACCATTTTTCTTATGACATCATCCTCACTAATAGAGTATTCTTTCAGCAAACACTGAATCCTCCAAATTTGCTTAAAATATAAATTTAAAGTAAGATAAGAATGACCAGATATCAAGGTAGTAATTTTATAAAATGGATTCAGAAATTTACATATTTTTCTTCCTCTTTTCCACTCTTCTTCCGACGGACAATCTTTGAAATTGTTATCCTTCAAAGAGAGTCTAACAAAACCACGCTCACATCTCAAAGCACTCTCCAATATCAAAAAAGTAGAATTCCATCTAGTAGGCACATCTAAGTTCACTCTAATGTCAGAAATTTCAAGTGACGTAAGAACATCTCTAAATTGGATAGCTTATGCCTCCGACGCTGTGGAGAAGAATTAGGGATTTTTACTACTTCAGAGTGCTTTCTCTTTTTCCTTTGTACGTATGCTGTGTAAAAAAAAATGAAGAATTAGGGATTTAGCATTTAGGGCATATGGGTTTTATGGGTTATGGCTACTCTAGAGTGCTTTTTTTTTTTTCTTTGTACATTTGAATTTTTAGTGAGTGTTAGAGAGAGGCTTTTTTAATTTTGTACTCTTATATTGTATATGGATTGGGTTATTTTTTAGGTTGGATTTTTTTATCTTGGTATTTGGTTAATTGGGTTTATAGTCCATGATTTATTGGCTTAATAATTCTCTAAAGCTGTTATTTTTGTACGGGTCTCGATTTTTTTCGAATGAGGTGCGGTCAAAATCTAAAATTTCAGTTAAAAAAAAAACTAAATTTTATGCGACTCTCATTTAATCCGTAGATTAACCCATTTAACCCGTAATTTTTTTTAGGTTAATCAAGTTCAGCCCATTTAAACCAAAATTTAAATAGACCTAAACTAAAGGCAAAAATTCGCTCATTTAAATGGGTAAATGGGCCAAGCCGATGAACTTGGCCCATTTTGACCGCCTTAAAATAACATGTGAAACATTCTCCTTAGCCTCTGGCATAGCTAACAGTCTACCACAATGCCATGAGCAAGATTATTCAAACATGAGGGTTCACATTATTATATTACCAAAAAAGAACGTATACCAAATCCACGTTAGCAGGGGAAATTAAAATTTAAAATAAGCGTTTAGCTCAAATATATATTCTTTAAGTCTTAATACATATATTAGTATAAATTTTTAAATATTTTATTTTATAACGAATACATAATAAATTTTGCATTTTTATTAAAAAAAATTTAATTACTAACCTTATTATGTGAATTTAGAGCGTATATTTACTAAATCATTCAAATAAAGGATAAAGTATGTCATTTTATCCCGAATATTTGGAATAAATATTAACGTTGTTTCCAAAGTTTTTTTTTATTATATTTATATTTAAACATTTTAAAAGTAACTCTGTGTCCTGCCATTAACTCGATAAAAAATTGCTAATGAAAATTATATATGATATGTATGTGGCAAACTCTTTTAATGTTACAGTTGTAAATAATTTAAAAGAATAGTTAAAAAATAAAGAAAAGTTAACTTATGAAAGATCGATGATATTGTGGTCTTCTTCCCCACTCAATATCATCATGATGTTCTTATATGTATATGAAGTCATATTTTTTTTTTTCTACTGAATCGTAGAAAAAATTAAAATTCGAAAAAGATATACATCATTCATTAATATTTTAAATTAGTTAAAAGGGAGAATAATATTAAATTACTTTTGAAATGTTTGGAATAAAAATGTAAAAAGAAAATATTTTGATATTTATCCCAAATAATTTAGACAAAAATAAAATTTTATCCTAAATATTCTGAACATTTGAATATTCTCCCAAATATTAATTGCATTCACACACACATTAAAGTTAGTTAGTATCAAAAGCAAGTTCTCTAAGTTAAGAAATAGAAACACTTTTATAATTATATTTTATATTAAATATAATACAGAAATTTAATTTAGTCTCTATCTTTCTGTCTAAGTTCCCTTTTAAATGTAATCCTAACATTTTGTTTTTAATATAAATAATAAACGTGAAGTTTATAGTATTCTCAAAATTACTTGCGTTGAGAGTTTATTATTTGAAAGTTTTTTTCTCATCATGGTCAACAATTTGTTTCAAGCAAGATAAACTCAATTCTTCAAACAAAAATGCTAGGTCAACAAATTGTTTGATGTCGATGGAAGAATTATGGCTCAACAAGTGATGAAATTTTTTGTAGAAGTTGGTGATATAAATAGTAGTGATTTTAGGCATTCGAATTTCGATAGATTGGATCGGATATGACTAAAATTTCGATCCGATTAGCACTAAAATTATCAGATCGATCTAATATCCGCAGTTTTTACGTTTGGATCCGATCTGTACATTTGCGGATCGGATATCAGATATCGGATATATCTGCAAAATATAAAAATAGTTTTAAAAACTTATTTTTATTAAAAAATATCAATAAAATTCATTTTTTCTATTCTTTTAAATATGTTTACTCTTAAAATAATATTAAACATATTTTTCTTAAATAATAAATTAAAATAATACAACATATATGATCATTATTAGTTGAAATAAAATATAAAAAGAATATTTATTTATTTATTTATTTATTTTTGCGGATACGCGGATATGCGGATACCTACACAAAATTCACAATCCAATCCTATTAGTGTGTCGATCAGATCGGATTCGATCCGATAGCCTTGCAGATCGGATCCATATCCACAATTTTCGTATCGAATTCGAATAAACACTGCGGATATGCGGATCGGATCCGATCCATGAACACCCCTAAGATTTAGAATTTGAAAAATTAAACGAGAATATTTTTAGAAAGAAATATTATTAAAATTTCAATCTCTATTCCTAGAAATTTTAGTTCGATGTATCTCTACTTTTTGGAAGTATTAAAAGAACCAAAATTTTGTATTTCAAGACTAAAATTTTAGTTGTTCTCTAGTCACCAAACACAATATTCATTCGAGTCCCACAATCCCTTAAAACAAAAGCAATATAAAAAAAACCTACTTAATATTACCATTTATATGCACAAAATAACCTAAAACTTTTTTTTTGGTCTTCCACATTACACAACACACACCTACTCAGTACTCACACACACTACTACTACTAGTCTAGTACTAACATGGGCTCTATATTCCTCATTGAATATTCGAATCTGGGTGCAACTCTCAGTGAGGCAGGTGGCAGGTGATGCTGCCATTGATCCAAGGCCTTGGCTGCAACCTAAAACTTAAAATGAACAAAATTGCCGGCTTTCAAGAAGACTAGTGGACCAATTTGATCCGAACAGTAATTTATATGAACCAATTTGATTCAATTAAAAATAAAGGAACCAAAATGACATTGGGTCGACCATATAATATATAGGAAATAAATTGAACATTTTTCTGTTTAGCACATACACCACGTCACTAAACTTATCACATAAACACGTGGGTAACAACCTAATGACACATTCCGTTAGATAGACTGATTCATGTTAATAACTTAGGACAACTAATTTGATTCAATTAAGAGTACATGGACTAAAATGATTCAACCATGTGCCTACAAGGGCTAAATTGTGCATCAACCCATATTAAAAGATTAGAGACTAAAATGTGTGCTACATAAAAATTTAAGAAGTAAATTGCAATTAACCCTTCCAAAATTATAGTGTGCCACCTGAACTGCTCTTTCTACTCCCACAATAATGAGTCGCTGTATTTTCACCGTGACTACTCTTATTTGTCCATCATTGACTCACGTCCCTTTCCACTTTTCCAGTATTAGACTACATTCCACTAAACAAAGGGATAAATTGAGATTGAAAAAAAATGGATTACATCAGAACTAACTGATAGCCATTTTATTTGACATAGAAATCAGGACTTCATAACTATATTTAATTACAAGGAAAATTATCTGAGGGCCAGGGCCCCCAAAAAAAGAGAAAAAAGAATAGCAAGGAGAATATATTTAGAAAATGGTGTCTATTGTAAGTTTCCTTTTCTGAGGAGCTTTCTCTATGATCTGCTTCTGCAGGTCCATAAACGTAGAACCCTTGTTAGCAAATAATCTTCTCAAGTTTATCACAGAAAGTTCACTAAAGTTAGCAACTGCAAGATCAGCCTGCCCCAAATCATACCTGCAGATTTCAACACCAATCAGTTTTTAAATGCCAAGAGAATAATTTAAAAAGAGCAGCGGAAAAAAAGGATTTTAAGGTGCTGAACTGTTAAAAAGAAAGGAAAGTACTCTTTCATCTAATAGTAAGGGAAAATAGAACTGATGGAATAGTGTTTAAGTTATAGCAAAGTGACTAAAACCCAGAATGATATTTGTATGCCGGAAACTATCCTGGATTCCTGGTGTTTCATGAATCTTCTCTATTCTCATTAAAACCTCTTACAATAACTAAAGTGCATAAAATTGAATTACTCACGCTGGATGAGCACCAATTAATGCAACAGCCATCATCGTACAATTGTGTGCAGCAGTTACTCCTCGAGGATCATCTTCAAAAACAACACACTTCGAGGGTTTCCGATCAAGCTGAAAAGCATTTTGGGCAGACAGGTTCAATACTAGCAGTAAATTGACATCTTAAGGGGTAAAAAAATATTTGGCCTTGTTCAAATTTGATATCATAAGATGCTATCATGCTAATACATATTACATGCAGAATAATTGGACAGGAGAGCCAAAAGTCCTCAATGAATCCTACATAAAATAATAAAATATCAGGGCTGCATCGACCACGTCTCAAACAATCACCCTTGTTATTGACACATCAGGCTATTTGGCATTTATGTGAACTACAACAAAAGCTATGCATAAAATGCATTAGTGGGTTTTTTTATTAGAAGGAAGGGGTTGGTTTATGGCAGCCTAAAAATTTCCCATGTTCTACAGTTCTAGTATGATGCAATCAAGTTCTTCACCTAAAAATGGAAGATAAACTTAAAATATACAATATACAAAACAATCAGGCACATCCATCTTTAACTTATCATCACCATCCAACAAACATCTTTGCAAGGAAAAAAATAGATTATTAATAGCACTGAAAACTTGCTCAAATGTAACAAGTTTAAAAGAGCAACAATACGATTAGTAATGATTATTCCAACCCAGAAATAGTTTGTCAAATAAATTACTAGTTGAACTGTACCTTGACGGCAGCAGAAAGAAATCTATGAGCTATTGATTCCATTCCATCCTCTTCCGTCACAACTGCCTGCAATTTGAATGGGGCAACCAGCAAGTGGCAAACTCAGGAGCATGGTAAGTAATTTGTAAATTTATATACCATATCATCTAGTACACACAACAGGTTGAAAATTTATATAGTATAAAGAGGAAAGTTTTCAACTGTGGCTAACCACGAAATGTGGTGAAAGCTTTTCGATATCCCTAATTTTCCATAATGGATATACACCACAGCAAAAAGAAAACTGCTTTTTCTTCATGAAATTATGTCAATGCCTCAATGGCGTTCTTCCAAATATGTTAAACATGACAAGAACAAAATCCACATGCAACAAACTACACCAATCGAGTATATTATAATAGTAAATGATAGACTGAAAAGCAAAAAGATAAAAAAGATCTTAACAATCCATGACCAAGTTTGTTATTTCTAGTTATACCAATATGATTATCTACACTATGATTGGAAAAAGAAGGCATATTACTGTGTCAACTCTTCTCAAATATTGCCAACCTGGAAATATTTGTTGAGCTCCATCCTTTCCAAAGCTTCTACCATATTTTTTCTATCAAGACTTGAAACAACAGCACAAGGAATTCGAGCTGTATGAACTGCTTCCAACCAGTCTCTGAGGCCCTCCATTGGTCTTTCAAGCTAAAAAAATTGTATGCAAGAAATGTAAAGTTCAACTATACAGAACTCTAGATTATAGCCACTAGAAGTTAAGGCAATAGCTTACCTTTAGAAGATTATCATAATATAACTGAGAAAACCTTAACTTTAGTCTCTCCATCTCATTTTCTGCCTTGTCTGAGAGGAAATGCTGCTAATTTAAAATAGCCAGTCAGAGAAATAAGGTGTATTAGATCAAGAATTGAGATTTTTAAAGATCGCACCATGTCCAAGGAAGTATTTCTTTAAAAACCAATTCCAACATAAAACCAAAAAACAAAAAAGAAAGGCTAACAAACCTTATGCAACACATCATCAACACCTGCATAAAGTGCCAATCTTTGCATATCATCATCTTCAGGAATATCCTTTCCTGTTAAAGAATTTTTATACATTAAAATCTTTCTCAGAAAAAATACACATAAAATAATCACGAAATTTATTCCTTCAGTTTGATTGTTGGTGAGTCCGCCGTATGAAAAAGTTGATGTTGTAAACACATAAATTAAATATCTTATCATACATACGACTGTAGGTTCCGAAGCATTCCATTCTTTTGCGGTGGTTGTATGATTGTAATTCTGTTTTTTCCCATCTATCCAAAAGAGTGTACTATAAAGACCATCCTATCAAAATCCCACAA
The DNA here is from genome assembly GCF_003086295.3 of Arachis hypogaea. Lineage (NCBI taxonomy): Eukaryota > Viridiplantae > Streptophyta > Magnoliopsida > Fabales > Fabaceae > Arachis > Arachis hypogaea. The sequence continues at coordinate 24,693,728 of NC_092055.1, read as the reverse complement.
GCAAAACCATTAACATACCTTCTTCCAAGGCCAGCTCCTTCCACGCCTTCCTCTTCAGAGCTCGGGTATCAGCCTGCAACAAATAACATGTGATAACCAGGGAACCAATTTACCCTAACCAATATATTATGTGTGGTCACACTTTAATCTTCTCAAGACTTTCAGACCTAATACTTAGTCGGCCTCATGTATGGTTACTATTTAACAACCAAACCAAACCAATATGCGCGTCTATATGATTGCAATAAATAAATATCATAAACTCAGCTTGCCTCACTTAACATCCCTAACATGCTTGAATCCGATAGCAAAGAGTAAAGACAAACTACAAACACTGTCTCAATCTACAGAAAAATAAAATAAAATAACTACAAGCTTGAGTTTGAAATCACTCACCACCACATTGTCCCAAGAGAAGATAAGACCATAGGCTTCATCCGGCTTCATGGCATAGCGAATGCGCTGAAGAAAACCATCTTGCAACTTGTCATTCAAGTAGTCCTAAAATTTTCAACAAAAGTTAGAACTTAAGCATCCTTTCAATCATGAAAATACATCAACTTCATTCACAAAATTACGGTGACACAATCCAACTGAATCTAAAATCCTTACCACATCAACTTGCAATGGTCCATCCGTCCTGAAAGTCTCAAAGCCTTCCCCATATTCAGCTCCAATAGCCTAAAAAGAAACACGAAGTGAAGGAATCAAATACATAAGGTACCAATCACTTTGCATCACTCAATTCACTGTTCCAATGAAATTGTTAAATAAGAGCACAAAAGAAATTTTGAACTTCGATGGATGCATTCAGAATATTAAAGCAAAAAAAAAATGTAATAAAAGAAACGATAGCATAAATTTGAAGCTGTGAATACTAAACATAAACAAGGAAAAACGAGGACGATTGGTACCTCCTGCCTGAAGAGCTTGTTCGGTGCGAAGTGCAACCCATTGAAAGGAACAAATTCATCGGAACCAGAAGAGCAACGAGCAACTAAACGATTCTTATCCAAACCAAAACGCCTCAATTTCTGTGCAAAAAGAATATAAAAAAAGGGGGAAAATGAAAATTTGAGAGAGAGAGAGAGAGAGAGAGAGAGAGAGAGAAGTGGATACCAAAATTCGAAGGTGAGAGGGTAAAGGAGAGGGTCTCAGAAGATAAGGTTGTTGCATCGAATGAGGAGAAGAGGCTCTGAAACTGGCGAAGGTTGTAGATTCCATGGGGATTCGGAACACAACCAAACCACCAAAAACGACGACGTTTTTGTCACGGAAGCTTAGCTCATAGAAGAACTGAAGAAGAAGAAGAAGAAGAAGATGATGATGGTGGTGGTGGTGCCGTTTTGTTTCACACTTTCTGTGTCTCTGTGTGTGCGTGTGTGTGTTTTTTTTTCGGATTATTGGGCTGAATTGTTTTCTCTTTAATTTTTTAGGTTCTTTAAATATGTATTTGAGGTAGGGTGCTCTTTTCGTTCTAAATACTCTGTGGTCGTAATTTCTGATCACGTGATACGTCACAAGCTTCAACCGGTTCAACCTTCTTCTGAATCTAATCTGCTCACTGCAACAGTCCAAGCTGATAATGGAATATTAAGTGGATATTTTCCTTGGAATTTTTAGGAAAATAAAATAAAAAGTAATTTTTCTTAATAAGTGGATAATGAAATATTAAGTGGACGTAAGAAAAACTTTTTTTCCCTTTCTAATCCTGTTGTTTTTTCTCTTTACTTTATTTTACAATAAAAAAATATTCTATGCACATTCAAAATTATATCCTAGATGAGGCACTATATATATATATATATATATATATATATATATGATTTACGGATTTCTTATAGATAATTTGTAAGGTTTTTATTAAAAAAAAATTTTATTGTTTATACCGTAAATAAAATATACTCAAAATAAAATTTTTTACAATATAAATAAGATAAGAAAAATGATGAATTTCGATAAAAATATTACAAATTACCTATTTTATATATAAAATATTTATTTTATGTATTTAAAAAAATTCTATGACATAGCCACCAAAAAATACATATGATTTACATAATTTTCAGATAAATAATCAGCTACCAAAATAAATAAACCTATAATAGTAGAATTATCAAATTTACAATAAATGAATAAATAAACTTGTTTGGCATAATGTAAAAATTTTATGAGATATCAAATACATATTTTGATATATAGTAGTTAATTTTTTATATACACCAAAAATTAGTTACTAATTAATTATTACATATTTGTATATATTTATAAATATTAATTTATATTTTTTTTATTGAAATAATCAGCAATGAAAATAATTAAATTATAATAGTAAAATAATCAACTCTACAATAGATAAATAATTAAATATTTTTATAATAGTATAATATTTTTTTTTGAGATGTCAAATATATATATTTTTATGCATAATAATTAATCAGTAACTGTTTTTTTGTGTAATAATTGATATAGGTGAAGGTAAATGTACATCCTATATTGATTAGGGTTATCATTAAATTTATATAACAAAAATGTCTTTAATCTTAAAAAAGGTCTGATTTTACATATCTCACCAAAATATTTTATTTTATTATTCTTATCTTCTTGTAATTTCTCTTCAATTTTATTTTGATTTTTATTCATATTTACAACAAGTGAGTTTATGAGTAAGTATAATTTATAATTTAGAATACATATCAAATTGGTTTATAATATTTTTAGATTTTTTCCAAATAAAAACGTGATAAATTAGTTTTTTAAAATATTAAAAGTTAATTTCTAATCAAATAAAAATTTTAAATTAGTTTTTTTTATTTTAGATCATTTTTTATTTCAAATGTATTTTTCTTTAAAAAACTAAAGATTAATTTACCTAGTATTCTAAAATATAGACACCCCAAAAAAATTCTAAAATATTAAAGATTAATCTGTTAAATACTTTTAAAAAATAATTTACACAAAACTGCAAAAAGAAAAACTACAGGTTTTATATAACTCTGTACAATTTTGAAAATCGAAGATGAGCGGTGGAGTAAGCGGAGAAGAGACTTTGAGGGTGAAACACGGTGAGGCAGCCGATAATGTCGGCATAAGAGATAAGGGGGAGAGCGGGGGAGGGATTGCATCAGGAGAAAAGGAGGATCATATTTCGGGAGGGGTTTCTAAGCCTTTGAAGGTTTCTTTCAGGGACAAAGTTGTGGGTTCCAAGATTGCTAAAGCTTTTTCACTTGTTGAAACTTTATCAGGAGATAACATTGCGGTAGTTTCTGGAAAGCAAGGAGATCTTTTGCCACCGAGTGTCACGTTTACCCAAGAAGCTAAGAATTGCTTGGCAGAACCTTATAAGGATGCTATAGTGATTAAGGTGCTAGGTAAACATTATAGCTACACTGCATTGTCTCATAAACTCCGAACGGTATGGAGGATTAAGGGAGGTTTTGATTTATTGGACGTGGGATTTGACTACTTTCTTGTGAAGTTTGATGTAGCTGAGGAGCGAGAAAAAGTTCTCTTAGGAGGTCCATGGATGATCGAGGGAAATTATGTGGCTGTGAAGCCTTGGGATCAAGAGTTTAGATCAAGTGAAAACTGTTTTGGAGCAACTTTAGTGTGGATTAGAATTTTCGGATTACCAATTTGGTGCTACCAAGAAGATGCAATGCTCCGTGTTGCGGCTGCAGTTGGCATTCCCGTTAAGGTTGATTTGGCAACAAAATTAGCTGAAAGAGGACGATATGCTCGAGCCTGTGTTCAGATAGATTTAGGATTGCCAGTGACTAAGAAGATTCTTGTTGAAGGTGTTGAATATGAGGTTGAATATGAAAGTCTTCACCTTATTTGTGGCTCCTGTCTCAAGTTTGGTCATGATATGAAGGTGTGCAAGACTGACAGCAATGCAGGAGGAGGAACTAATGCCAAGGTGATCAACGATGTAGCAAAGTAGCCAGAAAGCTCAAATTCAAAAAATCCAGTACATGTGGAAAAGGCAAGTTTTCATTTTGGCAAGAATCTTGGAGATGAGACTGTAAATGTTACTGTCCCGGATTTGGTGGAGAGTGATTTGCATGCTGTTCATGTAGACCATGCACAACATGAGGATTTGGAAGGTTGGACTCAAGTGATTAGGAAAGGAAAGTATAAAATGGGTCAAAAGCCTTCCCTTAGCACCCATCAGGTCCAACCAAAAGTAAAGAAGACTCCTAACAAGGCTACCAATACTTGGACAAGGCCTAATCACCAACGTACAACACATGCTACTGGATCCAAAGTAAAATTAAGTAGGGGCATCAATATTGGAAAACCGGTTAGTGTGGCTTCTTCGGGGACCCGGCACAATGTTCATCATCAGCAGCAAGGTGAGACAACAAATGGCACTGTGCGAAAGCGTCCTCGCCCAAACTCTTTGCAGAATTCACCAGTAGATAAGGATGGAGCATCGACGGCGGGTATGGTGCAAGTTTCGACGGAGAAAATTGGGCTGCAACTTGAGAGTCCATTAAAGGCAGGATCGTCGAAGACAGGGACATCATGTTGAGTCTCGGGTTTGTTATTGGAGCTCCCTTTTTGCTGTTTTTATGGATAGTTTCAATATCATAGCCTGGAATGTGAGGGGTGCGTCTAACAAGATGGCCCGTGTGCATTGCAAAAATTTGGTGAGAATATATAAACCATCTTTCTTCTTTCTCTTTGAGACTCGTACCATGTTTAATAATTTGAAGAATTTTTGGGATAAGTTGGGTTTTCATTGTGTTGGTATTGAGGAAGCAGTAGGACACAGGGGTGGCATTTGGTTTCTATCTTCTATTGCTAATGCTTCTTGTGTGGTTATTGATCAAATTGACCAATGTATCACAGTGAAAGTGAGTGTGGGTAACTTAGTTTGGCTTTGTAGTGCAGTATATGGGAGTCCTCAATTCGAAAAAAGATGTATGCTTTGGGATCATTTGCGTTCTATTAATTCAGGCCATAATAGACCATGGATGGCCGTTGGTGATTTTAATGAGATTGTGGCACCAGATGAGAGTACAGGTGCTTATTTTTCTTCTCACAGAGCTAGTCTATTAGCTACTACTCTAGATGATTGTGAGCTCTTTGATCTTAAAGTGACTGGTAGGAGATATACTTGGTATAGAGCAGTTCAGGCTGGCAGGGACTTGGCTAAAAGGTTGGATAGAGCTATAGTTAATGAGGCGTGGATGACAATGTTTCCTGAGGGTTATTCTGAAATTCTTAGCAGGCTTCATTCTGATCATTGTCCTATTTTAGTTCGTTGTCATGGTAGCCCCAGAGTGAAAGGTTCATGTCCTTTTAGGTTCCAAGCTGCGTGGGCAACACATCCTTCTTATAAACATGTTATTAGTAAGGCTTGGAATCAAGAGTTTGGAGGCGTTACCGAAAGGCTTAAGATGGTTCAACAGGCTTCTTTGGACTTCAACTCAAAGATTTTTGGAAATATTTTTGTGCAAAAAAATAAGCTGAAATATCAGATTGATCAGATTCAACGGCATTTAGAGGTTACCGATGTGTTATCTCTGAGAATTAAAGAAGCTGAACTGAGGGAAGATTACAATAGGCTTTTGTTGCAAGAGGAACTTTTTTGGTACCAGAAATCTAGAGAGCAGTGGGTCAAGTATGGGGATAGAAACACTAAATTCTTTCATCTTCAGACTTTGGTGCGTAGAAACCACAATAGAGTACATGGATTATATGTTAGAGATGGGTCTTGGTCTACTGATCCAGATATTCTCCAGGAAGAAGCCCTCTCTTTTTACAAGAATCTCTTTGGTACAACGGAAGAGGTTGAGGTTGATTGTTTAGGGGATGTTCCGATGCCCACTCTAAGCACTGAGGCTTGTGCTAGGTTAATTGACCCTGTCTCTTTTGCGGAAGTCAAGTCAGCAGTATTCAGTATGAGCCCTTTTAAGGCTCCTGGTCCAGATGACTTTCAAGCTTATTTTTTTAAAGAATATTGGGAGATAGTAGGCACTGAGATTTGGAATATTGTCCGGAGCGCTTTTTTGGGAGAGTTCTTAAATCCTAGCATCATGGAAACTCTGATTGTGCTTATTCCTAAAATTGATAACCCTACCTTTATGAAGGATTTCAGGCCTATTAGCTTGTGTAATGTTGTTTATAAAATTATCACTAAAGTATTGACTAACCGACTTCGGCCTTTTCTTCCAGATATTGTTAGTCCTTTACAAGGAGGTTTTATTCCGGGTCGTGGTGCTCCTGATAATATTATTGTAGCCCAAGAAATTCTGAATTTCATGAAGCACACAAAATCCAAGAAAGGTACTCTTGCTTTTAAAATTGATCTTGAAAAAGCTTATGATAGGGTGGATTGGAGGTTTTTGGAGAGTACTCTCATTGCTTTTGGTTTTCCTATCATCACTGTTAATATGATTATGACTTGTGTCCGTGCATCATCTCTTTCTATTATGTGGAATGGGAATAGATTGGATAGTTTTGCTCCTAGAAGGGGGCTTAGACAGGGCGATCCAATGTCTCCTTACTTATTTGTGCTTTGTATGGAAAGACTTGCTTGCTATATATCTCATAAGGTGGTCGAGGGTGTGTGGAAACCAGTTTCTGTCACTAGGGGTGGCCCAAAATTTTCTCATTTGATGTTTGCAGATGATCTCTTACTCTTCTGTCAGGCTACAAAGAGTCAGGTCCAAATGGTCATGCATTCTCTTAACATTTTTTGCAAGGCATCTGGCATGAAAGTGAATCTTGAAAAGTCTAAAGCTTTTTGTTCTAAAAATGTGACTGCTCGTAGAAGAGATATTTTTACTAGTGTTTCTTCAATACGTTTTGCTTTGGACTTAGAAAGATATCTTGGAGTTAACCTTAATCATTCCTGTACCAGTAGGGCTTCTTTTCATTCGGTGATTGAAAAGGTGAGGGGAAGATTAGCTAATTGGAAAGGAAGGCTTCTAAATAAAGCAGGAAGACTTTGCTTGATCAATTCTGTTGCAGCATCCATTCTTGTCTATCATATGCAGGTATCTTTTTTTCCAAATTGGGTTTGCGATAAATTATCTTCTATGATGAGACAGTTCCTTTGGAAGAGTCAAGTTGATGGTAAAGGTCTTTCTCTTGTTAATTGGAGGACCGTGATCACTCCAAAAAAAAATTGGTGGCCTGGGTGTTAGAGATCCTGCGTGTGTTAATATATCTTTACTTGGTAAATTGGTGTGGCAACTTTTTCATTGTCAGGACAAGCCTTGGGTTGCTCTATTGAGGGCGAAGTATCTGAGGAATGAGGGAGTTTTAGATGGCCCTGTCCCTTGCAATGCTTCTCATGTTTGGAAGAGTATCTCAAAGGCTTTTGGTGCTCTTAAGGATGCCTTCTCTTGGTGCGTTGGGTCACTTGATCAATCTTTTTGGTTTGACAATTGGAGTATTGAGGGCCCAATTGCTCAAGATGTCCCTTTTGTACATATATCTGACTCTGATTTAACTATTAGAGACGTTTGGAAAGATGGTCAATGGAATCTCCATGATATTTTCTCTATCATTCCAGAAGATGTCAAACAGCGTTTGAATGCTTATAATCCGGATTTGAATGCTGGAGAGAGTTCGGGTTGGTCGTGGGGTGTGGCATCTTCTAGACTTTACTCAGCTAGGAGTGGGTACAGTTGGCTAGTCAAAAGAAAGTTTGAATGGAATGAGCATGATAATTGGTTGTGGGTATGGCGACTGCATATTCCTGAGAAGTACAAGTTCTTGATTTGGCTCAGTCTTCATAATGCTATTCCTACGGCAGAGTTTCGTTTGGGTCGTGGTTTAGCTTTATCTAGCAGTGTCAGAATGGTTCTGAATCAATTCTACATTGTCTTCGGGAGTGCCCTAGTGCCAAGGAGGTCTGGAACCTTTTAGGCCTGTATTCAGATAACTCGAATTTACATTATTGGCTCTACAGAGGTGCAAGGAGTGAAAATGTTTTTCTTTTCTTTTCGACCATCTGGTGGATTTGGAGAAGCAGGAATCATGACTTATTTAATATAGATGATTCATGGAGTGCTAGTAAAGTGGTGAGTTTGATTCGTAGTTCAGTAAGGGAGTTTCACACTATTTTTACTATGCATCAATCTCTGTCTCCTCCTTCACTTTGTTTGCATTGGGTTCCACCTCCAGTTTATTCTGTTAAATTGAATTGTGATGCTAGTTGGTTTGCTCCTTCTGGCTATGCTGGTTTTGGTTGTATCATTCGCAATCCTGATGGATGTTGGTTGAAAGGTTGCACTGGGAAAGTCGAAGTGTGCAGTGTTCTTTTTGCTGAATTGTATGCAATTTGGAGAGGTTTACTTCTTGCTTGGGAGAGTGGATTTCGTGAGGTTATTTGTGAAACAGACTGTTTAGAAGCTCTTTTCTTGGTAAACCAAAGAATGCTTGGTAAGGATATTCCGGAATGAGATTTGGCAAAGCATATACAGGAGGTTATGAATTGGAATTGGAGAGTCTCTATTCTTTTAATTCAGAGGACTGCAAATAGTGTTGCAGATTGTATGGCTAAAGCAGCTGCTTCTGTCGCGGACATTCACTCGAATTGGAGCCAACCATGGAGTGAGCTTCAACATCTAATAGATTTAGATATGTCCCTAGCCAATTAATTTGGTTTTGTCTCTTTTTTTCTTTCTTTTCTATTTAGTCACCAAAAAAAAATATTGGATTTTATAGATATTGAACATGAGTATTCTCAATAGCACATCATGTTGTTAATACGGATGGTAGAATATGTGCATTGAACCAAGCACGTGATGTCATATATTTTTTAAGTAGAACCAATAGAATAAATATAAGAGAAAATGTTGAATGGTGAGATGTCATATTTTACAAAAAAATTAAAAAAAAAATTGAGAATCTCTCATTTTTGTATTGTCAATTTTAAGATATTAAAATTTGATAAGTAACTTCAAGCTTACACTATTTTTTTGGTTTTTCATGATATTTTCTAGTCTGAGAAACCAATGACTAATGAGTTTATTGTTGACCAATAAATTATTACATGTATAAGACAGAATTTAAATTCTTAACATTTATTTAATTGGATTAATAAGCTAATCACTACAACCCAACTTTATTTTCAAGTTTACACTATATTTACTTGTTTCCTCGATTGAATCTTCGTGTTGAATAAGTTTCTATGTTTAAACTTTACCTTATTTACCTTTCTTGTCCCTAGTTGGAAATTAGTATCCCTTATTTGCATTCATGTTTTGTGATTGTAAAGAAAGTAGATTTAGATATGAATGGTTTAATTAATAATAATATGTTTTTGGTTTATGATAAAACTAAAGGTCTTGAATGAAGAGTAAAATGAATAGAATTTTACAAGCCAATCCATTTCTCCTCTCTTTTCTTCCAACTCAGTAACCATCCTCGAGTTCAAATTATACTTAATGAAAAGCATGGAGTAAATCTTTATAGTGGTCTCCGAGATTGACGCCATACACTAAAATTGTTTTTTAAATTTCAGTTGCATTAATTACGTTTCTGAGATTGGAAAAATTGTACTATAGTAGTTCCTAACCTGTTTTTCGTTAACGACGCGTTGACGTGGTTTGATGACGTGGACATTTGGTGACACATGTCACCTCATAGTTTAGCCACGTGTAACGGTATGATGACGTATCGTATGCTGACGTGGATGGGTATGCCACATGTCACAATGCTATTTTGTCACGTGTCAGATTATGCCACGTGTCGCAATGCTATTTGTCCACGTGTCATTCACTATGTCATCGTTACATGTGCACCAAATTGGTCATTTACTTTGCATTAAATGACTCATTTTAGTCCCTAAAATTGAATATCGTGCACTAAATTAGTCCATTCATCAGTTTTTTTCCTTATTTTTTTATAAATTTAAAATTATCATTATATATTTGAATACACTAATTTTAATTTTATCTTTTCACAAGTTATTTATACAAGTATTTTTATAAAATATTAGTTTTAATTATACAATTTTTTTCTACAATATTTTATTAAAAAAATTATGTGACATATTGATATTGATTTAATAAAGAGTGTAAGTTATGAGAATAATAATATTCCTTAATACAATTTTTTTAATATTTAACACTTTAATAAATATTTTAGGAATACTTGATAAGGCACTTATTAACTAATATAAATTCATTATTCCCATTCATTTTAAAAATGTCCGATTTTCCATATAAATAACTTCTCACTAAATTAATAAGATAGATTTATACTGTCGATTATAATAATTCATTTTATCTATAACTTAGTTAGGCGGCTTTTTCGTATATTACACTATTAATCAATATAAGTACTTATTGTAACCATGACTTGAACAGTATTAAAACAGATACAAATAAACACAAGAGGCAACAATAAAATTTTGGTTTTAGTTAACATGTACTCTAATGATACAAGTTAACATTATTAATTAAAAAATTTATTATAAAATATGTATAATAAAAAATATAATTAAAATTACTGTATAAAAAAATATTGAGAATTTTAAATTTATAAAAAAATGAGGAAAAAACTGATGAAGGGACTAATTTGGTGCACGACATTCAATTTCGGTGACTAAAATGAGTCATTTGATGCAAAATAAGGGACCAATTTGGTGCACATGTAATGATGACATAGTGGATGACATGTGGACAAATAGCATTGCCACACGTGGCAAAATAGCATTATGACACGTGGCATATCCATCCATGTCAGCATACCACGTGTCGTTGACCGACACCTCATCATACCGTTACACGTGGCGAAATCATGAGCTGACATGTGTCACCAAAGGTCCACGTCAGTGCATCATTAATGGAAAACGGGTCAGGGACTACTATGGGGACTATTATGGTACAATTTTTTCAATCTCATGAACGTAATTGGTGCAATTAAAATCTCAAGAATAATTTTAGTGCACGACATCAATCTCGGGACCACTATAAAAATTTACTCGAAAAGCATGAGTGGTGTTCTATGCTCTCTTGACATTAACACGGACCCATTAAACGAGATTGGTCTCATATGACCATGGATAGACAGTTACTCAAGGCAGTTCATCAATAAATAACAAATCCATGCATTTATATCAGTTCTTTGTTAATGTTACAATTGTGTGAGGAGTGTATGAAGTTAGTTCTATATCAAAGAAGCAAAAAAGAGTTAGAAGTTTATAAGATGAGAGATCCATTTAACTTATTATTTTAAGGTTTTGAATTGGATATGGAATTTTTTATTTTATATTCTCTTACTTGATTCCTCTCCGAAATTTTCTTGGTAGTTGAGAGCTCTCCGCAGTGGCCCAACATTTTTCACTATTGACAATTTCTGGTGGAGTTTCAATCTGTTCACGCGCAGTTACATCAGAAGTTGAGAAATATTTCAGTGCTTCTTTTGTAGCTTCCGCTTTAAGTCCTCTACAACCCTTTTAGTAGCACCTAGTTCTTCGAGCAAATCTAGTGTTTCAAGCTCTTTGACTATCAAATCCTTCTCCAACTCTTCTTCTTGTTCCTCCACTTTCTTTATGTAGAAATCACCCATGTTATTTTGCTAATGATAATCTCCTTCTACATCGAAATTAAACTAACAAGGGGGTAGGTATCAAGTACAAAGAACTTTATCATGCTAAACAGAAGAACAATGCTCTTTCTTCATAGCCCAAAAAGAAAAATACTACTCTTTCTTTTTCAAAACAAATGTTGTTGTGTGTATTTGAATACAGTGAAATGAGTAAAAATTCTAGACCTTTGTCAGCATGTCTTGAAAATTCTCAAAATGTACATCACGTATCAATAATTCTAGATATCTTATTAGTTACTATACTACCCAGGATCATGAATAAAGTTTTAAATAATGATAACATGAATTATCAAGTTACAGTTGCCAAATCAAAACAAACCAAAAATGTATCCCCACAGATAAGAGGTTAACAATTACATTCAATGAAATAAGAATGTCATTATCAAATATAAGTACCTAAAAAATCACAGGTAGTCAATAGGTTTATTTTATTTTGTTTTATTTCATCTTATTTTTTGGCATATACTAAGCAACCAAATTCAATCTTTATAATAAAATATAAACAACTAAACGGTTCAATTTTTTTAAGAGAATGTTAGGGCCAGCAATTTTTGTGTTTTGTAATTATCAATTGGCCATCAATAATATTTTTAATGATGTGAGATTACATCTAATGATAAGAGATCACCCACTTTTCTTTTGATGGTTAAGTATTGGCCACAAAATACAAAAATTGCTGGCCCTCAATTTTATTGCAAGGAGATGTGTCTTTTTCATCGTTATTTTGTCATCTGAGTTTAACATTACCATAGAAAAAAAGTTTTACTTTTTAGAAAATGGAAAACTTTATTGTCATTTTGTGTTTATTAATTTTTTTTAATCGATTAAATACAACACGTCAATGCCGTTTTGTGAAGAAAATTATTTTAAAAAAATAAAATTAAAAACGGCAAAGCCGTTTTGTGTTATGGTATATTTTTTAAAATTAAAGAATAGAATATAGCAATGCCGTTTTAAGGTTTTTATATTTTTAAATTAAAAAAAGGAAAACCGGCAACGTTGTTTTGTTTGAAATGAGTTTTGTAAAATTCGATTAATTAATGACTAATTAATTCATAAATTAAAATATATTCTAGAAAATGAGGAATGCGGTTTTTATAATTTAATGTGATAGACAAATTTAAAATGAAAATTTTAACATCAATTTTAAAGAAAACGGACTAAGATTGGGTTGAACAGGTCAAACAGAACCAACCGGATCTAAGTTGGGCCCAAGGCCCAGCCAAGCTCTTATTTAATGAGAGAGCTCAGCTCCCTCCCTCTCCAAAACAAACACACATGCTGAACACAAAGGGAAAGGGGAGAAAGGTTGAAACCCTTGCTCCTATTCACTTCCAACTTCAATTGATCATAACTTTTGATCCGAAACTCTGATTGACGCACTGTTTGTGACCACGCGACTGCGGCGTTGAGTTCTATGAAACTCATACAAACATTCTTGAAGTAAGCCATAGTTTTTTCTTCGAATTTCAGCCCTTGATTTCGAATTTATTGGACAAACATGTTGAAATTTGTGAGCTCCTTGTGTTATAGGATCTAATTAACTTGAAGGAAAAGCTTGTTCTAGCTCCCTTGGTCCTTGGGTAAGATAAGATACCTCAAACCCTAGTGAAAGTTTCAAATTAAAGAATTTGGGTATTGAGTTATTGTGTTGGGTGTGATATTGTGGCTTAGGCATTGTATATATTTGTATTGGAGCTTGATTGGTGGTTTTGGAAAGCTTTGGAGTGGAGCACCAAGCTTGGAAATCTGTTGGTGAAGTTTTGGAGACCTTGGAAGTTGAATTTGAGAGTGTTCCGGGTTGAACGGAAATCGGCCAAGGTATGATTTCGGTTTCTTGTATCTAAAATGTAATGTGGTTGTGAAAACGTAGGCTAGTAGCCCTAGGATAAGATTTTTGAGCTATTGATGTGGTTGATAGATGATATAAGTTGTGTTGTTATGTATGAAATTAGTGGATTGTGACATGTTGATATATTTGATGAATGAATTGCATTGAGATGAATATATGGATAGTGGTTGAATGATTGTGAGTGATGATAATTGTTGGCAAAGCATATGGGGTTGTATGTGATATGGATTAATATGTGTAATTAATGATAGAGTTGAGGCTCTTGTTGATGAGCTTGATTTGAAGTATATATATATATATATATATATATATATATATATATATATATATATATATATATATATATATATATATATTGATGAAATGAATTTTTGTTTGGAGATTGAGATGTGAAATGTTGATTATGATGTGAGACTTGTTAAATTGAGGTTTGGTTAAATATGGCGAAATTGGTGAACTGATGATTGAATGAGGTTTGGAAATGTTTGATGTTGGAAGGGTGAGTTTTGGTTGGTTTTAAATGAGATTTGGAAGTGTATGTTTTGAAAATTGGGAGTTTGTGAGTTTTGGTAAAAATGGAATTTTGATGAACTTCAACGGATCATATCTTGAGCTATTATTTTTGGAATCTGATAATTTTTATATCAAAAGAAAGATGATTTCATAAGCTTTAAAATGGTTTAAATTTGGTTGAAATCTGAATTTTGTGGAAGGAGATATGATCGTTGGAAGTTTGGGCCAAAAATCTGAGTTCTATAAATTTTGCAGAATTTGAGATTTCAGGTTTGTGTGCGCACGCACACTCCGCGGGAATTTGAACCTGTGCGCATGCACACGCGGAGACAAGGCCACTGATGGGAGCGCTAGCTCGCCCTGTACGCACACACCACCAACAAAGGTTTGCAAGCTGTGCGTACGCACAGACCTGTGCGCACGCACACGTCGGGAATGTCAATCTGTTGATGGTGCTAGCACCCCTTGTGCGCGCACTCAACCCTGGAAGATTAACTTTTTGTGTGTATGCACAGCCCTATGCGCACGCACACGTTCTGAAAATACCTTGGGGCGTGCGTACGCACACCCTTGTGCATACGCATGCGACCCTGTTCTTCTCTAAAGCTTTTGTTTTCAAACCTTTCACATTCCCAACAAGCTTGCGACCTTCCAAGGCGCTGTTTTAGGCTTATAAACCCCCGTTTTGATCCTTTAAATCTTATGTTAAAGTAAAATGCCTAGTGATTAAGAAGAAGTTAGGGAAGGGGATAACTTGTGAATGAAGAAAGAGAATATTATGATGAGTTCTTATTAATAATGATGATATGAGTTGTGGAGGAGGGTGGTGGAGTGCTGTATATGAGATGAGTCGAATGGCTGAGCATGATAAGAGCCAAAACGGCTGAGTATGATATGAGCCAAATGGCCGTGTGTGATGATGATGTATGGTTGGTTATGAATTATGAATTATAAGACGGATGGCTGAGATGAATGTTAATGTATGGCTGTGAATTGAATGCATATATGTTGAATTGTTGATTATTGTGATTATTGCACTCCACCTATCTGAGATACGAGTTTTTCTGGATGAAAGCAGTGGCTAGTCACCACGTGCTCCAGGTGGAGACTCGATACTCTGCTGACCCTATGTCGTAAGTGTGGCCGGACACTGTGAAAGTTCCAGATGAGCTCACCTCCGTGAATATACACCATTGAGGGTGTTGGATATGAATTATGAATTATGTTGAGAATAAATCGAGTTGGGGATGCACGACAGAGGGACAATCTAATGGTTAGCTACCAAGACTTGTCGGGTTGGCTTTATAACCAACAGATGAAACTCATCAGCCACTAGGATAGGCATGCATCATATGCATTATATGTGATTTGTCTGGATTGCCTAATTAATTGCATCATTACTTGCTAATTGCCTAATTGTCTTATCTGCTTCTTACTTGTGCATCTCTTTGTTTGATATACTTGTATTTGCATTCCAATTACTATTGGCGATTGGGAGGTTTGTAGGATTCGGAAAGGGGATATTTAGTTAGTCTGAAGATCCTTAAGTTAGTCGCCTAT
Organism: Arachis hypogaea; assembly: GCF_003086295.3. Classification (NCBI taxonomy): domain Eukaryota; kingdom Viridiplantae; phylum Streptophyta; class Magnoliopsida; order Fabales; family Fabaceae; genus Arachis; species Arachis hypogaea. The sequence goes on along the minus strand of NC_092055.1, from coordinate 24,678,229 downwards.
TTACATTTCTTATGGGTTATCATGTTTATGCGTTTTGATTATAATTTGGAAGTTCTAGGATTGCCTTCGGCTTTCCTAGGACATTATATGTTAGATATTTGGGCACTGTTACCATGCTGAGAACCTCCGGTTCTCACCCATACGGATTTTGTGGTTTTCAGATGCAGGACGTGAGGCTCCTCGCCGAGGAATGCGGGAGACTTCCTTTTGGCGAAGGTCATTAGTTTCTTGGGATTTTATTTTGATCATTATATACTTGTTTAGATACTTATATTCTCCACTGTTCATATGTATTTTGTATTATCCCCTCTTAGAGGTTATTTTGGAGAAACAAATTTTGTATCTTGTGCTTTGGGCTTTATTTTGGGTAGTTCCTCTATATATGTATACTTATATGCTCAGACCGGTTATCTTCATAAACCGAGACCTGAGTCTTGATATTTGTATTTTGGCACTCTCTTGTACATATTTTGCGTAGCTCGCTCTTTATCTGTTTCGTTTACGTTATCGATCGGAGTGTTGCGCTTTTGATTTAACGATTTTGTTTTACCCACTTTTCTTCAAAGGCTCCTAGTTATAAACCTTTTTCACACTACTATATTTACTAAATTTTGTTTTTAGAGGTCGTAATACCTCGCCACCTCTGTTTTATGACTTAAGCATAAGACTTTATGTGGTAGGGTGTTACAAGTTTAAAATTTCGAACAGGTCAAAACGACATTGACGTTTGGAAGAAATAATAACTGGCACAAATAAAAAATATAAAATAAACTATAAAAAGAACCCGAGTCCGGTGAAACGTTTCAAAGAGAGAAGAATAGAGATGAAGAAGAAGAAGTTATTCTTCTTTTTGAGATTTTGAGAGAGCTCCTTAGTTCTTTGAGTTGCATATTGAGAGTGAGAAAATTTGTGAGGGAATGTAATGAGTGTATAAAATGAAGGATTATGTTAGTTTAAAAATATATTATAATGGTCATATTTTATCTCATACACACGAATGTGTGACTTTTATGTGAAAATCTATGTGTTATTGTTGTTCTTTTTTCAATAACATATGAAGGACTCAAGAGTGTGCTTTCTGAAAGTGTAGATCATCAAGTGCTGAAGAGAACGACAAATATTTTGTACAGGCAACTTGTGCTATTATTTGGTAGTTTTGTTCAATTTCAAATAATATATATAGGTGATGAAGTTAATATGCAAGAAATGTTATCGAGCTACCATAAACTAGAGCACATACTTCAATTATCGATATATGTTGAGTTTGAGAAAATCGATGATGTTGATTTTTTGGAACCTAACATAGAATGGATGGGCTATAATACTGAAAGCGATGAAGAGTTTAAAGGTAATTATCAAATTATTGGTCTAGTTGAAGATGTGAAAGAAGATGATACAATGGCTGAGAGCAATGTAGCGGATGTTACAAATGCATTAGCAAGCTAACATCCACCTGAGGAGCAATCTTTTATGCATACTTTAAATCTTAATGCCATGCATGCACCGAAATTTCCTGAATATATCAATATAAGTTATTATTATTATTATTATTATTATTATTATTATTATTATTATTATTATTTGTAATTTATCTTTTAGTATTATTATTTATATTATTATTAGTACACGGTCATTATTATTATTATTATTATTATTATTATTATTATTATTATTATTAGAATAGTATTTAGATTTATTTTGCGTTGTTATTGGTGCAGCCTCCACTACTGTTGTCGCAGGTAGTAAATTTATCGTCGGAATGGAGTTTAATTCTAGAGAGATTGTGATTATGCTAGTTAAAGAGTATACCATTTAGAGAGGCGTCGATTACATGGTGTATGAATCAGAATCAACAACATTCTATGCTAAATGCATACAATACGGAACAAGTTGTGATTGACTTATCAAAATTAGTCTTATAAAAAGGTAGTATTATTGGGTGATAAGGAGGTATAACGGTAATCACACATGAACCAGATCTAGCATCTTTTAAGATCATACAAAACTAGATTCTGATACAACTGCAGAAGCGATAAAGCCATTGGTTAAATCCGACCCGTTTCTGGAGGTAAAATCTATCATTGCAGAAGTGCAATCGAAGTTCAACTATATGATAAGTTATCACAAAGTATGGTTGGTCAAGCAAAAGGCAGTTAAAAAGATATTTGGTGGGTGGGAAGCTAAGCTTCTTATGAAGCTTTGCCCACATGATTTGAAACAATGGTTGCAAAAGAACCATCAGCAGCTGTTAAGTATGAAACCACATATGCATACCAAGGAGATGAGTCGGTTGAGGATCTCCGGATTCTGATGTGAGTCTTCTGGGCTTTCTACCCTTGTATTAAGGCATTTAGAAGTTGCAAGCCACTAGTACGAATAGACAGCACACACTTGTATGGAAAATATAAAGGGGCTCTTTTAGTTGCAGTATCACAAGATGACAATGGGATTATTGTGCCTCTTGTATTTTCCATAGTCGAGGGTAAGAATGTCGATGCCTGATACTTTTTTCTTAGCCATCTACGAACACATGTGATTAATCGAGATGGTGTTGGTCTTATCTCTGATCGACATGAGTCCATTATCTCAACTGTAGATCATAGTAATGGAATCTGGCAATATCTGAGAGTTATTCACATGTTTTGCATCAAACACATAGCATCCAACTTCTTGAGGAGGTTCAAGGCACCGCATAATGATCAATACATGTGTGCAAGGCATACAGAACACCAACTAAACCTATAAATATGAGAAAACTGGTGAAGCAATGGCAAATACTTCCAATGCACAGTAATTCCAGACTTGTAAGTAAATAATGTTGTACTAAATAGCAACATTATGTGACATTTCACATATATTTCCCTACTCGCTTAGTCCGTCAAATGTTGGCGCCGCTTTAGTTGGCGGAACCATGACAGCTTGATTCCGCTTCCTCTATGGTCATGCGGCCCAGGAGCACAACCATATTAGTTCGTACACTCGATCTCTAACCCGCTTGTACTGTGGTCAGTAGGTCTAGTCACCAAGAGACCATGAGTTCGGAGTTCAAAGATCATGGCAACATCCTCCAAAATAATCGTGCACTCGCCGTGTGGAAGATGAAAAGTGTGTGTCTCAAGACGCCACCTTTCAACCAATACATTTATTTACAGTCGGACTGTGAGTTATCATTCTCTCCATTGAGATATATAAAAAAAATTCTCTCTCTCTTAGTTGTTCTTCTACTCTTACATCGTATGAGTCTACTTGATTTAAGTGTCTATTGTATAGATTTCTTAAACTCTGAAAATAAAAATCATAATTAACAATCAATAATTACAAACTACTATGACTAATAATATAGATTAATATTCATATTAATTACTATCTCCTAAGTTTAGTAAGAGCTATAATTATGAACTACTAAATTATTACAAATCACATAATTAAATAATTATTAAATTAAATGCTAATTATTAATCGTTATTGTAAACACGAAAATTACTTACATCTAAAAAAATTAAAGATATTTTACAAATTTATCGTCAGTATGTGTGATGTCATGTTTTTTTATTTTTGTCTTTTCTTAACTTTACAATAAAAAATTATACGAACAATTAATAATAACTCAATTCTATTTATAATTGCTATTTAAAAACATATATTGAAAAAATTAATAAAATTCTATTTTTTTAATGATTACAAAATAAAACTAAAATTACTAAAAATATACACTAATTATTGTTAACAATAACAATTAATAATAATACTATTTTTTAACAAATATTGAAAGTAAAACTAACTAATAATTAATAATATTATTGTTTCTGTAAACATAGCTAATAACATATGCGGCTAATAAAGTAATATTGTTGTTTATGTAATTATTATTAATTAATATTTTTTATAATTACATATTTAAAATAAAAGATAATTTACTAAAAATATATCCTAAGGATTAATAATAATAATAATAATAATAATAATAATAATAATAATAATAATAATAATAATAATAATAATAATAATACATCCGTTTTTTAATAAATATTTCAAATAAATCTGAAATTAAAATAAATATAACTATTAATTAATAATATTATTGTTTTTGAAAACATATTATTATATATGTTAACAAAATAATATTGTTGTTTTTGTAATTATTAAGTATTAATATTTTTTATAATTAAATTTTTAAAATAAAAAATAATTTGCTAAAAGCATATCCTAAGCATTAATAATAGTTCTGTTTTTTAATAAATATTCCAAATAAATATAAAATTAATAAAAATATATGGTAAACATTAATAATCATATTTCTGTATTTTTCAGTAATAATTTAGTTTTATTTTTAAATATTTTAAATTAAGCTAAAATAACTAATAATAATTAAAGATAAATATGTTTTTGAAAAAACATTAAAATAAATGAAACAAACTAATACTAGTTACTAACAACTAACAAAAACTAATAATAGTTACTAATAACTCTCTAATCCTTTCTTCTTTTAAGATTGCAGTAAACCTAACACAAATGAAAACAAATATTAATAATCAGATCTAATGCTATTTCTTTTTAATATTTCAGTGAATCCACCCACTATCACTAAGTACCTACTAATAACAATATAAAATAAAGGTTTAATTATTCTGTTGGTCCCTATAGTTTTACAAAATTTTTAATTAGGTTCCTATATTTTTTTTTAATTGAGTCCTTGCACCAATTTTTTTTTAATTAAGCTTTTACACTTTTTTTTTCTTTTATTTAAGTCCTTACACTAATTTTTTTTTTTAGTTGGATCCATATACAATTAAGCCAATTACTACCAAGAGGGACTAAAAGTGCCATTTTAGTTTCAACTGCATTCACACTACCTTTGCAATCATGGCATGCATCACATACAAAGTTGAAGTATATTTTTCTCGAGCTACCACCAAGTTGCCTTTAGTGAGCTTCTATTGTCCTAAGCTAAAAGTGTTTACAAAGGCTTCATTACCAAACCTTTTACCTGAAATAAAATTCAAGCAAACATCTTGAGCTTGTCTAACATCTTTGAGTAGCAATTTCATTCCCATATTAATCTCATCAAGACAAACATCTCCTATACCAGTCACCTTGGCTAAGCTATCATTATCCATCTTAAGCACTCCAAAATTACCTAAAGTATAAGAAGTGAAGAACTCCTTCTTTGGTGTAACATGTATTGAGGAGCTACTATGAGAAGATCTTCTGAAATAGCAGATACGTGATTATTACCACCATCATCCTTCTTTTCTTGCTTACCTTTGTTCTTCTTTTTCCAAAAAAAAAAAAAGAAAAATATTTTTGGACGTAACCCATTTTGTAACAGTAATGACACTCAACATTCTTGTATTTTAACTTGTATTTTCTCCTACTTTTACCTTTATCCTTCTGACTTCTACTTTAATTTCTTCCCATGTTCTCAATGACTAACATTCCAGATTGTGACAAAGAACTCTACATCTTCCTTCTCATCTCTTTATTTAAAATGGCACCTTTAAGAAGTTGCATGGTCACTTTAACCTATGCAACTCCCATATCAGTGAGTCCTATCAATATTGACAAGTGTCTTACAATGTCCGAAAGCCTTGACACATGGAAAGAATGTCCAAAAAAAACGGTGAAAGTACACTGTAGAATCATCACCTAATCTCCAACTCTGGTCGGATAAGTCTTTAACACTGTATTACTATCGGCTATGTCTGACAACATACCATGAACCCATCGTGGCAGCCCACTATAGAACTCCTCCAAATCTTCGTAGATTTGTGCTACAGCCTTCTACTTTGCCAAACAAGCATTCTTATAACTAGCTTTGAATCCATAACTTGCCTCTGTTGCATCCTGCAAGACCTTTATTGTAAAAGTAGCATTGGCCCTAACAAGCAAAAAGATGAAAGCACAAATCACGTGGTAATCAAGATACTTGTGATTGCTAAATATCTCTGTTACCAAACATACGTGAGGTCTATTATATCTCTTGACCTCCCAAGTTCCCTTTCTCTACTGAAGTGTTATCCGAATCAACCAATTACAACCTTTTTCAAATTTCTTTCACTATCCATGGTACTTGAGGTGATATGACTCCAACATTTACTACAAGAAATTACCAGAATAGAAACTGATTTTAGTGTCTAACAAAATTAGTTGCTAATAGCGACTAATTTGGTAATTGATATAGGATTTCAAGGAAAAAAAGTTGGTCGCTAAATCGGTTGTTAAGTTTCATTTAGCGATCAATTTGGCGATCGATAGATCTTCTCTATGACCAAAACAAAAATTGGTCGCTAAAAACGGTCAATATTTTTAACTTAGTGACCGAGTTAGCAACCAAAACAAAGAAGTTAGTCTTTAGGGCTGTTGGTCACAAAATCGATCGCTATTTATTATTTAGCGACCAATTAAGCAACCAATAGAGAAATAGGCTAAAAAATAATTGATCACTAAGTCGGTCGCTAAATGTTTGGTCACTAAATCGGTTGCTAATGGTTAAGCGACTGATTTAGTGTCGTCGCATTCTGAGTTTGCAACGTCATTGCCATCTTCTCATTTAGCATCATTGTCGTCTTTTGGAAGCTGGGAGAAATGCACACCCTAATATGATGCAAGAGTTGGTTTATGAAGCTTTTATTGGATTTGTGTTTGAAGGACATGGTGATTCTGAAGATGACGAGTCTCTAAATCTCGATGCTAAGAACTTTTATGACTTGTTGCATGCATCAAAAAAGATTTTATGGTTAGGATGTGAAAACCACACTAAACTTTCATTTACTGTTACATTAATGATAATTAAATTTGAAGAAAATATTTTTCATCAATCTATTGATCAACTGCTTCAACTCATGAGAGAGACCCACCCAAAAGATAATATATTCCTAAAAAACTTCTATGAAAAAAAATAATTTCTAAACTCAGGTTAACTTCAGTAAAGATTGATTGTTGCATTAATGCTTGCATGTTATTCTATGATGAATATTGCAAAGATTTAAAAGAATGCAAGTTTTTTGGTATACTACGGTATGATGCAAAAATAGTGAATGAAAAACACAAGGAGATTCCTGTGAAAAGGATGCACTACTTGCCTCTTAGTTAAAATGATTATATGCTTCTTTGAGTTCTACTCCGCATATGAGTTGGCACCGTGCACAATAGAGAGAACCAGGAGTACTATGTCCATCGAATGGGGAAGCATAGAAGCAATTTGATCTCAAGCATCCGAACTTTGCAGTTGAACCAAGGAATGTGAGATTAGGTTTATGTCTCGATGAATTTTTACCATATAGTCAATTAGCTATCCCTTACTCTTGTTGGCCCATGATTGTGACTTCCTACAATCTTCTATTAGAACTATGCATGAACACAGCATATATGTTCCTGACCTTAATAATTTCAGGACCCCATAATCTCAAGAGAAAAATAGACGTTTATTTACAACCATTAATAGATGAGTTGAAGTTATTATGGAAGGAAGGTGTCATTACATATGACATATCCTAAAAGAAGAATTTTTTATGAAAGCTGCACTCATATGGACTATAAATAATTTTTTACATATGGCATGCTATCGGGTTGGAACACTGCAGGTAAGTTGGTATGTCCATGTTGTATGAATCAATCAATTGCTTTTACTTTGAAACATGGTGGTAAATGCTCTTGGTTCAATAGCTATTGTCAATTTTTACCCTTGGATCATCCACATCAAAGAAATAAGATTTTATTCTTGAAAAATTGAGTTGTGACAGCTCAAGTTCCAGTTAGATTGTCAGACGAAGATGTTTTGCGAAGTATTTGCAATCTTCCAAGAAGTATGGAAGGTGAATCTTGTTCATGTGTTGGTTTTGGTGTTTCTCGTAATTGGGCAAAATGAAGTATATTTTGGGAGTTACCATATTGGAAAGACAATTTGTTGAGACATAATCTTGATGTGATGCACATTGAGAAAAATGTCTTTGATACGGTAATGGACATTAAAGACAAAACTAAAGACAATGTAAAGGCAAGAATGAATTTAAAGGAACTCTATCGATGAAAGGATTTAGAGTTGCAATTCTTATCGAATGAAAAATATGCGAAACCCAAAGCAAAATTCACTTTCTCTATGGAACAAAAAAAATGGTAGTTTATAAATGGGTTAATGAGATTAACATGCCATATGGATATGCTTCTAATTGGCACAGATACGTAAATATTCGAGAAGAAAAACTGTTTGGGATGAAAAGTCATGACTATTATGTCTTTATGAAACGTCTGCTACCAATTGTTTTTACCAACCTTCAACTTCAAATCTGGAAGCTTATAGCTAAATTTAAAAAAAAATCAAGGATTTGTACTCCACAATTTTGTACACGTATGACTTATTATTGATGGAACAAAATATTATCACCACCAGATATAAATTAGAGCAAATTTTTTCTCCAGGATTTTTTAATTTCATAGAGCATTTGGCCATTCATCTTCCGTATGAAGCAAGAGTGGGAGGCCCAGTCCAATATCGATGGATGTATCCATTTGAGGGGTATAAGTTTAATTCAATACTCTTAGTCATTTAATCTCAAGCTTATGACTACCACTCTATGCTTACATGTTACATTGCTTTAGGTACTTGAATAGATTAAAACAAATGGTTAAAAATAAATCACGTATTGAATGATCCATTTGTGAAGCATATATGAGTCAAGAAACCTCTTATTTCTGCACTTATTATTTTGAATCTCATGTACAACCAATGAAAATTAATGTGGGCTGGAATGATGATGGTGGAGCCATCAATATTCAATTTTTAACTTTATATTCAACCATCATGGACACGCATTTAAGATAATTAAGAGGCGATACTTAGAAGATAGGGAATTGGATATTGGCATGTTGCATACTTATATGTTCTATTTAATTGTAAGGAAGTTGAATATATATATATATATATATATATATATATATATATTTTGTGAAAGATTTGAGAGGTAAAAATTCAAATGTCATCCAAGATGAAACCAACCCAAAAATAGCATTAGACTTTTAGAAAGAAATTCTTAGGTTCATGATAAAAGAAATTCAACGATGAATCGAAGTCTACACCACTTGACATGAGATCCTAATAAAAAAGTGCACAGTTATTCTTGATATATAGTAAATAATTTTAAATTTTACACAAAAGATTGAGATGTTAGTAAAAAGACTTTGAACGCTCGAATTTGTTCAAAGGAGATGATGCTGGCAATAAGAAGAGCTATTATTTTGGGATAATTAAAGAAAAGCATATACTACTATGTAGAAAGCAATTTATTTTTACACATGTAGATGAAACACGTGTTGCAACGTGAGAAATGTTAGTGATTTAGGGTTGGATAATAAAGTCATTTTGCAGCGAACAATTGTTGAGAAGGTGGGATCCACATTAGAAGACAGAAACTATTTCATGGAGCACTGTAGAGGCCATCGGATAGAAGCCTTTCTCGTTTTATTGTTGGACATGTTTCATGGAGCAAATTAGAGGCCATTGGGTGAAACCCTTTGTAGCTTTACGTTTATGACTACAATAACGATGATGGAAGAGATGAACCCGATGTGATAGGTATTATATAATCACCATAGTCATCCAAAGATACTTATATATTTTTTTTTTTACAATCAAAATTATTTATTCTAAAATTTTTAAAAATATGGAGATATATAAATGATTATATCTTTAACAAATTTTGATTAAAAAAAAAACTAATGATAAACAAAAAGATAAAGACACAATAAACAAAAACATAAAAATTGAAATTGAAAATACAAAGTAGAAAACAAAAATAAAGATTGTAATTGAATACAAAAAAATATTCTATTTTTATCCAATTTTTTTATGTAACAAAAAAATGACTCATTCAACCTAACTTGTAAACACTATCGTTTGAAAATTCAATAAAAGGGAATCACTCAACCTTCTACTCAATTTTTTGATATAATAAGAAAGGAGCTAACTCAACCTCACTTATTTATACCATAGTTTCATTGCGAAACTAAAAAGTGCTCTAATACTCTTTTGATTTTTCTATGATGGCTACAATAGTTTAATACATATTTATAATCTTTTATTAGGTTAAAATAAGAAAAAATTCTAAATTTACTAATATAAAAGTCAATCTAACAACTAAATAAACAAAATCAAAATATATAAAATTAAATTAAATATTTTAATACTTAAAAATATAAACTACATTGAAACAGCATCAAAAAATATAATTAATTACCATCGAAATATAAACTATATTTTTCAATTTATTTTTATATTAAAAATTTTAAAAGAATGAAAACAGAAAAATAGAACAACAAATATTTTGTGATTAACTTTACGTACTCCTTATGTACTCCTATTATAATTAATTACTAATAATATTACATTAATAAAAAAAATATAATTTATGTAACACTTACATCTATACATACTAACTAGTTTTGAATTTAATTTACCTACCTCAACTCATACGATTTTGGACATTATTAAATGACATTATTTTCAATCATGACCTTTGTAGAAAAATTACCTAATACTATTAGAAAATTTGTGTAGAAAAAGTTTGAAGTAAGTTATAGAAGAACATTTAATTCTTTGGTTGATTAAAAATTCGTTTTAAATTTAAAAATTTTAATACATATCAACTTACAACTTCTTTTATTTGTATTAATTATTCAATGTAAATATCAGTTTGTTCTTTTAAATTTTTATTGGACTTGATGTGCTACTTTACTAAAAAATTTGTTGGAAGAAGTCCATATAAACAGTGTCAAACTACAATGGATAGAAGAAGTTGTGTAGGATGTTCTTTATACTTATTGGAATACTGATATTAGATTTTTACATAAAAATGCACAAGGCAAATTAAATCGAGCGTATTACATCGGATTTTGAATGGGTCTTTATACTGCTGGCAAGAGTTTAAAAATTAATATAGTACAGTAAATATATTATCTTTTAATTTTAGTTTGTATAATTTTTTTCTGAATACGTACTCTCTGTGAATTGTATATAATTTAATTTCACTCTAATTATTTTATTAAAAATTTTTTAATCATAAAAATGAATATTATGTGTAAAGATATTTTTTTTCTTCTTTTTCATTCTCTTATATTATTTAATTTTATGCTAGTCTTGATTTATATTATTTGTTTTAAATAAATATTCTTTATTATTAGTATTGTATAAAATTTATTTTCACTCTAATTATTCTATTAAAATTTTGTTGTAATAATAAAAAATATTATTTATAAAGGTAATATTTTCTCTACCAATAATAAAAATTGTTGTTTTACCCATTAGAATAATATGCGATTCTGTTGATTGGATTTGACGAAACCTACAAATCTAATGAATCAGCGTGACATAGATTTTGGAGATAAACACTTTGAGAGAATTTTATATAGTATAATCATTTTAATTATCCATCTCTTCTTCCATCAACATTGTCATCTTCTCCTCTTTCACTAAGGAATGAATTATTTTTATATTTATATTTTTATAATTATAAATTTAATATCAATAATTAAAAATAAATTATAAAAAAATAAAATATTTTAAATTATTTAGTACATGTAGAACGTATAAAATAAATAAATTTAAATAAAAAAAAGTAAGATTTAAAAAACGCGTTGTTATTATGTAAAATAAAATAAAAAATTATTCAAAAAAAACTTATTAACAATGGTAAAAATTTACTAACGTTTACATTGTTATTATGTATAATCGAGAAAATATTATGTATCTTATTTTAATAAAGAGAAGTAGAAAAAATATTACCTTTTATATAGTATTTTTTTATCATTACAAAAAAAATTTAATAGAATAAATAGAGTGAGAGTTAACTTTATACAATATTAATAGAGTACCTATTCAAATCAAATATATAATATAAATTAAGATTAACATAAAAATTAAATAATACAAGAAAATGGAAAAAAAAGAAAAAATACTATTTTTATACATAGCATTTATTTTTATTATTATAAAAACCTATAATAAAATAAATTATAATAAAAATAAATGGTCAAATTAAAATCATATAAATTAAAACTAATATAAAATTAAAAGACAATACATTTAATGTACTATGCTTGCTTTTATACCGTGCAATAATAATGTGTGTTATAATTGAAGAAAGAAAAAACAAAAAGATAACTGTTACACTTTGTGAAAAGAACACAACATATAATAGTAAAATAAAGGTAAATAATTTAAAAAAAAAGTTTGTAGTTATAGGTGTACAATTTTATAATGAACATCCATGTTAATATAAATAAAAAAGAGTGAAAATAAAGATGTAAAAGAGAGAAAAAAAAAAGATATTGCTAATGATATATATATATATATATATATATATATATATATATCATTATAAAAACCTATAGTAATAGTAATAATTAAACACTAAATTTTTATATTTCTTTTAATTTATCAAATATTAAATAAAATAAAATATTATTATTTATAGTATAAATTAAATAAAAAATATTTAACATTCAGTATTATAGTTATTATTATAGAAATTAAAATTGTCAATTATATAACAAGACTATTTTAATTCAATTATGTTAAAAAAAATAAAAGAACATTTGGGTCTAAATTTATTAAATATTAAATAAAATAAAATAAAATATTATTATAAATTAAATAAAAAGATTACCAACACTTTTAGAATAAAAAAAAGTAGATTCTTAAAACTAATAAATAAATATTTTATACATGAACGTGATTTACTTCGGTAAGTAACTGTATATAGTTTAGAATGTAATTTACTTTAAAGAGTAAAATAACAAAAAAGAATTCGACACTAAATTTTTATATCCTCTTTATATATTATAGATAAATTAGTTTTGTAAGATTTTTATCTCATGAATTTTGTTTGTAACTAAAGGACCAAATCCTGAACCTTCCACTTGAAGGAATGCAACTTGGACATCCTTTAGTAAAGTAGATTATGTTTCTAATCTATTTGCTTTAAGTATGATTAATAGTAACATATATCGTTATATCAGTTTGTTATTATTTGTCAAAAATTTTTTTATTTTTGAACAAACAAACTCAACACAATAAAATAGAACGACAAAAACAAAAGACTCAGACTACAAAGCAACAAAAGCAATCTAAACACAATTTCTATTGTTATCTTCGTCATTGCCATCAACAATAAAAGGGATCTACACTACTTCACTCTCTATAATTGGCCAAAGATTTGTGAAATACCTCTTGTACATCAACTTCTATGTTATTAAATATCCACTCGTTCCTCTCAAGCCATACATTCCATATAACTGCAAAAAAATCCTATGAGTCACTTGTTGCGCTCCTCTTTCCTGCTAATGACACATGTCCAATTCTCAAAGTGTTCTTTCAGTGACCCCGGAACAGATCACAGCCTCCCAAGTTCAGAAAGTCATTCACACCACACCTGCCAGGTAAACTCACAACCAAGAAACAAGTGGTGAATATGTTCAACATCTTTTTTACATAAAACGCACAAGTTGTCACCGTAGCTAATAATGCCCAGCCTATGCAATCTTTCTTTTGTATTTACCCTTCCTATCAAAGCAAACATGATAAATAATTCCACTCGTGGAGGAACCAAACCTTTCCATATGGATCTGGTAAAACTGTAGCTGGTGATATCCTCCAGTAGCGTTTCTGACTGCACCACCTGCACAAAAGAGTTAGTTGAAAAAATGTATTCCTTGTCAAACTTCCATACAACTCTATCTTGCGTATCATGTGCCATCTTTACCGGCCTTAAAGACTCGTGCAATTGATCCACTAACTCCAACTCCCATTGGTATAATTCTCACTTCCATTGGAAGTTCTAAATCCACTCTAACCCATCACAAAACCCACAATCCCCTATAACAGATCTTGTTTGGTTTCAGACAGAGAAGAGCCTCGAAAAACTCATCTTAAGCGGACCACTTTATAGTCAAACATCTTTCCAAAATCGAGTTCTCCTTCCATCACCCACCTCCATGGACAACCCAGCAATCATTTTATCTCTCACAATATGGTCCTTAAACTGCAGCTGACAGATATCCCTTCCATGGACCTCCTCTACTAGGCAATGTCTGAGTTGATAGCATCACATTGAGGTTCAAGTTGTGACAAGACCATACAACCTTCTTCCATAAAGGACACTCCTCTTTTGAGAAACGCCACCACCACTTGAAAAGAAGAGCTGTGTTCCTCACCACGGCTTCACCCACCCCCAACCTACCCAACTTTTTAGGAGCCTGAACCACTGCCCACTTGACAAGTGCCATACCATATCTGCCTTCTTACTGATGAGGGAAAATGTCGGTAAAGATTTCACAAAAATTATCGCGTTGCAAGTATAGTTCTAAACCGACAATTAAACCTCAATCAAGTTTAAATTGTTTGTCACAAGTACAAACCCACTAAAATTAACCGAAGTATTCAAACCTCGGGTCGTCTCTCAAGGAATCGCAGGGAAGTGTATTTATTATTGGTTATGGGAAAGTATATTTTTGGGTTTTGAATTAGGGAACAAGAAAGTAAAATGGTAAGAAAATAAACTAATAATTAAGTAAGCTCTTAGCAAGGAAAGAGAATTAGAAGTTCTATCCTAATTATCATCGTTAATTGTGATGGTAAATGTAAATTACCTTCACTTAGTTAACCTCTAACCAATGGAGGAAGGTCAAGTATACGATCAACTTGAGCTCACAAGTCCTAGTCAACTCAAAGTGAGAGACTAGCTTTGGTGAAGTTCAAGCTAACCGGCAATCTTCAATTACCAATCAACAAAAGACTTTTGATAACTCAAGAGTCTCTAAATAATCAATCCAAGGCAAGAGCATGAAAATCTAAATTAAAATCCTCCCAAGAATTTTATCAAACACTTGGAAGGTACAAAATAAAAACATAGAAAATTAACAAGGGATATTAAATCTAAACAACCAATTGCAAGCATCAATGACTAGTAATTAAAGAGAGCAACAATAAGCATAGAAAACATAAATTGCATTAATATGAATTGAAGAAAACAAGAAGAATTCATAAACTAAATTTGTATCATAAAGGAATCAATAAGAGAAATAAATAAACCAAAGTACTAGAACAACTAAAAGTAGAAGAAAACTAAATTAAAGCAATATAGAATTATGAATTTGAAGAGAAATAAACCTAAAAACCTAAAACCTAGAGAGAGAAGAGGAGAGAGCCTCTCTCTCTAGAAAACTACATCTAAAATCTAAAGTGTGTGAATGTAGTGTGAATGATTGATTCCCCCATTCTGCTCCACTCTGCAGCCTCTAATCTTCAGTTTCGGGCTTGAAACTGGGTCAAAAACAGCCCAAAAATCACCCCCAGCGAATTCTGATATCTACAGCACGTGACGCTTTGTCACGCGTACGCGTCGGCCACGTGTATGCGTCGCTGGACTTTTTCACTGGCCACGCGTAGGCGTCAGCCACGCGTGCGCGTTACTTGGACATTGGCTCAGTTACGCGTACGCGTCGTCCACGCGTACGCGTCGTCCATGCGTACGTGTCGCTTCCAGATTCTGAAAACTTCAACTTAGTGTATTTTTTCCACTTTTGCATGCTTCCTTTCCATCCTCTAAGTCCTTCCTGCCCTATAAAACCTGAAAACACTTAATACACATATCACGACATCGAATGATAATAAGAGAAGATTAAAATTAGCAAATTTAACACCAAAGAAATATGTTTTCAATCATAGCATGAAATTAGGAAGGAAAATATAAAACATGAAATTTCTATGAATAAGTGTGAGAATAGTGGATAAAATTCACTCAATTTAGTACAAAATAAACCGTAAAATAGCGGTTTATCACTTACTCCATAGGAATTTTCTCTGCAACGAAATCAACGTTTCTGCCACTGCCTTTGGCATCTTATACAAACTCAAATAGTACACCGGCAAGCTATTCAACATAAACTTAATCACGACTAACTTGCCCACTTTGTTAAGGACTTTTGCCTTCCACAGACTAAGCTTCTCCTCTACCTTATCAATTACCGTTTTCCAAGTACTGACCCGCCTTGGGTTCACTCTTAAAGAAATGCCCAGGTATCTCATTGGAAGGTTCGCCTCCTTACATCCCAATAAGTTACACATATTGTGAGTCCATGGCTGTTCACAGTTGATTGGGATAAGACTGGATTTATCGAAGTTTATGCTTAACCCCGACATCATCTCAAAGCACCTCAGCAATCTGGCATAGTTTCTGATGGTCTCCTCCTCTGGTGGGCAGAACAATATAGTGTCATCTGCAAACTGAAGATGTGACAACTCTATATTATCCTTGCCAACCAGCAAATGCGAAATATGTTTGTTTTTGACTGCCTCCCCTACCATCCTATGCAGAACATCAAAAACCAGAACAAACAATAATGGAAACAATGGATCGCCTTGTCTCAATCCCTTCTCAATCTTAAATGGTTTAGTTGGTGAACCATTTATCAAAATTGACATCGAAGCGGTACCAACACACTCCTTCACCCATTCCCTCCACCTCCAACCGAAGCCCATCTTTTGTAGTACAATATCCACAAAGCTCTATTTTACCCGATCATATGCCTTCTGAAAGTCTAATTTAATGATCGCCGCTTCCTTCTTCCTCATCTTTAACCATTGTACAGTTTTCACATGCAATAAGTGCTCCATCATGAATTTTCTAACCCTTCACAAATGCACTCTGGGTCTCTCCTACTAGACCTAGCATCACTGACCTCATCCTTCGGACCATCACTTTAGAGATTACTTTATATACGCATCCAACCATGCTGATCGGCTGGAGGTCCTTAATCTCCTTGGCTCCAATGAACTTGGGTGCTAGTGCCACCCACGTAATATTCGAATCAGAAGGCAGCCTTGATGACCGAAAAAAGTCCAGCACAGCTGACGTGAACTCTACACCAATATTATCCCAGCACTTTTTAATGAAATTCGTGTTATACCCATCACTTTCTAGAGCCTTCGATGATTCACAATCCTAAACCTCCTCTCTAACCTCCTCCATTGTCGGTATTCTCTCCAAAGCTATTGACTCTTCTACATCAATCCAATTAACTAAACCATCCCTAAACCCCACGACCGGCGATCTCTCCTGGTGATAGAATTCCTTGTAAAACTCTCTGATAGCAATCTTGATCCGAGCTTGATTTCTTATCAGTCTTCCATTGATTACCAAAGCATCAATTCTATTATTCCTCCTTCTTGCCGATGCCAAGTTATGAAAGTACCTAGTGTTCTTATCCATATCCTTCGCATGCCTGGATCGAGACATTTGCTTCCAGTGTATGTCTTTTCTTACATATCACCGCTTGCAACAACTTACCGGAGCCTTCCTTCTAGCCTCTACTATACCAACATTAACTCCATTGCCAGTCATATCATCTATCATCTTGATCTCCTCTTCAAAGCGCTGAATTTTCTTGTCTATGTCTCCAAAATTGTCCTTATGCCATCTCCCCAAAGGCATCGTTAAGGCCTTCAGCTTCTCTATGAACTGCAACTCGCCAAGATTTCTCCATTCCTCCCTGACCATACTTAGAAAACCCTCATGTGAAAACCAAGAATCTAAGTTTCGAAAGGTCGTGGTCCGTCTCTGATTTTGGAATCATCAACTATAATTGGGCAGTGATCTGACAAAGCTCTTGGTCCACCTTTTAATCGAATCTCCGGAAATTTCTCAATCCATTCCACACTCAATAGATCTTTATCGATTTGACTGCAAGAACGGCCTCTAAACCATGTAAATTTTTGGTCATTCAATGGTAAGTCCACTAACTGCATATGTTGGATCCAAGCCTTAAAATCTTCTGCCGACATTGTTAAGTTGTGATGTCCTTTCCTCTCTTTAATCTGTATAACTTCATTGAAGTCTCCCATGTAACATATCGGAACCTGACATAACCCAGCTACAAAGCTCAATTCCTCCCACACAGTCAGTTTATCCACTCTAGTATGAGCACCATATACTAAATAAAAGGCACAATTGAATTCATTTTTTGATAGGACTCCTTCAACACATAACCATCTCTCCCCTTTGTAACAGTTATTCATTTTAAACAGCATCTCATCCGACATTAACAACAGACCTCCAGACGTGCCTTCTGAACCTACAAACTCCCACCCCACAGCATCACTCTCCCAAATACGTACTACATCAAATTTAGTCACAACTTGCATCTTAGTCTCAATCAAACCTAACATATCCAGTTTTTTCTTCTTTTTTAGTTCTTTTACCATGCTTGACTTTCCAACACCCCTTAACCCCCTAACATATCAAGTGCTAAAAACTATTTTAAAACATTATTACACACCTTTTTTAGTTTTTTGGGTCTGCATCTTCGTGCCTTTTCTTTCTGCTTCGCCAATCTCCTCTTTTGAGCTAGTGCTTCATTCTGCACTTGAAGAATGGTCGTGATGTCATCTTCTTCGTTGTACTGCACCGCTCCTGATTCAACAGCCAATTCTCACGTTCTTCTATTTTCAAGCATCTGCTCTTCCCGTTCCATATCTGTTACATCCCTGTTTTCCTACTTTTCAGTGCCAATCTCCACGGCAGCCCCGTTTCCGGTACTGCCTCCATCAAGGCCCATACCATTCAATACTATATAGTCAGTAGGGGCGCCTCTTCCATCCTTAACTAAACTGTCTTGACAGTCCGCAGTGATTTTCCGGATCGCTACAGATAGGAGTGGCAAGCGGGAAAGCCTGCCCCGCCCCGCCCCGCCAGAAGCCCGCCCTTTGGCGGGCTAGCCCACCCCACCCCGCCTAGTGAGGCGGTCCTAGAATCCCACTCCGCCCCACTTAACTGCGGGTTGGCGGGCTGGCGGGCTAAGCCCGCCAAAGCTCCTTTTCTTTACTATTAACTACTAAATAATATATATAATTTCACAACCATATTAATAAATTTATAATTTCTAAAGGCATAAAAAAATTATATTTTTTATATTCACAAATATTAAAGTCTTTGTAATTATAAATATCTAATAAACATAATTATAAACCGAGTTTTCATCCAAAAGATAATTATAAATATTATCTCCAAAGCAAAATAAACATAATTATAAATATTGTCTCCGAAAAATTGGGTTAGGAAAAGTTGCATTTTGTCCAAAAAATCGCAAAAATACCCCATTGCAAAAAAAATTAAGCCCGGCGGGGAAGCCTGCCCCGCCAAAGCCCGCAGTTTAAGCGACGCTTATTAGGCAGGCTTTCGCTCTTTGTCAGTCCCAAATTTCCAGCCTGGCCTGCTTTTTGGCGGGTTACGCGGTCCGGCCCGGCGGGTTTAGGCCTGTTTGCCACCCCTAACTACAGACCTCTCCTCTGCTTCCTCCTCTGGCCCCCCGTCCCTGGACGAATGAAGTCCCACCATCGCCGGCACTAACCAGTTCTCATCAGACGTCGCGGGCTCCATGAGAGGATTCCCATCGAACGAAACTCGAGTGTAGCCTTCACCATCACAGGCCCGTGAAGACCCTCAAATCCATGAACCTGTCGCTGCCCAGCGGTTTGGTGCGCTGTCTCACCGAGTGAATTAGGCGCGCTGTCGCGGTCAAGATGCTCCCCTTCAATCTGTTGTTAAGTAGCGGCGCCTAACCCAGGATTGGGAGAGTTCTCAACCCGCCAGAGACACAACCGACCCGGATCCACCATCAGTCCGGCACTTGTGACCTCTTCAGCATGCATTGGGCTTCTGTTGAGAGGGATTGGGCTTAAGCTACCTCCATCAGCACAATTGGCATGAGACACCTTATTGGGCCAACCAAGAAGCCTTGTTTGCTTTTCTTTTTTCCACCGCAAGTCACCTTTATTCAGCCCATTATTATTGTACTCCCAACTAATAGTATTTTCAGATTCTGCATCTTTAATTAACAAAACATTATATCCCTTCAAATCAGCACTTCCCTCTAAATTAGAATAATCTGTTTTCCTTGATTTTTGAATTTGAAATGAATTGCAATAACTCCATTCATTCAAAATATTCTTAGGAACTACTAATCTACCATTATCTGCTTCTTCCTCCCTTGGCACTGCCATCATCAACTCAACCACCAAATCTCTGCTTGCCACTGGCACTCTGGTGCTCAAGCTGCTTGCAGCCAAATTCTCGCACGCTTTTGTGGGACTAGAATCCCCTGTCTCTCCAAGCATGCACTCCCGTCCGTAACTCTCATGACCAACCTCTTTAACTAGGACGTCGAATCCACTAGTTCCAATTATGATGTGAACCAACTCTTTAATTATGTCCATACTACAAGTATCAATTTGTATCCGTCCCACACTGAATGAAAGGCATGATTCAGTGGCTTTGTCACACCCAATAACTTCTCCCAAATGGCTTCCTATTATCTTGAACGTCTCTGCTGACCACGTATGCAAAGGAACCCCAAAGCATTCTAACCATACCCTTCGAGTTTCACTACGCTCCTCATCGTCCCATCTCCAAACGCTATGGAAAAGTTGTAGCAAGTTGTTAATTTTGAACGTGTAGGCATCTTCTGCACTCAAAACACTGTCAAAGGTCATAAGTGCTTTGTAGGCTCCTAGTTCTCGTACTTGTACAACCTGTGAAAAATTCTTTTCAATCATAAACTTTAAGGATCTATAGTCAATAGCCTTTATATTTCGCCTATTAGGCTCCTCTGTAACTACTCAAGATTCTCTTTTGCCACAGGAACTTCCATCTTCTTCGTCCACCTATTGCCATGTGGATATTCTTTTTTTACTGCTTCTTCCTATTTCTTCCGCTTTTCGACATTCTTCCCTGAAAACCTTAGGCTCTCCTCATGTTGCGGTTGATACTTAACAATACTCCAAGCATTGCCGTCCTCTTTATGTCTCTTTACATTCTCCACTTCATTTGTACGTTAATACCTAGCTTCTCCTACTAAAACAATCTTCCCTCGTAACCTCTTTCTATTCATTTCCGCAATAGCCTTCGTAGCTCCACCCTTCGTCGTATACCGGATAAACGCAAATATATATATATATATATATATATATATATATATATATATATATATATATATATATTACCATTTTTTTTATTTTCGTGAGAAATAGATATCATTTATACGTCCACTCCAGTTGAACAAGTGGTACAGCTCCCTCTTTGATATATCTTTAGGAAGATGATCTATAAAAATAGAGAACGATTCGTTTTTTAACCTACAATACTCTTCTCGATTCCAAACCCTCGGATCTCTACTAAATTGCCTAATTCTACCCCTCTTAGTGTTTCCCACCCCTCTCGCTCTCTCTCATCTCGCTCTCTCACTAAATTCAACTCAAATATTTTAACATTAATTATTTTAATATGTATTAGTGAGAATCTTATGTCTATGTATATGGACTAACTTGTTTTTCATAACTTATTGCATTGCATGTTGCAAAACTAAGTTCTTTTTCTATTTTAAAATTTAAATTTTTATGTTATTCAATCTTTTTTTTGTATCACTTTGATTTTGATCGCCAAATTCAATGATTATAATCAATGCTTTTAAAATTGTAATTCGAATATAAATTGTTAAATGCATTTAAATTGAGTATCACCATAAAGTACAGTAAAAAGCTAGTTGAATTTAATTTTTCTAAAGTTTTAAGGACATACCGACTTTTAATTTATTAATGGAGATAATATTTAATTTGGTATTTAAATTTGTAAGTAAATTTTAATTTAATTTTTAAAATTTTAATTATTTCTATTTAGTCTATAAATTTTATGAATGTGATTCATATTTTAAAAATAATTTTTGATTCACAGACATTAATAAAATGCTGACATAGACATTCGGATATTATATTTGACTCTGTAAAACGACTTCGGTTTGGTTTTGGCAATCAATTAGCCAAAAAATATCATAAATAGTATTCATTGGAATTTTTTCTCCCAATGTAAGTGATGCAATGTCGCTTTTTGGACTATTTGAGTTTTAAAACTAAAACTGCACCATTTTACAGATTTTAACATGGTATCTGATTGTCTATGTCAGTACTTTATTAATGTTTGAGTATTGAAAATTATCTTAAAAATTAATGTTAATTATATTTATAAAGTTTAAGAACTAAATATAAGCCATTGAAATTTTAGAGACTAAATTAAAATTTTAGTATAAATTTAGGAACTAAATTAAATGTTAACTTTTTATTTATTAATGATTTATTATTCACTAATAGTTCATTTTTAGTCCCGTTTAATTTTAATGGGTAATTTGAGTTTCAATAATATAATTTGATTCTTATTAAAGTCAGGTAAAAGTCAGGTAAAGTTAGTAGACTTTTATATAGTTTAATGAATTTTATGATTTAAAAAAAATTTAAATTATACAGTTGATTTTTACACTTTTAGTGAAATTACAAATTAGTTCTTACACTTTAAAAGTTTATAATTGAATCTCTAAAGAGAAATAAAATTTGTAATTTAGTTTCCACCGTTCAAAAAGTGTTTGATTTAACAGAATATTCTCAATATATTCTCTATTTTAAACATGTGAGCTGCGCATATTTGATAATAGGGACCAATTTGTAATTTTAATAAAAGTATGGACATCAACTGTGTCATCTAACAATTTGAAAATGACAAAAAACTCTCTAGGCTATCAGAACCTACCCCGCCCCTCTCCAGCTCTTTCACTCTCACTTTCTCACTTTCTAAAACGACACTCCAACTCCAACACTCTCTTTCTCTCACCTCGGTTCATCGTCGCCGCACCAGATCCACTTCATTTGTGCTCACGAGTCGGGTCTCGCCTCCTTCTTCCATCTCGTCTCTCTCATCCGGCGACTTTTTCTTTTCTTCCAATCCCAATACTAAACATCGATAAATGGAAGAGAACAATTTCAATCCCAAACATGCTCAAAGCGAACAATTCAATGTCTAAGAAGAAAATAGCAACAAATCAATATAAAAATAGCAACTCAATTTATCAGTGGATCCGGCGCGGCGACGGAGGCGAGAAG
Source organism: Arachis hypogaea (assembly GCF_003086295.3). Classification (NCBI taxonomy): domain Eukaryota; kingdom Viridiplantae; phylum Streptophyta; class Magnoliopsida; order Fabales; family Fabaceae; genus Arachis; species Arachis hypogaea. The sequence goes on along the minus strand of NC_092055.1, from coordinate 24,655,257 downwards.
CACGATGATGGTGAGCCGAGGTGAGAGACAGAAAGTGTTGTGTTGGGGTGCCATTTTGGAAAGTAAGAAGTGAGAGTGAGAGAGCTTGGGAGGGCGGGCTGGATTCAGATAGCCTAGGGAATTTTTAGTCATTTTCAAATGGTTAAATTACATGGTTGGTCCCCATACTTTCACTAAAATTTTAAATTGGTATCTGTTGTCAAATATGTGCAACTCACATGTTTAAAATAGATAATATGCTGAGAATATTCTGTTAAATCAAACACTTTTTTGAATGGCGGGAACTAAATTACAAATTTTAATTCTCTTTAGGGACTTAATTATAAATTTTTAAAGTGTAAAAACCGATTTGTAATTTCACTAAAAGTATAAAGACCAACGGTGTAATTTAACCTAAAAGAACTAACATTTCGTTTTGTTCCTATCTAGTGAGTGTAGTCGATGTATAATCCTAATTACTAACAGGAAAAAGATTTTGGTTACATCTTGATGAGGAGGTATACGTCGATTTTTTTTTAAAAATATTGGAGGATGTGAATATCTACAAAGATATTATGACGGTCAGTATAATAGTAGGGAAGTGAGTGAGAGCTAAGAATTGGGATTTTTCTCAGACCTTTTTTGTTTGCCTAATTACCTTTTATATAGCCATATGTTTCGGTTGACAAGACTAGCTTTTCCATTATCTGAAATTTACAGTATGAGATTGTTACGAGAATCTCTCATTTAGGGGATGAATAGCTCCGTTACGTTTGACTAGATTGTTGTGCATAATAGTTATTTTTGTCGTTTATTTCGATTCTGAGTTATAAGCAACGAGTCCGAGTTTATCGACATGGAACACGTTTAATAGCGGAATTTTATTTTAAAAAATTTAACAGCTAAACAGTCAACCGCTTTTTAATATTTTTTGGTGAACAACCAAGAGAAAAAATAAAAGAGCAGAAAAGAAAAAGAAAAGAAATTAGGTTCTTAACAGCAAGAGAGGACAAACCACCTCTGGCGGCTGGTACCAAAGGTGAACCTCATCAGCTCCGCTACCTCCAGATTCCATCTTTGCCAACCGATCTGCCACGACATTAGCTTCTCTCGAGATAAGCTCAAAACGAATATCCCAATCCATTCTTAACTTCAAGTCAAAGATCAGTTGTATCACTTCTTTTTCAAGATGCCAGAGTGGAACTTGCCAACTAGTCACTAGCTCAAAAGTTGATGCGCAATCTGTCTCACAGACAACAAGCTTAAGACCCGCCTCCCAAGCCCAAGCCAAACCTTTCCATATACTCCACAACTCCATCTTGATGACACTAGATCCAAAGGAATTTCCTGAGCATCCCATTACCCATTGACTGGAGCTATCGCGAATTACCCATCCAAAACCAGCACAATCATCTCCCAAGTTTACACTCCCATCACAATTTAACTTCCAAGCACCAGGTTCTGGCGGAGACCAAGACAGAGATTTTAATCCCTGGATGCAACACACTCGATTCTGAGTTGTATATTCAAAATCCACCATGCACCTGCGAGCCTTGTATGCAATTGACCTAGCAGATCCAAAAATTCCCTGAAAATTACCCATATTTCTGTCTTGCCAAATTGACCATATTATAGCTGCAAATTTGGAACAACCTTCATTGAGGAGGCCATGCTTGAACCAATCATGCACCTCGTGAGAGCCAAAGAAACACACATCAGAAAAATCTAGAGAAACCCAAACTGATCGCACCACTTCACAATCCCGAAAACAATGAAGAATTGTCTCCGGAAGTTGATTGCAACGTGTACATAAGGATGAAGAGGAGAGATGTCGCCGAAAACGCAGATATTGAGTTGGTACAGCATCATGAAGGCAAAGCCACACTAGGAGCCTCAACTTTTCAGGGACCCGCGCCTTCCAAAGCCAAAGCCAATTGATATTCCTATCCCAATTCAACTTATTCTGAATTAACCATAAATATCCTTGTTTAGCAGAGTAAAGAGTGTGCTCCCAACTCCAACCCAAATCACGACTAGAAGCCGAAATATGTACTAAACTAAGAATGTCTTCCCTTAAGTCCATAGGAATAAAAGAGTAAATCCTCTCCAAATGCCAAACTCCATCACGGTAAACATCTTCAATGGTCAAAGCAGCCTCACAAATATCAAGAAATTCAACCCTCGCTCTTACTGGCCCAGAGTGCAACCAAGAGTCAAACCAGAAATTCTTAGAAAAAGCTCCCACTTCCCAAACAAACCCTTCCTTTAATACGGAAGCTGTGTGCACAATAGACTTCCATATATACGATGAAGAACCCATTGCTTTAACTGCAAATAGGTTTCTATTCTGGAGGTATTTTTGAAGCATAATCTTGACCCACAGTTTCTCTTGATTCATCAAAATTTGCCAAACTAGCTTTCCTAATAAAGAAAAATTGACCAACCGCGACTCCCGCAAAGCAAGACCTCCAAACTTTTTTGGAGTCGTCAAAACTCTCCAAGATGCTAAATGAAGACCATGGTGATTATGACTACCACACCAAATGAAACTTCTAGTAAACTTATCAATGTTAGAGCACACACCTGATGGAAAAAGGCTTACTTGCATCCTATAAATAGGTATAGAAGATAAAACTGATTTAGCAAGGCAAATCCGACCAGCTTTATTAAGGAAGCGACCTTTCCAAGATGCTAGCCTATTAGTAAGCTTATCAACCACATCATTAAAATCAGCTTTAGTAACTCTGCCATGCTTAAGGGGGACACCAAGGTATTTTCCCAGAGAATTAGCAAATCGGATAAAAGAAATACCAGTGAAGAGATCCTTGCGTTGTCTAGAAACATTCATAGAACAGATAGCACGAGATTTGTCAAAATTCACCTTCAGACCAGATGCTCTGCAAAAGGTGGCCATAGTGTCCAAAACATGAAGCACTTGAGATTTCTTCGCTTTGCAAAAAAGGATAAGGTCGTCTGCAAAAAGGAGATGGGAGATTACAGGACCTCCCCTAGACACAGTCACTGGTTTCCATCTACCAACCTCCACTTGCCTAGCAATGAGGCAACTCAACCTCTCCATACAAATAACAAATAAATAAGGAGACATCGGGTCTCCTTGCCTCAAACCCCTCTTTGGCTGAAAACCATCCAACCGGTTACCATTCCACATTAGAGAAAGGGAGGAAGACTTTACACATTTCATAATAAGAGAAACAATAGTACCTAGAAAGCCAAACATTAGGAGAGATTGCTCCAAAAACTCCCAGCTCACCCTGTCATAAGCCTTTTCTAGGTCAATTTTAAAAGCAAGAACACCTTTCTTTGATTTGGTTTTCTTCATAAAATGGAGAACTTCTTGGGCTACAATGATATTGTCTGGGGCACCCCTTCCAGGAATAAACCCTCCCTGCAGAGGACCAATGATATCTTGTAGAAAAGGTCGTAACCTCTCCACAACCACCTTAGTTATAATCTTGTAGATGACATTACAGAGGCTGATAGGACGAAACTCTTTCATGCGAGACGGGTTATCAACTTTAGGAATCAGCACCACCAAAGTGTCAAACAGAGCACTATCCAGATCAAACCCAGCGAAAGCCTTCTTAACAAGTTCCCATACCTCTGTACCAACCACTTCCCAATATTCCTTGAAGAAAAAAGCCTGAAAACCATCGGCACCTGGGGCCTTAAAAGAGTTCATGCCCATAACCACCTTCCTAACCTCTTCTTTAGAAACATTTCTTGTGAAACTTTCAATAGCCTCACGAGATAAAGAAGGTAATTCCTGATCCTCCATCACATCAAGTTCTACCTGTTCCACATTACAAAAAAGATCTCTATAAAATCCAATTGCACATTCTTCGAGTTCTTGCGGATCAGTACTCCATCTTCCATCCTCCAAAAACAACCCCTGAACCTTATTACGCTTCCTCCGCATAATGGTTTGCATATGAAAGAACTTAGTATTTCTATCTCCAAATCTGACCCAGTGCTCTCGGGATTTTTGATACCAAAACAACTCCTCTTGCATAAGCAGATTACTATATTCAGCCTGTAACTCCCTTTCTTCCTGTATGAGGGATAAAGCATCATCTCTCTCCATTCGCTGTTGGATACTGGTCACACGCCTCTCCAATTCCCTCTTTCTTTTAAAAATATTTCCAAAGACATCTCGGTTAAAGGCCAAAGCATCATCTCTGACCTGAGAAAGGCAACGAATAGGATTGGGTCTACCCTTGTCCCAAGCACCCCTGACCACCGACAAAAAACTTGGGTGATAAGACCAAGCTACTTGAAAACGGAAAGGTTTTACCCCGACTCTTCTATCATTACCTTGACATCGTATCATAATGGGACAGTGGTCAGAATGCATCCTCGCCAAATTCTCCACGTAGCTTTCCGGAAAACGAAAACACCAAGCATCAGTAGCCACAGCCCTATCCAGCCTCTTCGAGATGAACCGATTACCCTGCATATGTCTGAACCAAGTGTACAAAGATCCATGGGCTCCCAAATCAATCAAACCACACTCATCTAGGAGAGCTCCAAACCGCTCTGCCCTTCGAGAGACAGTTCCCACCTTTAACCTCAGATGAAAGAAAGATCTCATTAAAATCCCCAATAGCTAATAAAGGACCTGAATAATTTCTAGAAAAATCTGTCAAAACCCTCCAAGCTTCTTCCCTTTTGCTAGGAACGGGACTTGCATAAATTGCTGCACAGACCCAAGAAAAACCGCCATTCGAAAACTCAATACACACCACTTGCGAACTCGCTGCCACGACATTGCAAGATACTCCGGGCCATGCAGAGAGCACCCAAATACCTCCACTATGCCCCTGAGCTTCTTCAATATGAATAGGAGTATAACCTAATCTGTTCCAAAAGACAGCCATCTTTTGGAAAGCACAATGAGTCTCTAAAATGATAAAAATGTACGGATGAAAATTCTTTACTAATTGTTTCAGATGCACCCGAGCCAGCTTATTTCCAGCTCCTCTCACATTCCAAGCTATAATGTTTGCACAATCCATATTAATATTACTTGGAGTGAGACCCACACCTCAGATTATTTGAGGGTAGTGAGTGGGGTCTCCACTGTAACCACACTGTGCCCATTCTCAACCGGAGAATTCTGAAGAGAATTAGGCCTTAATCTCTTTAAATTGCTTTTGAATGGCGTTTTAGAAGTCCCTGCGCCTTGCGAATAAGCCCCTGCCCGTTCTAAACCAGGTCCTTGCTTGCCACCCGTCACACCTTGAGCAGAGGTAAAACCTGACGAAGCTAATTTAAAGTTCCTCGCTTGTTTTAACACTTGATTGCCCTTACTTATGTGTAAAGATGATTCAACCACATTGATGCCTTTCATAGCAGGTTCTCCTTTAGCAACATAATTAGAAGATTTATCCACATAAACTTTTTTGGACTTATCCTGGTCATGTCTACCCAAAAAGACCTTCTTGCCCTTTGCCTTTCTTTCCACTTTGGTCCACGTTGTATCCCCTGCATGTGCCCCTTCCATTACATGCACTTCCTTATCCTTATTCTTCTCTATCCCAATTGTAGTACTACCGAAAACAAAAGACTTCTCAATATTAGAAGAAAATGGCACCTGATCTATCTTCTCATGATCTTGTTCCTTGTCTTCATTCACCCCTGTTTTATCAATGTTCGCTGAAATTGAACTAATCAATTTACAGTCCACACCAACATGCCCATAACAACCACACGTATTGCAGACCAACTCAAGGCTTTCATATTCAACATCCAAAACCCTCCCATCCACCTCAACACTACGAGTAATGGGAACGCCTAAATCAATCTCCACACAAGCCCTCACATACTTCCCTCTTGCTGCCATCTTAGTTGCTACATCGACTTTCACTGGCTTTCCCACCGCAGCGGCGATCCTCAACATAGCCTTCTCATGGTAGTAACGAATCCCTAAGCCGTAAAAGCGTACCCATACCATGGTGATTCCAAAAACCTCCTCCTCTGAATAGAACTCAGGTGACCATGGTTTTACAGCAAGATAGAACCCAGATATCATCCAAGGACCACCAAGTAATACCCTCTCCTGATCTTCGAAAGCATCAAACTTCACCAGAAAATAACCATTTCCTACATCCAGAACTTGAAACCCACCCTTCAATCTCCACACCATACCCAGCTTATGCACCATTGCCGTGTAACTCATATGCTTGCCCAAGACTTTGACGACGATTGCTTCCTTATATGGTACAGATAACGCCGCCAGCCCTTCTTCTGAGAAGATGACCCGAGGAGGATGCGAATCCCCGTGGTTCCCTTTGATCACCTTGGCTAGCCTCTCTCCATCTAAAGCCTCATTCCAAAGCATAGAAGACGGAGACTTCTGTCCAGTCACCATGTCGCGGAAGGAAACCTTTTGAAAGCCATGTTCTTCCTTAGAAACCCTAGTACCCTCCTCCTTCTCACCAGATACAAACCCCCCGACGCTCTCCCCCTTAGTTCTACCGCCGGCATTACTGGTTACCTCACTGTGTGTCACCCTCTTCGTGAACCCCCCACTCACTCCGTCACTCATACCTAAACCCTAGCAGAAAGAGTACAGAAAGAGTACCCTGTTTTTAATTTTCCATTAATGTGCTTTCAACCGCTTTTTAATATAAAATTGAAATAATCAATGACGATTTTCTTTCGGTTTTTTTAATTTAAAAAATTTTAGAATTCAAGAGCACCGATCTATTCAAATAAAAAGCTTATAAAATGATTTGTTTTATTCTCTATTTGCTATTTCTCCACTTCTGCGTCTTTCTGTTAAATTTTGTTCATTCTGTTTGCGTGATGAGTGATAATAATAAGTAAAATTAAAAAAAAATGGTGATATTACTTTAAGAGTATTATATGATAATCAGATTTTATCACAAAATTTTAAAAACTAAATCAGTCATCAAATCATTTTTATTACTAATTTATTAATTTCATGATTCAACCATAATTCAACTAAAATAATCAAATTATAATAAAATAATATATAAAATTATAAATAAATACATAAAAATAATTATATAAATATAAAATTATAAATAAATACACAAAAGATACAAGTATAAATGATTAAATTATATTTTTATTAAATAAACATATCAATATAAGTGATTTTTCATAAATATAAATATTTCATTATTATTTTTAATCTATCTAATTATTGATTTTATAACAAAAAGATCATATTATAAATATTGTAAAACTTATTAGCTCTATTGAGCTTAAATGAAACCCATTAAAAATCCTATAACCCATAGGTTGTCAGGAATATATATATATATATATATATATATATATATATATATATATATATATATATAAAAGTTTAATGTGTCTACAAAATAATTTATTTATTTATAATTAATATATAATTTTATTTTTTGTTTTTATATATATATATAAAATCATAAAAATAAAAGGTAGATATGAACACAATTCTTTTTACAAATTCACAAACCGAAAATGGAAAAAAATTTATCTTAATAATAAATCACTTTTTAACCTAATATAAGCCACACTATTAGCAGAGTGTTTTCAAAATCGTGTAATTATTCTTTCTTTAATCATATAAACTTTACAAACTTCCTACTTTATTTTTTATCTTTTTTTTTTTTGAACATCAATAAAATTCTACAACCAAATAAAATAGTTAATCAAATCCAACAAAATTCTTATAACGATGAACACACACTCTTCTTCTTATTATTTACATCTCTGTTAGTGCTATTTCTTCTTTCTTTTTTTCTTCTCCTTCTCCTTTTTTCTCATCTTTTTCTTTTGTTATTGTCGTCGTTGTCACCACACTACCTCCTCCTCTTCCGATCCTCCTTTTTGCATTTAAATTTTTTCTCCTCCTTTCTTTTCTTCTCCTCTTCCTTTTCTATTCATTTTCTTTCAAATTTTTTCATCTATTCTAATTAATTTTGCTGTGTTATCTACAGATTTTTTACTTATTTTCTTTTCTATCAAAATTTGTAAATTCGCAACTCAAATCTTCATGAAATAAATTTTTAGTTCCATCACATCATTTAGTTGAAAATTTCAGTGTTAGAGTTCAAATATTTTGGTGTTATTTTTTAAAAATTTATGTGTTATTTTATATATTAGATACGTCATCTTCTTCTTATACATAAATATCACTTTTCATTCTCTTTCAAAGTTTTGCACTTCTTATACTTAATTTCAATGCATTATCAACATTTTTTCATTTATTCTCCTTTTTATTAAAATTTGTGAATCTACAACAAGTCTTCATGAAATAAATTCTTATTTCTATCACATCATTTAGTCAAAAATTTTGATGATAAAGTAAAGACATTTCAATATTATTTTTTAGAAATTTATGTGTTATTTTTATATGAGGTAAGCATTTAAATAATTGAATGTGTAATTTTTTAAAAAGATTTAATATTTTTTTGTGTTGTATTACTAAGGTTCTACTCTCAATTTTAAGTAATTTTGGTACTATTTTATTTTATTTTATAGAGTTAATATGATCTTTTATAAAGTCAATTTACTTTCTACATTCTATATCATTGTATTTAATTTTGGTGTTACTTTAAACAAATTTTGGTACTATTTTATTTTTGACAAGAATTCAATGCAATACGTATGAATCTATTTATTCAATTAAATAATATTATAATTCAGTATAGACATATTTTTTTAAGTCTAATATGAGAAACAATATAATACTCCTAAAAGAAGAAGTAAGAGCAACAGAAAAAAAACATAAAAAGCAAACATATGTAGCATTACAAAAGACATTTATGTGTTTTTATAACAAAATTTCTGTATCAAAATTAAGAAATTTATATATTATTGTTAAGAAATTTTGGTACTATTTTTTTTATTCTTCCTCTTCTTCTTTCTCATCATCTTCTTTTTTTTCTTTTTTATATTTTCTTTTTCATTTTTTTTCAATTTTATTTTTTCATAATATCTTCTTATTTCACCATCTAAGAAGAATAAAAAAAATTAAATAAAGAATAAGAAATAACTACAATAATACATGAGAAAGAGAAGGTGAAGACGAAATAAAAATAAAACATAGCAAGAACAACACCAATAAAAAAGGAGGAGGCAGAAATAATGCGCAAAAAAAGAAAAAATACAAAAAAAGAAGTATGTGATTTCACATGCACGTTATGTGAGTGATTTTTGTTGGGTTTAAGTAAATTTAATTGAATTTGAATACCAACAAAATAAAAATATGGAATGAAACTATGAAAACATTACCCTCACTCATCTTGTTTAAATTTTGAAATCACTCTAAAATATAAATGCAATTTTAAAAACCAATCTAAATATTAACTTTAAAAAAATTATATTATCTTCTAGCGAATACAAATTTCTCACTCTCCTTTTACGGCATATAAAAGAACAAGCATGCTATACATACAAGCCTTTTTGTCTTACAAGTCCTACAAGTTGGCCCAAACCCAACAAAAACGACGCGCACCACACTCTCCACACTCGAACGTAAAAACCACGCGCCTTAATCAACCGTTTCATTTTTCCAAAGCGCGCTCATAATGAAAGACTCTTCCTCTTCTTCCTCAATCAATACCCAAACCCTCGAGATTCAAGCCACATTCGAAACAAAACAGAGCTCTGAAGAAACCGTCCAACTCCTCGTGAAAAGTAGAAGAAATCAAGAAGGAAACATTCAAATCTCCATAATAAAAAACCAAAAAGAACGAACAAATATTATTCAAGGTACTATTTTCATTTTTCTTCTAGGTTTTTCACATTTCTGTTACTTATTTGGAAATCGAAGCACTATATCGTCGTATTTCTCTCTCTGTTTCACTGTTCTTGGTCTAGATCTCATATTACTGTTCTAATAAAACTCTTCAAGTTGTTTACGCTATTTTACGTAGTTCTATTGAAATGATATTTGGGTGTATACATATAAACTCTATTTTGTGAATGTTTGGATGTCTTTTAAGTAGGTTTGTATACACATAAACTCTGAATGGAGCATTTCTAGGTGTTATATGTCAGTATGAAATGTGACTGGTGCTTCTAGTGGCATTTTGAACTTAAATATCATTCTGAACTCGTTTAATTTATGATTTTACTTGTTTGGTTGAGTTGAATATGATTTTGAACTCATTTAATTTCGTTTAATTGAAAAAATAAAATGTGTATAGGACTGGATTTGGGTATTTGTGGCTGGAATTTCGGTGCACGTGACAAATTTTTGGGTGTATATCTCTGGTATTTGGGTGCATTTTTTATCTATTGACAGTATTTCTTTTTTCTTGCAGTAAAAATGACAACCAAAAATCAAGGTGAAAAAAATACAACGTAAGCGAATATATATATCTTAGAACAAGTCAATTTTTTCTAATACAAATATAGGTTGTTTAAATAACTCTAATTTTGCTTTGTTTACAGCAAACCAAAGACTTGAAGTGTGCCACCAGACTACTGAGCGAAAAATTTGAAAAGATGAGTGAGCCACAGAAAGCGATCGTTTGTGAGTTAGGTTTTGGTGGACTCATGCACATCCCGCCAATGAATGTGTCTCACAAACTATTAAAGGAGTTAGCTAACTCCTTTAAATTGGGTAAAAACACACTGGAAACAAGCTATGGTTCATTTAAGGTTAAACCCAAAATAATAGGGGATGCCCTTGGCCTCAATGTATCAGGTAACTGATTAAAAAAAGCTCTATAGTTCCATTCTCTGTAATATATTTTTCGTAATATCTTATTCTGATCTCATGTAATCAAGTAATAAATTCATGTGCATATGAGTGATATTTAGGTACACATGACTGATATTTGGGTGCATATGAGTGATATTTGGGTGCACATGAGTGATATTTGGGTGCATTTCAAGTAATAAATTATTTTCTTTTTTGTAGAAGATCTATTTTCTGGTAAAGTGAGTTATAAGAATCTTTTTGAAGAGAACAAACTCATTTTTAGAAGGTTCCAGGGCAACACTCTGAAGAAGCTGACCGATGAGATTATGAGTATCGGTGTTGAAAATGAACAAGAATGGCTGATGTTTAAGAGGATTTTCATCCTCTATATTCATATGGTGTTCTTGTTGCCAAGTACAATAACCAAAGTATCTCCCGTACATATAGCTCCAATTTTTGAGATGAAGAAAATAACGGAGGGCAACTGGGGAGCCCATGTGCTGAATTTCATCATTAAAGGCATAAAAAATTACCGTCTGAAAAAGAAAAAATCAATCGACGAGTGTCTCTATGCCTTGATGATAATCTATTTCCATCTCGCAAAAAATAAGGAGACGAAGGGAGAGAAAAAAGCTGCAGTGTCCTGGGTTAGCAACTAGAACAGAGAGCAGCTGGTTGCAAGAATTATAGCAGAGATAAATAGCTATATGGTAAGCAAACAGAATACCTTCTCTAATTTGTGTGTGTTTTATTTATGTAGATGCTGTAAACTAATATTTCTACTATTTCAGGACATCATCAAGATGGCAGAAACAAAAAATAAATTGAAAAAAATGAAAGAAAAAGAAAAAAAAGAAGAAAAAAAAACCAAAAAAAAAAGAAACCAAGTTCTTCGTTTGAGAGTGATTCATCAGAGACTGATATTGATGTTTCCTTTGAGTCTGAGTTGGAAGAAGACTCAGAGGAACCTAAGAGGAAACAACCCAAAAGGGCGGCCAAAAAGTAAGTAATATTTTTGGATACATTTTGTGAGGTTTATAGTATTTTTCCCTAATAATTGTTTGCTTTCCAGAATAGACTCCAGAAAGAGGAAGCAGATTTTAGAGGATTCCAGTTCAGAAAGCAAAAGTGAATCCACTGATGAGTAAGATTCTGAAATTATCATCACTTTTTTTCCTGCATCTATCAAAATTTAATGTATTAACAGAGGGTTTCTCATTTAATTTCAGGAGTGAAGCATCCTTTCCAGTTCAAAAACAAAAATCAAACAAAAAAATTCACACTACCGCCAAAAAGTATGCAATGCCTTTGACAGTATCTCATCATCAATATTGTTGTATTTGTCTGATTCATAATTTTTTGATTTTCAGGATGCAATCCAGAAAAAGAAAGCACATAATTGAGGATTCGTCTTTAGAAGAAGAAATTCATTCCTACGAAAGGTAAGATACTTTCTAAACCTATCTTAAACTCTATAATCAAAACTATATTTTGTTAACATGTACTTTTCAAATATACCGTCAGAACTGAAATTGGAACTGAAACAATAGAAGGATTTTTAAGACAACATCAGCAAGGGTATGTTGAATTTGGGTGCATATTACCTTTTTAAAGGTGTTTTGGTTGCTGATTATTTTTCTTCCTTTAATTGATAGAATTTTGATATCCTGATTTAACTAAATAGTATTATTTAGTGAATAATATTTATTCTATACTTAGAATACTGGAGGTGAGCTTAGCAACCGAGACTGATCCTTTGTTTCAAGGACAAACGGAGCAAAGCAATGTAAACAAATCTTCGGATTCCATGTAATTTTTTTTTCTTATACCATTTTCTAAATTCTTTTTTTACCAAATTCTTCTAATTATGTATATATTTTTTTTAGAACAAAGAACCCTTTAATGTTTTATTCAAGAAAAAAAAAGGCAGGAAAAAAACAAAAATCTGCAACTACGTAAGTTCTAAAAAAAAGCCTTTCCGGGTGTATTTGGTTATTTTTTGGGTGCATTATTATCTTATTTGGGTATATTTCAGGTTCAGTCGGAAAGAAGAATCATTGAGTGACCCAGCTCAACAACAGATCATCGTTTTTCGACTATCCTCTCAATCGCTTAATATGTAAGTTTTATAACTAAATTTCAACCTTTTAATAATCTATTTTAAAAGGGCTTAACATTTTATTTTTGTCTTCTTTAAAGTTCTAATTCAACTATGTCTGCCTTCATCCCAGACAACATTAGCAACCCCTGTGCCACCATTAGAACCGTCCCCCCAACAGAGAGGTGAGCAAAAATATTCGGGTGCATTTCGTTATTGTTTGGGTATATTGTTATCTTATTTGGGTATATATCCTGAAAATTAAGCTGTAATTGATTTTTTTTATAATTTGATTCAGTTTTTCTAATCCCGCAACACTCCAGAATCCCAAATGGTTGATGAAAGCACACCAATAATGCCACCAGCTCCATCTAAAATGTAAGTTCATGACAATAGAAATTGATTTTCGATGTCGTTCATTTATTCTTATTCTTATAGTACGATATATGTCAACACGTAGTGATCCAGCCCCTGAAGCCACTGCTACTGCATGATTGATGATGGCACGGACAGCGTCCTATGTACCTAAAGAATTACCGTTGCCATCATTCAGCCTTGGCTTGACTGATTTAAGCCAAGAAGAAACACAGACCCAAGAGGGGTTGGGGCAATCAGAAGCTCAAGTGGAAAAAAGTCCAGAAACCACAATACTAATAGAAGAATTAGATGTGCTGGTGGAAAAAATTGCAAAGAGTAGAGAAAAGAAAACACCAGATTTTCCAGCAGGTCAAAATTCGCTAACTGAAAAGCAGACCGTGGGCCAGATTTTTGACAAATTTGAAACTCCTGCAAGGAGAAATTTAATGTCGGCCGAAATGAAAAAAAAAATACTACCTCTGGGCCACACGTATCAGGACATACGTGGATGACACTACTGATGAGTATGATGAACTTTGCACACTAAATGCCCAACAACCGTTGGTGTTGTCAAGAGTCCACTTTACATCTTTAAAAGCTACTTCACATATTGGGGAGTTCTTACAGCCAAAATCTAAAAAGCCATTTAATATCGAAGACTACCCATCATTTATACCCTTTTTGGACCAGAAAAAATTAGCATCACATCCATATGTAAGTTTTCATTCCTAAAACTTCTTATCACAATTCTTTGGTTACCTATGAATTAAACTAAAACACTATTCAATGTGGAGATGTTTCAGATTTTTGCACCTGTTTGCTATTCAGATCATTGGTGGATGGGGGGGGGGGGCTGATGTAAGAAGGAAAAAATTTTATATACTTGACCCCTATCACAAGATGTGTCCCTCCAAAGCCAGAATGAAGCTAAATAAATTTATTGTAAGTTTTATGTTTTTTGCATTTTGAAATTCGGGTGCATTTCAATTCAAAGTAAGGTGTATATTGTGATTCTTTGGGTGTATTGATTTATTACACTTATTCGTTCTTATATTCGGTTTTGTTTTTTGTTTTTAGAGGTATGTGATTTCAAGAATTAGGATATATGCCGGGGGAGGGCACCTCTCAAGAGAAAAGATCGTGAAATTGAGCCTCCTTACATTGACATTTCAGGCCAAAAACACCGTACAGATCTTTTACTCTGAAAAATTGTGTTTTCAATTGCTGTTCTATTTTAATTTGCTAAATTATTTTTGGTTTTCAGCTATGATTGTGCTATTTATGTCATGAAATGGCTTGAAATAATCGAGCCTCAAAACATTAAAAAGGGGAAGTATGAGTATGACAATTGGACTCAGGTATTTGTATTTAAAACTATATAACTCTCTATTACTTTTCTAAATTAACAGAGTTAATTCAAATAATATTCTTTCAAACTATAGGCGGAGGTCGAGCACTTCAGAGTTGAATATGCTTTCCGAATTCTTTTTCATGACATGAATCGTGACAGAGATGTAGCGATCAAGGGAAGTGAAACAATGATATTGTCGAAGCCATCTGCAGCTTTGTTTAGTCCATATTGTCAAGTAAATTCTTATGATATTGACACTGACAGTGATTGACTTCAGTTTTATGTAGTCTTGAAATAGTTTGAACACTTATAAATTTTATGAATATTTAGTGCAATTGTATTATAAAAATTGTTTGCGTAAATAAACTGTCTGTGCTGTATTCAAAAGCTGTAAATTACAAGTACATAGAAAATAAAGAAAAACAACACCAAAACCAACTAATACGCCCAACTACCTGAATTATGCACCTAAATATAACCCGAATACACCCAAATATATACCCTAAAACCTAAACTTGTAAACCCTAAAACCCTAAAATCCTAAACTCCTAAACTCTAAACCCCTAAATCCTAAACCCTAAACCTTAATTATGTACCAAATATAACCCATATACACCAAAATATATATCCTAAACCCCTAAACCCTAAACCCTAAACCCTAAACCCCTAAACTCTAAACCCTAAATCCTAAAACCCTAAACCCATATACCATAAACCCCTATACCCTAAACCCTAAACCTCTATACCCTGAACCCCTAAACCCTAAACTCTAAACCCTAAACCCTAAACCCCAAACCCATAAACCCCTAAACCCCCAAACCCTAAACCCTAAATCCTAAATCCTAAACCCTAAAACCCCTAAACCCTAAAACCCTAAAATCCTAAACCCTAAAAACTAAAAAGAACACTAATTTTTAATATAAACAGCAGCATCTAAAAAATATAAAATTAAAATATCAAACACAATAATGTTCATAAATGCACCTAAAAAGCTGAGCTTTACACCAATATCCTTTAACTATACACCCAAAAACCTATCTGTTGCAGCTGGATCACTGAACTGATAATTCATAACATGTCCGTGATATTGGCTGGAATTTGGTTGCACCACTGATGCAGCATCAAAAAGGTTTAACTGGAAATAATAAACTCACATATTAGCAAAACTATTAACAAAATAATTAAACTCAATTACCACCTATTTAAAGAACATCACTTTACCTCGCTGGGAGCTTTCGTTTTCTTCTTCTTTGAGGCATTTGCAATCTATTTGTCCAACTTTGAACCTAGCCTATTTTTGGGACGTCCTCTTGTTCGAACCCTCGGAGGGCTTTGAAGCTCGTTAATGGATTTCAAGTTGGCATCTTCGTGAGATAATGAACATGTCCCCTTCCTTTTGGCTTTCAGTTGTTCCATCTCAAGCATGACGTTATCGTACGCACGGTGCAGAATGGCGGTCAGCTTCTCGGATTCTAATGCAAATTTGCATATATTTTGCGAACAAAACACCAATTCGTCAAACCTCTTGCTTCTTGGCTCCAACAGTGGCTCGTCGTGGCTGCTCTTGATGTGAGTGTGTCTCATCTTTACCTTCTTACTCTATCGTTCTAATATATATCTCGGTGACACTTGGGTTACTCGTTCAAAACTTAACACGCTTAGGGCGTGACGGCGCAACATCCCTCTTGACTCGAATAATAAGTATTGACACTTCACTTGGGCTGCTACTGAGTCGTAAGTAACCGCAAACTTGTTGAATATTGAGTTGGAAACTTGTTCTCTAACTTCGTATACTGAATAGCCTAGAGCAGAATTCATTAATCTTGTGATGCAATTCGCCTTCCCTCTGAATTGTGCTTGGACTTCCCTAAACTTTTGGTGAGTGTACACATGTTGAAACTAAGCTTCAATGGAGGATTTTGTTGCACACAGTATGACCGTGTGAAAATCTGCAGCATCTGATTCTCTCTCTGTTTGCTCCCTGCTTCCAAGGCAATTATCGTATTGTTTGACAAATTGGATAAGTAAGTTGTTCCAGGTAATGAACTTGTTGAAAAATGAATGCATGCTCTCGCTCCTTTGTGTGCTTCTCATCCCAGCCCAAAAGTGGTGATCAAGATAAATTAGAACCCATATATGACGGTCTTCATAAAGATCTGCAAAATACACCCAAATCAGACTATAATGCACCCAAAAACATGCAATTTGCTCCTCTGCTGCAGATTTTAAACGTCATTACCTGAAAGCCACTTGTTGTGCACAAGACCATACTTCAGCAGAAAATCATCCCAATTCCTATCAAATGATTCTTTGGTATGAGAGTTCCAAACAACTTGGCTCATTTCTTGTTCGATTTCTATGTGTCCCTTGTAGCTGATTAATTTGCTTGGAATCTTCTTCGTGATGTGCCAAATACACCAACGGTGAATTGTTGTGGGCATACAAGCCTCGATAGCCCTTTGCATCGATGCACATTGATCGGTGAGAATCCCTTTCGGAGCATTTCCTCCCATGCAACGAAGCTAACATTGAAATAACTATTTGAATGATTCAATATCTTCATTTTTCATCAAACTGCATCCAAGAAGTGTTGACTGACCGTGGTGATTCACCCCGACAAAAGAACCACAAACCAGATTATACCTGAAATAGATTACCACAAAACAGAAATAAAATCAACAAAATGCACCCAAATAATGATCCTGTGCACCCAAAAACTGCCAATATACACCTCTGTAGCAGATTCATAAAACAACAAAAATTCAGCATCATAAACCAGAATAGCATGTTACCTGTTTATATTGTAGGTAGTGTCAAATGAAATAACATCTTCGAAATACTCACAGGCAGCTCTTCTCCTTGCATCTGCCCAAAAAGCAAGCTTAATGGACTGATCGTCCTCGAGTTCGAGCTCGAAAAAGAAATTCTGATTCTTCTCTTTCATTCTTAATAAGTATTTCCCAAATTCTTTTGCATCCTCTTGTTCAAAAACATTCCGCACTTCTCTAGTGATGTAATTCCTCACGTCTTTTTTGATAAAATTTAACTCGCGGTGACCCCCGGCTACTGCAACAAATGATTGGAAAGTTTTGTTAGGTCTGATACCGGCTTCCTCGTTATTCTCTATTGTACGACGCACGGACATGCTTAGTTCCCTGTGCTGTTTGAGCATCTGTGCTTGATCTGGACAGCAAGGATGTGAATGATGCAACACGACCTTCGAAATGATCCAAATACCAGCATCCTTCAATAGGTGTATATAAGTTCTTGCAGAACAATTTAAACCAGCTGAGGGATTTGTCTTCTCAGTCGGAGATATTTTCGATTTTTATTTTTCCTCTCTGCTACATGTAATCAATTGATTCTTAATTTCGTTTTCCTTCTTATTTGTGCACCGAACTCTTGTAGAAAAAATTGCAACCTTTGAATAATCCTTGTAGAATTTTGCAGCATCTTCAAGGGTGTTAGAAGTCATCCCAACCTTGGGGACAAACTGGTCATCAACAGCATAGAAGGTCTGCAAAAATACACTCAAAATACACTATATTAAGACAGAAAAGTAAAACAATTCAACTAAAATAATAAGACAATTCACTCTCCGTCAGATGAAAAGTAATAAACTGTAAATGCACCCAAACTTTCCTTAAATGCACCCAATTATTACTGATCTACACCCAAATGTCTGATATAAAATGGACAAAATTATTGTGACTCTAATGAGAACTAGTGCATTAGATTCAATTCAAATAAGGAAGAACAATCAGCAAATATCACAGGCAAGGTTCACAGATTATTCAGCTACACAATCAAAAAACTACTAATCAGATTCAAATTCAGATTTAATTACAAACTAAAACTAAATCACACCTCAGAAACTTCATTAGATTCAGTTTCAAAATCCACTTCGCTCTGGTTCAGCTGAGAATCGGAAGTTAAATAATCCATTATCTTCAAAAACGATTTTACAGCTTGATGTAAAAAAATAGATAAACGCAAAACGAAACGAAAAATCTGAAGCACATAAAGGCAGAGAGAAACGCACCTAAAACACGAAAGAGAAGGCACAGAGAAACGCTCGAAAGAGATCAAAGAGAGAAGGCAAGAAAACGCATAAGAAATTCGAAAAAAGAAACGAAATCCTTTTAAAAAAGGAAGTTATATATTTGCGTGTTGATTGATTGAAAAATCTGTTAAGCATGTTTGTGAAACATACGTGCCAAGAGAAGCGAGTTTTAGGGATAAGAGATATTGAGAACTTGTAAGACTTGTATAGGAAAAAGACTTGTATGTGGAGATTTTCTTATAAAAGAATCTGTCAAAAAAAAAACTTTAAACACTAAAACTAAAAGCAAGAGAAAACACATGAAAAACAAATTGAATAATATCTTACAAGAATTGGTTAAAAAAAAATCTTTAAACACTAAATTTAAGGCAAGAGAAAACACAGGAAAAACAAATTGAATAATATCTTACAAGATTTCATCATGACATCACGATTAGAAGTTCTTATCTTTTTTTTTTTTTTTTGTGACTCTTAGAAGTTCTTATCTACTCTAAAAGTAAGAGAAACATAAATTTGGACTGAATATAAATTTTGACGGACATGCAGTCACTAATGTTCTCACATGTTAAATTTAAATTTATAATAAAAAAATAAAAGATACTCAATGATTTTAAGATTATTATTGAATTTAAATTTAAGGAAAAAATGAAACACTAACCTTTTTAGAGAGATTGAATTGAATTAGGATCTTGATTAGTTGCAGAACCAAGAATATTGAAAGAATTTTGGGTTTTTATGGTGATATCAGAATTTAACAGAGCGTTTGACATTTCAGTAAAACTATCAAAGCATGAAGGTTTTTCATGGTTATAAGTGTGGATTTTGTCACTTTTTTTTTTTATTCTGGTTTCATTCTACAATGTGAATTCATGTAAAAACATGAGAATTTTGAAGAATTCTTATATCTGTATATTTTTAAGAAGATATAAATTTAGTTTATAAATTTAATTTTGATGTACTACAACAATATTTAGGTATTTAATTACATAACGTTAGGTTAACAAAAATAATTAAACAGTCTGCATTAAAATGTGGATATATTGATTACTCTATGTCTAGAATCCTAATCTCAATTTGAAGCACAAAAATACTGAATTCACGACCAAATTAAAACTATTAACAATAAAATAAAAAAAACCAATCATGCAAAGAACGTGGGTATATGCAATTAGAGAAAGTGATGTAGTAATCGCTATGCGTCAATATATCAAGGTTGTGAGAAAAGGACCGGTCAATAAATCGGTGAGGTGATTGGTATATTAGTCTAATGGTTCGACCGGGATTTAACCAAGATTTAACCGATTTAATTAAATATTAAATAAAATTATTAAAAATTTAATATATAATTTTAAATATTTACATTTTAATAAAATTTAACCTAATAAAATTTAAAATTTAAAATTTTAATTTATAACCTAATAATAAAAAATAACAAACAAATCAGTAATACCCACTAACCAATGAATTTGCAAACATAATCATAATTTAAATTTGGAACAAACATAATCATAATTTGAAACAAACAAACAGAATTACAAAAACATATGAAATCAAACAAATAGACTATGAAATTAAATTGCAGTAACAAATTAAAAACAGAACAAAAACATAATTTAAAACTTACAAAAACAGAATCACAAAAACTCGATTATTCATTTAATTAACAAAATAAAAAAAGCTAAAAAGTAGAAGACAACAGCACTCAACAGATATTAAATGCAGAAGACAGCAATGAAAGAACAACAATTAACCCAGACAAACAAGCAACAATCAACATAATCAAATCCAAAAAACAGCAATTAACTCCAAAAAATGAAAACTGAAGTAGGATAGGGATCTGCTTACAAACTCAGAAATTCATAAACTCAAGCTAAGCAGAAATTAGCAAACTCAGAGTCAGAAATCAGAAACCAAATAAAAGTACAAAAACAAGCAAAAGTAAATTGAAGATCGGCGGCGAAGGAGGAATCCAAGTGACGGTGATGGAAGAGGGGAAGTGAGCTCGGGCATAGAGGGGATTGAAGACAGGCTTGACGCGCGAGAGAGAGGGATCGACAATGAGGACGGACCGACGGAGACACGATTTCAAGGTGGCCAACGATGACGAAGACAGAGGCGGTGACTGTAGAACCTATGCACAATTACTCAAGAGGGGGGTGAATTGAGTATTGCAACAACAATAAATCTTTTTGCGAAAGTTAAAGACAATATACAAAAGTGTTATTGTACTAGTATTTTTCCAAGAGCTTAACTCAATTGCTAAGCATTTATAAGGAGCTTTTACTTTCCAATAGACACCAACTCAAATAAATTGATCAAGCTTTTCACCAATCGGACTTAAGCTATTCCTTAAGTACTTACGAAGCTACTTTTCGATCACAATTTATTTGCTCAAAGGTAAAAGACAATAATATTGAAGAGATGAGTTTGGAGAGATGCAAACGCTATTTAGAGTGGTTCGGCACAATCCTTGTCCTACGTCCACTTTCTTTCTCAATCGCTATTGAGAAGTTCCACTATTGCCAAGCTTCAAGGTGCTCGCGCAAAACCTTTTACAATCCAAGTCCTTAGTTTCTAACACCTCACGGTATATGATCACCACTCGTATACTAACCCACTCCACTTAGAGATACCTTCTCTAAGATTTGCCTTGAGTACTTAGTATACTTCTTTGGTATCCTCACCGACTATAGTGTTTATAACTCTTGACTCAACCTTGGAGATCACACTCCAATTTACAAAGTGTTACAAGAAAACAATTCTCAAGGAATTGTTGAGATGAAATGAGTACTCTCTAGAAGAGTGTATGATTACAAGTTTAGCACTATTGAACCAATTGATATTGCTCTCTCAAATTGTGTATTATAACACCTTAAAAATGTGTAGAATGAAATAATATGAACAAGATAGTTTGCAAATACTCACATGTATGAAATAAGGCTTTAATCCATCTATTTATAGACTTCCCAAACCTTAGAAACGTTTGGGAGTTAATGGGATGGAGCCGTTTTGTTAAAACTAGCCGTTTTTTATGTTTTTGAATCATTTGCATCGATGCATAACACTTTGCATCGATGCAAATGTGTCTTTGAAGCTGAAATTTGAATTTTCAGCTAAGTTGCATCGATGCAAACATCTTTGCATCGATGCAACAAGTCGTTGCATGCTTTGCATCGATGCAAGATGAGTGTGCATCGATGCAAACCTTAAAGAATGGCTTAAAATCACTTCAAAATACTTAGGATTGATCTCAAACTTGTTGGAGTCAATTCCTATGCCTTTGTACCTTTGAAAACAAGTTTTTAAACCATTTGGCTAGCATCGAATTGCAAGATGTGCATCAAAACATTTTGTGAGTGTGTGTTGAGAGATTTTAGCAATTGGTTCTTAACAAGAAGTTACCTAAGTCCTAAGACACTATACTTGTCTTCAAATGTTGTGGACTTGAGTTTCTTGTTGTTGTTGTGTTGCTTTCAACTCTTCATTCCTCAATGTTGAATGTTGATTGATTTTTCAACATGCTTGTTCATTCAAGTTGTTTGTTGGTTTGTCTTTCATGTCGTTTGTTGGTTTGTCATTCATCAAAACCTACGAATACAAACTTCGCATACAAGCAACATGATTTACAATTTCCCCCTTTTTGATAATGACAAACCAATTTTGAGGATATGCATTTAAAAATGATTTTGAAAGCAACAATAATGCACTTTGTTTTATAGAAAGCTTTGGGGAAGACTTCACAAAAAAAATTTGCAGGAGTTCCCCCTAAATATGTGCATTTGTTCCCTTAAAGGGCGTTTATCAAAGAAAACGGTTTAGATATCAAAGTTTTTGCTTAGCGGAAGTCTTTTTGAAAACATTGTTTCGCAAACTTATTTCTTCTTTTCAAATCCTTAAACTTCTTCTTTTTCAAAAGTTTAAAATTTCAAATATCCTCAAACTTCTCTTCCCCCTTTTGACATTATCAAAAAGAAAGGAGTTTGATATGTGTCATAGAAGCATGCATAAAACAATGAATTTTTTTTTTTTTTTTAAGTTCAATTTCTCTATTAATTTCAAGGATGAGATATTCCCCCTTTCAAAAAGGATTTGATTTCCTCTTTTTATATATAAAACAAGCATGCATAATTCCCCCTAAATAAGTAAAATATATTAAAGCATGCACATTAACTTAAAATAGGGGTACCAAGCCTATTTTGAGTTATTCACCAAATAAGCATACAAGCATTAATCATTAAACCAAATTATGAAGGAAATATCAAAGTATTTAAACCATAATAGAAATCCTTAGCTTACTAGGAGTTAGTTTAACAATTCATATAATCAAATAAACTATTATAAACTTCAATTTGTTGATCCTTCATTGTTTATAATCTTCAAATTCTTCAATCTACCTCAAGATTAATCACTCATTCATCAATTCATAAACCTACAAAACAATGGCTAATTGGATATCTCCAATGCTTAAGTTAGTAAGAGATACAAAAATAGCAATATAAAAACAATGAATTCAAACAAATCATATTAGATTAGAATCCAAGATACCAAGTTCATTTCGGATGTTAAAAAAACTTTCTTTACATAAAGGTTTAGTGAAGATGTCCGCTAGTTGTTTACTAGTTTCGACAAATTCAATAACCACATCACCCTTTTCAACATGGTCTCTTATGAAGTGATGTCTAATCTCAATATGCTTTGTTCTTGAATGTTGAACCGGATTCTTGGTTAAATTTATTGCACTAGTATTATCACATTTGATAGGAATGTGATCAAGCATGAGTCCATAGTCCACAAGTTGTTGTTTCATCCATAAAATTTGGGCGCAACAACTACCGGCGGCTACATACTCGGCTTCGGCGGTAGACAAGGCTACACTTACTTGTTTCTTACTATGCCATGAAACAAGAGAGTTTCCTAGCAAGTGACAAGTGCCGCTAGTGCTTTTCCTATCCAATTTGCAACCGGCAAAATCGGAATCGGAATAACCAATCAAATCACAAGTGGATCCTTTCGGATACCACAATCCAACATTTAATGTTCCTAGGAGATACTTCATAATCCTTTTTACCGCACTTAAGTGAGATTCCTTAGGATTAGTTTGGTATCTCGCACACATGCATACACTAAACATGATATCTGGCCTACTTGCCGTTAGATAAAGCAATGATCCTATCATGCCTCTATACTTCTTTACATCTATGTTTTTACCTTGTTCATCTTTGTCAAGGTAGCAAGTAGTGCTCATTGGTGTGTCCATTGCCTTAGCATTGTCCATTCCAAATCTTTTGAGCAATTCCTTGCAATATTTGGTTTGGCCAACGAAAGTTCCTTCTTTTCCTTGTTTGATTTGAAGACCAAGGAAGAAGTTGAGTTCGCCCATCATGGACATTTCAAATTCACTTTGCATGAGGTTTGAGAAAAACTTGCAAAGTGATTCGTTAGTTGAACCAAATATTATGTCATCGACGTAAACTTGTACCAAAAGGATATTTTTGTTTTCAATCATGATAAATAAAGTTGTATCAACCTTCCCTCTTCTAAAACCCTTTTCTATTAAAAACTTGCTCAAACGTTCATACCAAGCTCTTGGAGCTTGTTTAAGACCATAAAGAGCTTTCTTGAGTTTAAAAACATGATTAGGATTTTCATAATCCTCAAAACCGGGAGGTTGTTCAACATATACTTCTTCTTGAATGAAACCATTAAGAAAGGCACTCTTAACATCCATTTGATAAAGTTTGAAGTTATAAGAGGATGCAAAAGCAAGTAACATCCTAATAGCTTCTAATCTAGCTACGGGAGCATAAGTTTCGTCATAATCAATGCCTTCCTCTTGATTATAACCTTTAGCTACTAATCTAGCTTTGTTTCTAACAATTGTACCATTTTCATCGAGTTTATTTCTAAAAACCCATTTTGTTCCGACAATTGTTTGATTACTTGGTTTAGGCACCAATTCCAAAACGTCATTTCGTTTGAATTGGTTAAGCTCCTCTTGCATTGCCATAACCCAATGTTCATCATCAATTGCGGACTCAATGGTAGATGGTTCAATTTGAGAAACAAAAGCACTATATGTAAATAAATTTCTAAAAGAGGATCGAGTTGTTACCCCTTTCGAAACATTACCAATGACGTTGTCTAGAGGATGATCCTTTGAAGTACGCCAGTCCTTTGGAAGTGCATTTATTTGTGCTTGTGATGGTGCAATTTCTTCAACTTGAACATTATCCTTTGTTGTAGATGCTTTATTTAAATCTTTTTCTTTGTCTTCACCATTCAAATTTAGTGAATCAAAGTTTTCTACATTTTCATCAAAATCTTTTCTAGCATAACAACGGTTAGTTTCATCAAAAGCGACATGAATACTTTCTTCCATAGTCATGATGCGTTTATTATATACTCTAAAAGCTTTGCTAGTTAAAGAGTAGCCTAAGAAGATTCCTTCATCAGCCTTAGCATCAAATTTGCCTAAGTTATCTTTTCCATTATTTAGAATAAAGCATTTACAGCCAAAGACGTGAAGGTGGGAAATATTTGGCTTTCTTCCTTTGTACAATTCGTACGGTGTTTTCTTAAGAATAGGTCGAATGATAATCCTATTCATAACATAACACGCGGTACTAACCGCATCCGCCCAAAAGTACTTAGGAATATTAGCCTCATTGAGCATAATAGTTCTCGCCATTTCTTCTAAATGATGATTTTTCCTTTCAACCACACCATTTTGTTGTGGTGTTCTAGGAGAGGAAAAATTATGCTCAATGCCATTTTCTTCACAAAAAGTTTCAAAAAGATTGTTTTTAAATTCTCCACCATGATCACTTCTAATAGATGATATATGCAAATTCTTTTTATTTTGAATAACTTTGGCTAATCTTTTGAATGCTCGAAATGCATCACTCTTGTTTGCTAGGAACAAGGTCC
This sequence comes from Arachis hypogaea, assembly GCF_003086295.3. Taxonomy (NCBI): domain Eukaryota; kingdom Viridiplantae; phylum Streptophyta; class Magnoliopsida; order Fabales; family Fabaceae; genus Arachis; species Arachis hypogaea. The sequence goes on along the minus strand of NC_092055.1, from coordinate 24,629,798 downwards.
ATGTAAATCGAGAGTAATCATCAACAATAACTAAAGCATAGTAATTGCCACCAAAGCTCATAGTCCTAGAAGGACCAAATAAATCCATGTGCAAAAGTTGTAATGGCCTTGTTGTTGAAACAATGTTTTTGGATTTAAAAGAGGCCTTTACTTGTTTTCCCTTTTGACATGCGTCGCAAAGGACGTCTTTTTCAAAACGTAGCTTTGGTAAGCTAATTACTAACTCTTTAGAGACCAACTTGCTAAGATGGTCCATGTTAGCATGAGCTACTCTACGATGCCATAACCAAGTTTCATCATTTTTACTAACAAGGCATTTCACATCATTTGAGGAAACTTCATTTAGATTAATCATGTATACATTGTCAACACGGTGCCCAATTAGTACAATTTCATTAGTGTCTTGCCTTTTTATCAAACAACATTTTGAATCAAGGGTGACTAAGTTTCCTTTGTCACAAAGTTGGCTAACACTAATGAGATTATGTTTGAGACCTTTGACAAGTATAACATTATCTATGGAGGTAGAAGAATTTTTACCAACTTTTCCAACGCCGATTACTTTGCCGGTGTTGTTGTCTCCATAGATCACGTTTCCTCCGTTTGTAGGCTCTATTGCGGTGAACTTTGATTCATCGCCGGTCATGTGTTTGGAGCATCCACTATCAACATGCCAATTTGTATCCTTAGCTCCAACACGTACCTACAAAACAATTAAAATTGGGATTTAGGTACCCAAGTGAATTTGGGTCCTTGATGGTTAGTATGAGCATAATGCCCATAAGGTGCCCATCTCGTATCTAGACTACGAAAGTTTATATGTTTAATTCTAGTAAAGCATACGGGTGCTATATGACCTACTTTATTACAATAATGACATATGACATTTGGATTATGCATCCTATGCATGTTTCTAAATGGTTGCCTAGGTTGTTTCCTAAATGCAACATCTTTTGATCTATATGCATTGTGATTATAATTTCTAAATGAAGCATGTTGAGGAGGATGTTTAAAGGCTTCATTCCTTTTAGGCATGCTTGCCTTTTGGGCTTGCGGTTGCCTAATAGGAGTTTTAGTATTTTTAAATTTTCCTTTTTCAAAACCTAAACCTTCCTTATTATGAACATGCTTTTGGTTTTTCAACATTTTATCTAAGTTCTTTGAAGATTCATTGAACTTAGCTAAAGTGTTCTTAAGATTTGTAATTTCATTTTCATGCATTTTACAAGATTTGTATGGATCACTACTTGTGCTACACTTATCTTTTCCAAGATTGATATTCTCGTTTTTCAACATCTCATTTTGTTTTAAAAGATCCATATTCTTTTTCTTTAGGAGAGAATAATCTTGGGTAAGTTTTGTGTACACCTCAAGTAAGGCATCATATTCATCTTGTAAATTAAAAGAAGTGGAGTTGTTATTACTAACCTTTTCTTCGCTTGCCATTAAGCAAAGATTTGCAACCTCGTCGTCATCGGAGTCGGATTCATCCTCGTTCTCCCATGATATGTATGCTTTCTCCTTCTTCTTAAATTTCTTGTTTTTGTCCTCCTTTTGAAGTTTTGGACAATTGGGTTTAATGTGTCCAACTTCTCCACACTCATAGCATTTTGGTACCTTTGTTTTGCTCTTGAAGTTTTTCTTCATTGCAAACTTATTGAATCTTTTTAATAAGAGTGCAAATTCTTCATTTCCTTCTTCTTCATTATCATCACTCTCTTCTTGTAGTGATGTTGTTTTAAGGGCGAGACTTTTCTTCTTGCTTTCTTCACCTTTTTGTCTATTTAGCATAGTCATTTCATAGGTGAGAAGATTACCTCGTAGTTGATCAAATGTAAGTTGATCATAGAGCCTTCCTTCCACAATGGCGTTCACTTTGGAGTTCCATTTTGGTGTAAGGCTTGTAAGCACCTTGGTCACAATTTGTTTATCATTGTATTTTGTGCCAAGCATGCTTAGGTTGTTGAAGATCTTGGAGAGTCTTTCAAGAGCTTCTTCAATGCTCTCTTCATCTTTCATTTTAAAATTTTCCCATTCATGAACCAACATAAATACCTTTGATTCTTTAACGTGGTCGGTTCCTTCGTAAGTGATTTGGAGTTTATCCCAAATCTCTTTAGCGGTTTCACATGTAGAGATCTTCATATAATCATGCTCGTTAAGTGCACAATGAATGAAGTTGATGGCTTTATCATTCATTGCCACTTTCTTCCAATCATCGTCACTATATTCATTTTCTCCTTTCGGTACTTGCTTTAGGACGGAGACTTCTCCTTCTTTAGCGCTTGTTGTCTTTGTTGGAATGTGATTTCCATTTTCAATCACTTTCCAAATTCTCACATCTTGAGAACGGATCCAAATTCTCATCTTATTTTTCCAATAAGAGTAATTTGTTCCGCTAAAAAGAGGAGGTCTAGCGGTTGAGTTACCTTCACTAGTGTTGTTGTTGTTAAAGCTTGTGCTTGCCATGATCTTTTCCCTTAAACAGTTAAGTCTTTCAAAGGGTTAAGCTCTGATGCCACTTGTAGAACCTATGCACAATTACTCAAGAGGGGGGTGAATTGAGTATTGCAACAACAATAAATCTTTTTGCGAAAGTTAAAGACAATATACAAAAGTGTTATTGTACTAGTATTTTTCCAAGAGCTTAACTCAATTGCTAAGCATTTATAAGGAGCTTTTACTTTCCAATAGACACCAACTCAAATAAATTGATCAAGCTTTTCACCAATCGGACTTAAGCTATTCCTTAAGTACTTACGAAGCTACTTTTCGATCACAATTTATTTGCTCAAAGGTAAAAGACAATAATATTGAAGAGATGAGTTTGGAGAGATGCAAACGCTATTTAGAGTGGTTCGGCACAATCCTTGTCCTACGTCCACTTTCTTTCTCAATCGCTATTGAGAAGTTCCACTATTGCCAAGCTTCAAGGTGCTCGCGCAAAACCTTTTACAATCCAAGTCCTTAGTTTCTAACACCTCACGGTATATGATCACCACTCGTATACTAACCCACTCCACTTAGAGATACCTTCTCTAAGATTTGCCTTGAGTACTTAGTATACTTCTTTGGTATCCTCACCGACTATAGTGTTTATAACTCTTGACTCAACCTTGGAGATCACACTCCAATTTACAAAGTGTTACAAGAAAACAATTCTCAAGGAATTGTTGAGATGAAATGAGTACTCTCTAGAAGAGTGTATGATTACAAGTTTAGCACTATTGAACCAATTGATATTGCTCTCTCAAATTGTGTATTATAACACCTTAAAAATGTGTAGAATGAAAGAATATGAACAAGATAGTTTGCAAATACTCACATGTATGAAATAAGGCTTTAATCCATCTATTTATAGACTTCCCAAACCTTAGAAACGTTTGGGAGTTAATGGGATGGAGCCATTTTGTTAAAACTAGCCGTTTTTTATGTTTTTGAATCATTTGCATCGATGCATAACACTTTGCATCGATGCAAATGTGTCTTTGAAGCTGAAATTTGAATTTTCAGCTAAGTTGCATCGATGCAAACATCTTTGCATCGATGCAACAAGTCGTTGCATGCTTTGCAGCGATGCAAGATGAGTGTGCATCGATGCAAACCTTAAAGAATGGCTTAAAATCACTTCAAAATACTTAGGATTGATCTCAAACTTGTTGGAGTCAATTCCTATGCCTTTGTACCTTTGAAAACAAGTTTTTAAACCATTTGGCTAGCATCGAATTGCAAGATGTGCATCAAAACATTTTGTGAGTGTGTGTTGAGAGATTTTAGCAATTGGTTCTTAACAAGAAGTTACCTAAGTCCTAAGACACTATACTTGTCTTCAAATGTTGTGGACTTGAGTTTCTTGTTGTTGTTGTGTTGCTTTCAACTCTTCATTCCTCAATGTTGAATGTTGATTGATTTTTCAACATGCTTGTTCATTCAAGTTGTTTGTTGGTTTGTCTTTCATGTCGTTTGTTGGTTTGTCATTCATCAAAACCTACGAATACAAACTTCGCATACAAGCAACATGATTTACAGTGACAACAACAGCGAGCATACCTGGCGACGCGAGGTGAAGTGATCCAGGAGAAGAGAATCGCGACGGCGTGGTTTGCTGGCTGAGGAGAAGAGTTCGTCGGTGACGGCTGCGCTGGTCGTTGGCTGCTGCTGCTGGAGGTCTGGGAGAAAGAGAGCGGCTAGGGTTTCGTGTAGAGATCAGAGACAGAGAGAGAGGGGCTGGATGGTGACTAGGTTAGTGGGTTGTGGGTGTGTGCAAGAGAGAAGGGATTATATATATATTTATTTTTTTAAATTAAAAACCGGTAAAAGATTGTCCGGTTCAAACGGTTCATCGATTAACTATCGGTTTGACCGGTTTTTTACTGGTTTTTTATCAGACAGTTTTTCACTTTAACCGAATTGGTTAGGAGATCGGTTTTCGGTTAATCCGGTTGAACCGGTCAGTCCGATTCGGTTTTCAGAACACTGCAATATACACACCGCCTCAAAAACTATAACACTCTGCTACTATGTTATGTGTGCTTTTTGGGTTTCTGTTTTGTTCTTTTCTTTCTCTTGTTGAGCCTGTAGCCCACTCATGTAGCTGAAATAAATCTCTCAATCAATATTATTTTACGAGTTAAATGAGCTAATTGTTGACTTGTTAAATTTCTTTTAATAAATCTCAGTTATTGATTCAAATTAGGGATGGTAAACGAGCTTAAACCCATTGGGTCGGCCCGCATAACCTGCAAAAAAAGGTGGGTCGGGCTGAAAAATTAGGACCGCCAAATAGCAAAAGTCCGCTTAACTCGCACTGCTTAAACTATGGGCTTTGACGGACTTTAGCGGAGCGGGGCGGGCTTTTCCGCCGGGTTTAGTGTATTTTTACAAGGGGATATTTTTACAATTTTTTTTTGTCAAAATCTAACTTCCCCTAACCTAACTTATAAGAGAATGAAGATTAAAATTGAGTGTTTTGGATTATGTTCATTTTGTTTTGGAGATAATATTTATAATTATGTTTATTTTGTTTTGGAGACAATATTTATAATTACAAAGACTTTAATGTTTATGAATGTAAAAACTATAATTTTTTATACTTTTAAAAATTATAAATTTATTAAAATAATTGTAAAATTATATATATTATTTAATAATTAATAATAAAAAAATAAAAATTTGGCGGGTTTAACCCGCCAACTTACAATTAGGTGAAGCAGGGCGGGCCAGCCCGCCAAAAAGGCATACTTTCGACGGAACGGAGGGACTTCTCCACTTGCTACTCCTAATTTAAATAATTAAATATTATAATTAATAAGAAATAGATTAAATTAGACCTTATTTTTAACGGATGAGACGTGTGCTGCAACAACTATTTTATAATTATTAAATTTATGTTGTTAAGTCTGACATAGACACATAGTTTGAATTTTGAAATATAATAGAAGTTAAAATTTTAAAATAAAATATAACAAATTTTGAAAAAACAAGCTTAAAATTTACAATAGAATTCTGCAATAATAAATAACTAAAAGTATTAGAGGAAGAAAAGCAGCTTATATAGCAACTTATGACACTTTTTTATTTTATATATTGGGGAGATGATAGTGTATAACATGGTTATAGGCATCCATGGTGTTTCCCATAGATGTGATGGCTGCGATGAAGAAATCAGACAGTCCGATTTGACGCTAGTAATCAGACGGTCTGATTAGGGACTAGAAAGGTACACAAATCGGATCGTTCGCTTTGTGTCTCCAGCCACATGTCCCGCATGCAAGTGTCCCCCCACCAAAATATATACATGCTTTACTGATTGAATGCCTCCCCATTCCCTTTTACTTTGAAGCAGCAACGAAAATCTCTTCTCCTCCAACCCCACCCCCAGCTTCCATGGCCCTCCATTGATGAAGCTTTGAGTTAAAAAAAATTAGACCACTCCTTTTTAGCAATGCTTAGAAGAAGAAGAATAAAAGATGTCAATCGTCCGGAGTTACACATTGCTAATTATCTTGATTGTAAGACCCGGTTAATTAATGGCTAATTAACCCATAAATGAGAATTTATTCTAGAAAGCCAAAAATGTTATTTTTATGGCTAAATGTGATAGAGGAAATTGAGACGAGAATTTCGGTACCAATTTTATAGAAATCGGACCAAGATTGGACCGAACGGGTCAAACCGGACCAACCGGACCCAAAGTGGGCCCTTGGCCCAACATAACTAAACCAAAACCCTAGTTTTCAACACTCTCTCTCCTCACACAACACCAAAACACGCTGAAAATTGAGATGGAAGGGGGAAGAACACTCTCTCAACTTCCTTCTCTCACTTGATCTTCAAACCACCATAACTTTTGATCTAGAGCTCCGATTGCCGCTCCGTTTGCGGCCACGCGTTCACCGCGGAGAGCTCTACAAAATCCATACAATCAATCTTGAGGTAAGCCACGTTTTACTGTTCGAAATTCCAGCCCTTGATTTCGAGTTTCATGAGCAAAAATGTTGAGATTTTGGGTTCTTTGATGTTATAGGACCCAACTCTCTTGAAGGAGAAGGTTAATCTTGTCTCCTTGGACCTTGGGTGTGGTAAGATTCTCAACCCTAGTATAATTTGTTGTTCTATGATGTTTGGGTATTGAGATGTTGTGTATGGGTATGATGATTGTGGCTTAGGTTGTGTATATGTGAATATTGGAGCTTGATTGGTGATTTTGGAAAGCTTGGAAGAGGGTTTTGTGTGATAAAATCTGTTCTTGGAGGTGTTGATACCTTGAGAGCTTGTGGACAAGTGGTTTGGAAGTGCTCCGGTTGAGCTTGGGGAATCGGCTAAGGTATGGTTTTAGTTTCCCGTATCTAATATGTAATGTGGTAGGAAATACTTAGGCTAGAGGCCCTAAGATAGGCATTGAATTGTTGGTGTTGTTGAATGGTTGAAATATATGATGTGTTCATATATGTGATTATGAATATTGATGCCTTGATTGTGTGAAATATGAGAAATGCATGTTGTGATATATGCTTGATGGATGATTGAGGTTGAATTGATGGGTGGTACCATGTTGATGGTGAGTATGATGTTGATTATGTATAATGATGGTTAATTGGAAATGGTATTATTGGAAATTGGGATGAGGAAGGATGTATGACATGATATTGTGTTTGTCCTTTAGCCATTTGATTGGGAAGTGTTAAAATGGTTGGATGTGGTTTTGGAAACCTTGGTAAAGTGTCAATGTGTGAGTTGAGGATGGATTGTTGTTGATTTTGGTACATTTTGAATGATTTCAAAGAGAAGGATTGAAATTGGCATGTTTGATTGATTTTGAAAAGAGTTGAAAGTGGCTTGTTTTGAAAATGGCACCTTGTGGTTTTGTATGAAAACATGGTTTTTGGGCATACTTTGACGGGAAATAACTTGGACTACGGATCTCTGATTTGTGCCAAATCTGTTTAGAAATGAAATTGGATCCGGGATGTCCATGCCGTTCGAAGAACGAGTGAAAAACGATTTAAAATGAGGAAGTTATGTCCGTCGGAAGATTGGGGTTTGAATCTGTAAATTCTGCAGCTTTTAACTCAGAAAATTTTTAGCAGAATGACCCCTCGCGCATAGGCGCACTTGGTGCGTACGCGCCGTTCTTCGAGAAAGCACCATCCACGCGTGCGCGTGGAGTGCGCGTACGCGTGGACCTGTTTTCATCCCAAAGTTGATTTTTGAGTTTTAAAAGCCAAATTTCATACTTCTAAGCCTCCGATCTCACCACTTATGTCTTAAATCATTATGATATGCCTAGCATGAGAAAAAGGGCTAGTGAATGTGGTAACTTGCGAGTGAAGCAAGGGAAAAATGAATGATCATTGAGGATCAAAGATGATTATGTGAGATGCGGAGAATGGCGGTGGAAGTGCTTGTTGTGCCATGGGCCGAAGGGCCGTAATTGTTAATGAATTGGCTGGTTATGGATTTAACCGTGAGCCGGATGGCTAGATTATTGCCGTGTTACGGCGGAGCCATGTTTATGGCCAAGTATAAATGCATATATGATGTTGATTGAATTGTGAAGGTTTGCACTTCCACCATTGGAGATGAGGGTTTCCCTGGGTAGTAGCAATGGCTAGCCACCATGTGCTCCAGGTTGAGACTCGAAGCTCTTTTGACCCTATGTCGTAAGTGTGGCCGGGCACTGTGAAAGGCCCGGATGAGCTCGCCCCCATAAATATTCACCAGTGATGGTGATGGATAAATATTCACCAGTGAGGGTGATGGATATGGATCATGATTATGATCAAGTTTATGATGAGTATAACTCGAGTTGGGGATGCACGACAGAGGGACAGTCCAATGGCTAGCTACCAGGACTTGTCGGGTTGGCTCTATAACCGACAGATGATATCATCAGCCACTAGGGACAGGCATGCATCATAAGCATACTACATGAATTGTTTGAGATTGCCTATTTGACTGCATATTACTTGCTAATTGCCTAAATGCCTTATTTGTTCCTATTTGTAAATCTCTTGTCTGATATAACTGTGTTTGCTATATTATACTCCTGCTGGTGGTTGGGAGGTCTGAAGGAATTGGAAAGGGAAGTATTAGTTAGACTGAAGAATCTTTAGTTAGTTGCCACTTACGGTTTAGCTTGTTTATAAGCTTTGATATTTTCTGGAGGAAGTTCTAGGATTGCCTTCGGCTTTCCTCTATTATTATGTATTATATATGTGGAAGCTGTTACCGTACTGGGGACCTCTGGTTCTCACCCATGCGGATTTTGTGGTTTTCAGATGCAGGACGCGAGGCTTCTCGTTGAGGCATGCTGGGGACTTTTGGATTAGCGAAGATTCTTGTTCTCGGGACTCTATCTTGATTTATATATCTTGTTTAGATACTTTTATCTCCATTAAATAATACAAACTGTGATGACTCCTTCTAGAGGGGATTTTGGAGATTAGGTTTTCGGTATTTATGTCCCTTTGGGTTTTCCTTGGGGTTTTCCTTATTTTATTATATGTATATATTGCTATGCTCGAACCGGTTATCTTCGCCGCCGGATTTTGAGTCTTGATATTCCTGTTTTTGATACTCTTTATATATATGATCTTGCGTTAGCTTATCCTTTGCTCGTTGTGTTAGTGATCGGAGTGTTGCGCTTTGAGTTGCGGTTTTTGTTTATCCTTTTTTTTTACAAGGCTCCTAGTTATAATCAATCATTCATACTACTATACGTACTAAATTTTTGTTTTAGAGGTCGTAATACCTTGCCATCTCTGAATTATGACTTAAGCATAAGTCTCTGTATGGTAGGGTGTTACATTATGGTATCAGAGCCAGAACCCGGATCGATGTGCCAGCGAGGGCGCTGGGCTCCCTTAAGGGGGTGGATTGTAAGGCCCACATCGGTTGGGGAGGGGAACGAAGCATGCCTTATAAGGGTGTGGATACCTCTCCCTAGCATGACGCGTTTTGACGAGTGAGTGTGGGGGGCTTCGGCTAGCATCCCTATCGTCAAAGGCAAAACCGTGAGGCCTTGTGTGCCAAAGCGGACAATATCGTGCTAGCGGGTGGTCTGGGCTGTTACAGATGGTATCAGAGCAGTTCGTTCCTGTAGAGCCTGAGGAATGGACTGACTATGCTTCTGTGCATTCTCTGTATGTGTGTTATGTGCTGTTAGTATATCTACTTGATATAGTTGGCATAAACGTTCATGAGCATGCATTTGGGACTTTAAAGTACTAAACTTCCGATATTGAGACTGATCAACTTAATATCGATTGTTTGGTGTGTATAGGAACCAGATGGCGCCTCGTGGACACGGTAGAGGCCGTGGGAGAGGTCGTACTAATGCTCGTGCGCCGGAGACTAACCCTAATGACCCGTTGAACTTTATGACTGCGTTGGAGAATATGGCTGCTGCTATGCAAGCCACTGCTGAGGCTCTTGGTCAACAGATGAACAACCATGGTAATGACGGAGGTGGAGTTCAGGGCCCGATGACACTGGCGAACTTTTTGAAGGTTAATCCACCGAAGTTCAAGGGAACTACTAGCCCGACTGAAGCCGATACATGGTTTCAGGCCATGGAACGAGCATTGCAAGCGCAGGTGGTGCCTGAAAGGCAGCGTGTAGAGTTCGCTACCTATTTGCTCACTGGGGAAGCGTCGCATTGGTGGCAAGGAATCCGACGCCTTCTGCAGCAGGGTGATGATTATATCACCTGGGATGTCTTCCAAGAGGAGTTCTATAAGAAGTACTTTCCGACTTCTGCTAGGACGGCCAAGGAGCTTGAATTATTGTAGCTGAAGCAGGGTACTATGTCCGTATCTGAGTATACTGACAAGTTTGAGGAGCTGTTCAGATTCTCTCGTATGTGTCAAGGGACTCCGGTGGAATATGAGGAATGGAAGTGTGTTAAGTACGAAGGAGGACTCCGGAGTGATATTTTCGGTTCGGTGGGGTCAATGGAGATTAGGACTTTCTCCGAGTTGGTGAACAAGTGTAGGGTTGCTGAAGAGTGTGTGAAGAGGGCAGCCACTGAGAAAGGGAGTCACAAAGGATCATTTTCACAAAATCGAGGGAAGAGCTTTGCACCTAGAGGTCCGCCCTTCAAGAGGGGAGGTTCTTTTAGGAGGCCCAACAACAACAACTCCCAATGGAAAAGGTTTGGGAAGCAGCCTCAGAATGATCAAGCTTGTACTAGGTGTGGAAGTCACCATCCGGGAGCACCATGCAAAGCCGGATGGGGTTTGTGCTACAATTGTGGAAAAGCGGGGCATAAAGCCACAAGTTGTCCGGAGAAGCAAAAGCAAGGTGCTGGAAAAGCACAACAGACTGGTCGGATGTTCACCACCTTAGCTGTAGGTGCAGAAGGATTCGAGACACTCATTCAAGGTAACTGTGAAATGGCTGGTCAAACTTTAAATGCTTTATTTGATTCGGGAGCATCACATTCATTTATTGCATTTGAGAAAGCCCATGAGTTAGGATTGAAGATCGTAACCTTAGGTTATGACTTAAAAGTGTATAATGCTACCCATGAGGCCATGGTAACTAGGCTAGGATGCCCGAAAGTTTCGTTCAGGTTCAAGCAGCGTGATTTTGTCCATAATTTAATCTGCTTACCGATGATCGGTCTTGATCTTATCTTGGGATTGGACTGGTTATCTGAGAACCATGTCCTGCTTGATTGTTCTACAAAGTTGGTGTACTTTATGCCGGAAGATACAGAAGGGCCGGTCGTGGTGAATAATTATTACTTGAATTCGATGATGGTGAACTGTTCTGGAATCGAATGTCAGGGTATCCTGTTGTTAACCGCTGGTGTTTCGGGTGATGATCAAAAGTTGGATCAGATTCCGGTAGTGTGTGAGTTTCCGGAAGTGTTTCCCGATGATATTGAGGAATTTCCACCTAACCGAGAGGTTGAGTTTGCTATTGAGTTGGTGCCTGGGGCGGGACCAATCTCAAGTGCTCCTTATAGGATGTCACCGTTAGAGATGGCCGAGCTAAAGTCTCAGTTAGAGGAATTGTTGGGTAAGAACTTTATCCGACCAAGTGTTTCCCCGTGGGGTGCTCTAGTGTTACTGGTAAAGAAAAAAGATGGAAGTATGCGGCTCTGTGTAGATTACAGGTAGCTGAACAAGGTCACTATAAAGAATAAGTACCCATTTCCAAGGATTGATGATCTCATGGATCAGTTACAAGGAGCTGGGGTTTTCTCTAAGATCGATTTGCGATCCGGTTATCACCAAATAAGGGTAAGGGGTGAGGATATCCCTAAGACCGCTTTCAGGACTCGTTATGGTCATTACGAGTATACTATGATGTCTTTTGGGTTGACGAATGCTCCTGCAGTGTTTATGGATTACATGAATAGAGTATTCCGTCCGTTTCTGGATAAATTCGTTGTTGTCTTCATTGACGACATACTGATTTACTCCAAGACTGAAGAAGAGCATGCGGAACACTTGCGGACCGTGTTGCAGATTTTAAAGGAGAAGAAACTCTATGCGAAATTGTCTAAGTGTGAGTTTTGGAAGGATGAGGTAAAGTTTTTGGGTCACGTGGTGAGTAAGAGGGGAATAGCCGTAGATCCAACTAAGGTGGAGGCTGTGATGGAATGGAAGCAACCAACCACAGTAACTGAGATAAGGAGTTTTCTGGGTTTAGCTGGCTATTACCGAAGGTTCATCAAAGGCTTTTCGCAATTAGCTTTGCCGTTGACAAAGTTAACTCGCAAAGACACTATGTTTGTTTGGACTCCTGAGTGCAAGGAGAGCTTTCAGGCATTGAAGAAAAAGTTGACCACTGCACCTGTGTTAGTGTTACCTGAGCCGAACGAGTCTTTTGAGGTGTACTGTGATGCATCGTTGAAGGGTCTAGGGTGCGTGCTGATGCAGCATCATAATGTGGTGGCGTATGCCTCACGACAGTTGAGACCTCATGAAGTTAGTTACCCTACGCACGATCTGGAACTCGCTGCGGTCGTATTTGCCTTGAAGGTGTGGAGGCATTATCTCTATGGGGTTAAGTTCCAAGTCTTTTCCGATCACAAGAGTTTGAAATACCTCTTTGATCAGAAAGAGCTTAATATGAGGCAAAGGAGGTGGATGGAATTATTGAAGGACTACGACTTTGAGTTGAATTACCATCCGGGAAAGGCAAATGTAGTGGCGGATGCGTTAAGTCGGAAGTCGTTATATGCGTCTTGGATGATGCTTCAAGAGGAGAAGTTGCTCAAGGGATTCGAGAGTCTAAAAATTGGTGCTCGAGAAGTATCTGGAACCTTGTGTTTAAGCCGATTAGAAATCTCAAGTGACTTTAAGTCCGAACTCCTAAAGGCTCATGAAAATGATGAAGCGTTATGGAAGGTGTTACCGGCTATCGAGCAAGGAAAATAGTGGAGAGTGTCGGAAGAAAAAGGTGGGTTATGGAGATTCAAGGGTAGGATCATTGTGCCGGATGTTGGTACTTTGAGGCAAGATATCTTAAAGGAGGCACACAAAAGCGGATTCTCCATTCACCCGGGAAGTACTAAGATGTACCATGATTTAAAGGCGATGTTTTGGTGGCTGGGTATGAAGAATGATATGGCGGAATATGTTTCAAAGTGCTTAAGTTGTCAAAAGGTAAAGATTGAACATCAAAGACCTTCCGGGATGTTGCAACCTTTAGAGGTTCCGCAATGGAAGTGGGAAAGTATTGCAATGGACTTTGTGTCGGGATTGCCAAGGACTAGGACTGGTTTTGATGCTATCTGGGTGATTGAGGACCGACTAACGAAGTCAGCTCACTTTTTGCCCATTCGGATGACTTACACCCTTGAGGAGCTAGCACGGTTATACATAAAGGAGATTGTGAGACTCCATGGTGTACCTGCTACTATAATCTCTGATAGAGATCCTCGTTTCACTTCGAGGTTCTGGGGTGCATTTTAGAAAGCTTTTGGAACCCGATTAAGCTTGAGTACAGCTTACCATCCTCAAACAGATGGTCAATCTGAGAAGACGATCCAAACACTAGAGGATATGTTGAGAGCTTGTGTTTTGGATCAACCGGCAAGTTGGGATTGGTATATGCTGTTAGTGGAGTTTGCATACAATAATAGTTACCATATGAGCATCGGAATGGCTCCGTATGAGGCATTGTATGGGAGGAAATGTCAATCTCCGCTATGTTGATATGAAGCTGGAGAGAAAGGCTTGTTGGGGCCGGAGATGATAGCTGAGACCACTGAACAAGTTAAGAAAATCCGAGATAGGATGCTTATGGCGCAGAGTCGCCAGAAGAGTTACGCCGATCAGAGGCGGAAGCCCTTGGAATTTGAGGAAGGAGATCATGTTTTCCTGAAGGTTACTCCGACCACAGGAGTAGGTAGAGCGATTAAAGCAAAGAAGTTGAATCCTCGATACATTGGTCCATTTCAGATCCTGGAGAGGATTGGGCCGGTGGCGTATCGGGTGGCTCTACCACCTCATCTTTCGAACCTGCACGATGTGTTTCACGTGTCACAGCTTCGGAAGTACACTCCTGATGCTAGCCATGTGTTAGAAACTGAATCAGTTCAGTTAAGAGAAGATTTGACGCTTCCAGTGGCTCCAGTTAGAATTGACGATACTAGTATCAAACGATTGCGTGGAAAAGAGGTTTCATTAGTCAAAGTGGCTTGGAGTCGAGGCGGTGTTGAAGAACACACTTGGGAACTTGAGTCGGAGATACGAACGGATTATCCGCACTTATTCTCAGGTAATTGAATTTGAATTTTGTGGGCAAAATTCCCAATTAGGTGGGTAGAATGTAAGACCCGGTTAATTAATGGCTAATTAACCCATAAATGAGAATTTATTCTAGAAAGCCAAAAATGTTATTTTTATGGCTAAATGTGATCGAGGAAATTGAGACGAGAATTTCGGTACCAATTTTATAGAAATCGGACCAAGATTGGACCGAACAGGTCAAACCGGACCAACCGGACCCAAAGTGGGCCCTTGGCCCAACATAACTAAACCAAAACCCTAGTTTTCAGCACTCTCTCTCCTCACACAACACCAAAACACGCTGAAAATTGAGATGGAAGGGGGAAGAACACTCTCTCAACTTCCTTCTCCCACTTGATCTTCAAACCACCATAACTTTTGATCTAGAGCTCCGATTGCCGCTCCGTTTGCGGCCACGCGTTCACCGCGGAGAGCTCTACAAAACCCATACAATCAATCTTGAGGTAAGCCACGTTTTACTGTTCGAAATTCCAGCCCTTGATTTCGAGTTTCATGAGCAAAAATGTTGAGATTTTGGGTTCTTTGATGTTATAGGACCCAACTCTCTTGAAGGAGAAGGTTAATCTTGTCTCCTTGGACCTTGGGTGTGGTAAGATTCTCAACCCTAGTATAATTTGTTGTTCTATGATGTTTGGGTATTGAGATGTTGTGTATGGGTATGATGATTGTGGCTTAGGTTGTGTATATGTGAATATTGGAGCTTGATTGGTGATTTTGGAAAGCTTGGAAGAGGGTTTTGTGTGATAAAATCTGTTCTTGGAGGTGTTGATACCTTGAGAGCTTGTGGACAAGTGGTTTGGAAGTGCTCCGGTTGAGCTTGGGGAATCGGCTAAGGTATGGTTTTAGTTTCCCGTATCTAATATGTAATGTGGTAGGAAATACTTAGGCTAGAGGCCCTAAGATAGGCATTGAATTGTTGGTGTTGTTGAATGGTTGAAATATATGATGTGTTCATATATGTGATTATGAATATTGATGCCTTGATTGTGTGAAATATGAGAAATGCATGTTGTGATATATGCTTGATGGATGATTGAGGTTGAATTGATGGGTGGTACCATGTTGATGGTGAGTATGATGTTGATTATGTATAATGATGGTTAATTGGAAATGGTATTATTGGAAATTGGGATGAGGAAGGATGTATGACATGATATTGTGTTTGTCCTTTAGCCATTTGATTGGGAAGTGTTAAAATGGTTGGATGTGGTTTTGGAAACCTTGGTAAAGTGTCAATGTGTGAGTTGAGGATGGCTTGTTGTTGATTTTGGTACATTTTGAATGATTTCAAAGAGAAGGATTGAAATTGGCATGTTTGATTGATTTTGAAAAGAGTTGAAAGTGGCTTGTTTTGAAAATGGCACCTTGTGGTTTTGTATGAAAACATGGTTTTTGGGCATACTTTGACGGGAAATAACTTGGACTACGGATCTCTGATTTGTGCCAAATCTGTTTAGAAATGAAATTGGATCCGGGATGTCCATGCCGTTCGAAGAACGAGTGAAAAACGATTTAAAATGAGGAAGTTATGTCCGTCGGAAGATTGGGGTTTGAATCTGTAAATTCTGCAGCTTTTAACTCAGAAAATTTTTAGCAGAATGACCCCTCGCGCATAGGCGCACTTGGTGCGTACGCGCCGTTCTTCGAGAAAGCGCCATCCACGCGTGCGCGTGGAGTGCGCGTACGCGTGGACCTGTTTTCATCCCAAAGTTGATTTTTGAGTTTTAAAAGCCAAATTTCATACTTCTAAGCCTCCGATCTCACCACTTATGTCTTAAATCATTATGATATGCCTAGCATGAGAAAAAGGGCTAGTGAATGTGGTAACTTGCGAGTGAAGCAAGGGAAAAATGAATGATCATTGAGGATCAAAGATGATTATGTGAGATGCGGAGAATGGCGGTGGAAGTGCTTGTTGTGCCATGGGCCGAAGGGCCGTAATTGTTAATGAATTGGCTGGTTATGGATTTAACCGTGAGCCGGATGGCTAGATTATTGCCGTGTTACGGCGGAGCCATGTTTATGGCCAAGTATAAATGCATATATGATGTTGATTGAATTGTGAAGGTTTGCACTTCCACCATTGGAGATGAGGGTTTCCCTGGGTAGTAGCAATGGCTAGCCACCATGTGCTCCAGGTTGAGACTCGAAGCTCTTTTGACCCTATGTCGTAAGTGTGGCCGGGCACTGTGAAAGGCCCGGATGAGCTCGCCCCCATAAATATTCACCAGTGATGGTGATGGATAAATATTCACCAGTGAGGGTGATGGATATGGATCATGATTATAATCAAGTTTATGATGAGTATAACTCGAGTTGGGGATGCACGACAGAGGGACAGTCCAATGGCTAGCTACCAGGACTTGTCGGGTTGGCTCTATAACCGACAGATGATATCATTAGCCACTAGGGACAGGCATGCATCATAAGCATACTACATGAATTGTTTGAGATTGCCTATTTGACTGCATATTACTTGCTAATTGCCTAAATGCCTTATTTGTTCCTATTTGTAAATCTCTTGTCTGATATAACTGTGTTTGCTATATTATACTCCTGCTGGTGGTTGGGAGGTCTGAAGGAATTGGAAAGGGAAGTATTAGTTAGACTGAAGAATCTTTAGTTAGTTGCCACTTACGGTTTAGCTTGTTTATAAGCTTTGATATTTTCTGGAGGAAGTTCTAGGATTGCCTTCGGCTTTCCTCTATTATTATGTATTATATATGTGGAAGCTGTTACCGTACTGGGGACCTCTGGTTCTCACCCATGCGGATTTTGTGGTTTTCAGATGCAGGACGCGAGGCTTCTCGTTGAGGCATGCTGGGGACTTCTGGATTAGCGAAGATTCTTGTTCTCGGGACTTTATCTTGATTTATATATCTTGTTTAGATACTTTTATCTCCATTAAATAATACAAACTGTGATGACTCCTTCTAGAGGGGATTTTGGAGATTAGGTTTTCGGTATTTATGTCCCTTTGGGTTTTCCTTGGGGTTTTCCTTATTTTATTATATGTATATATTGCTATGCTCGAACCGGTTATCTTCGCAGCCGGATTTTGAGTCTTGATATTCCTGTTTTTGATACTCTTTATATATATGATCTTGCGTTAGCTTATCCTTTGCTCGTTGTGTTAGTGATCGGAGTGTTGCGCTTTGAGTTGCGGTTTTTGTTTATCCTTTTTTTTTACAAGGCTCCTAGTTATAATCAATCATTCATACTACTATACGTACTAAATTTTTGTTTTAGAGGTCGTAATACCTTGCCATCTCTGAATTATGACTTAAGCATAAGTCTCTGTATGGTAGGGTGTTACATTGATCATCCTAACTATGTAAGTTTTTATTTTAGAAAATTTTATTTTAATTAAAATAATAATTATAATGTTAGAGATTAATAGTTTATTATGATGATAATGTTAGAAATTAGTGTAAAAATAATTTTTAAATATTTTAATCTGATTAAAATAATTTTAGGAATTAGTAATATTAGATTATAATGCAGAGATTAGGAATTAGTGTAATAATATTATTTAGAAGGAAAGATTATGGTACATTATGATAATTAATTAATTATTGTTATTAATAGAATAATTACAGTAATAATAATAATAATAATAATACTGTTATTAAAAATAAAAATATGATAAATAAAATAATTAAAATTAATTATTATTAATGAATTGATTGGAATAATAATAATAATAATAATAATAATAATAATAATAATAATAATAATAATAATTGTTATTTACTACTGATGGTTTAATTATTATTAGAATACAGCACTAATATTAAGATTGGTACCATACGTGTGATAATAAATAATTTAATTAGTATTAATTGTTAGTAATTAATAATTTTTTTGTAGTTATAATATTTATTTTTAAGCTTTTGTAGGATAGTAAAATAAATATTATGAATTAAATATAATTAAATTAATTATTTTTGTTATAAGTATAACATAAATATTTAATAAAGGATTAATGATTGATTTATTGTTGTATGTATCTTGTTAGAATAGAATTGAATAGTTACTTAAGTATTAGTGTATAATATAATAGTTAGTTATTTAGCAGGATTGTTATTATTATTATTATTATTGATTGTGGATATGTTTTACTGGTTATTTGATAATGAAAATTTGATTCTGTTAAATTTAATTTGTTAATTAATTAATATTATGTTTGTGTTTAGGGTCCTAGAATGTTGCAATGTGATTACTACATGCCGCCGGATCGGTACAATCCAATAGTGGAGGGGTATTTATGGGACACCGGCTTTTATCATGTTTCACAGATTGGAGTTGTCCAATGTCAGTCGGCATTGGTTAATGCTCTGATCGAGAGATGGCGCCCTGAGACTCACACTTTTCATTTTTCAGTTGGTGAGTGTGCCGTGACACTGGAGGATGTGGCATTAATTCTTAGTCCCGTCCAACTGGCCGATCTGGTCGAACCAGCCAGTCCAGTTGAACTGGCAGGTCCGGTCAAACTGGCTATTCCAGTCCGATTTTATCAACAATGACGGAAAATACTACATTTCTCAGCCTACATGTTCACTTCATAATTAAACATTAAACAATTACTAATTACATGCTATATTATGCCTATTTACCGTTGTCTTAACTATTTGTCCTAAACTCAAAACCCGTGCACAAATCATACTTTAACAAATCTTAATTTAAATTGATGGCGTACTTGCATTTACATATTGAGGAAACTCCGGTGCATGCATGGTCTCCAAATCCAACGACCGCATGAAACTCGGCTCCACAAACGGCTGCTGGTTTGCTAGTGCATTCGCCACATCCGCCACATCTGCCACCATAGCCTCGTCAGCTTGATCTTCGTCTGCACCCGGATCAACGACCTCGTAGTTACTTTCGAACTCTTCTTCATTATCACTGTTGTAATCTTCCAATTCAATATCTCGGTCCGCTGCAGATTGCTCGAACTCGATATACAGTTCGATGAACGATATTCGCGACTGACTTTCAAGATACACTGAAAATATTTCTTGCATGCTCGCTTCGTCGGTCACGTATTTCGTTTGAAATTGCACGAACCCACCAACGATAGATATAGAATATCTGTACAGAATACACGACACTCTCCTAGATATTTCAGAATATATCTTCTCACAAATGACACCTTTTAATTCTTCAAATGACAGTGTGAATGGAATAATAATATCCAACAGATTTTCACACACAAATTTTACTCCTTCCGATATTTGTAATAAAATTTGGCCATGATAATACACTTTTAATCTTACTCTATCATCCATGATAATAGAGAAGAACAGATCTACAAAGAAGAAGAAGAGATCTACAGAGAAGAGATTTAGAGACTTGTAGCACCGGAGAAGAAAAAAATGAAATGGGCTGGTCAGCTTGGGTAGGTATCACACTCAAATCGGAGCATCCGACCGCATGCATGGCCATTGAAGTTTTTTGAACTAAAAAATCGGACAGTCCGATTACTAAACAGCATGCCCAAAAAAATTTGAAACCCAGAAATCGCTGGGCTCTGCGAATTTTTTTGAATGGAGCCCTCAAATCGGTCGGTCCGATTTGGTGTGGCAAAAAAAACTCCTCCCCATGCAACAAATTGCATAGTTCGACTTCTTTGCACACAGCATCTACCACGCACAAATCGGACGGTCCGATTTGTGCCCCCTCACACCTGCAAGAAATCGGATCGTCTGATTTTCCTCCATTATCTAACCGCTGTCACACTTGTGTTATACACCTATAAGCTCCATAACCGGGCGTTACACCAAATCTTCCATCGTATGCAAAAAAATTAGCCATGACTTATGATTCATTACTCATTTTTGGGTTTAAACTTTAAAGAGCAAAAGTCTTCACCCTAAACCTAGAGTCCATGGCAATTTAGTAATTATAACTCAAATTCTTAAATGAATGTGATTTATAATAATGGAACCTTTTCTAATTCCGGTTAAAGAAATAAAAAAAATCAAATTTTTTAATTTGTTTTTTGGTTTAAATTAATTCTACTGTGACTGTCTTTATATTTTCTGTTATATATGCAAATCAAATATTATCTTTCCGTAAATAAAATCAACCCGTAACTATTCAAGTGATACAAATAATTAATAGAAACAACATAAGCTATAACGAACCTAGTAATAATTAATCGAATACAAAGCTGAGTTGAGAATCCATAAGAAGAGCTAAAAGAACTAGCTTTTCCTCGCTCAAACTACTCTACCAGTGCCTCATTCTCTTTGGACTCTTGAGAACCACGCTCCGATCATTCCATCTTCATCGCTCGAATCGCTTGCATCAATGAAGCATGCATAGTACCTAAAGTCAGATTTACTAGGTTGGGAAGAAAGATCCCACAAATTTGAGAATACCAATTCTAAAGGCTGTGTGTATTTAGTTTTAGAGGGAAAAAGACCGTTGGTGAAGTTTAAAAACTAATTTTTTTTACCAAAGATATGAGACTCGAACCCCCAATCTTTTAATTGAGTATGGAGAGACTATGTCATTTGAGCTATAACTCATTAGCGTTTAAAAACTGATTTTATATAACACTGAATGAGTAAATTAAATACGTAAAATATAAAATTATATTAAATTTAAATTATAAAATTGTTACGTAAAATATGAAATTATGTTAAAATTTAAATTATAAAATTATTAAACTTAGTAAAATTTTGTAAAATATCATTTAAAATTACAATAAAAAAATTTTAAGAATTAAATTAAAATTATAACTCCTATATTTCTATTTTTTTTTAATCATTTGCGTTTATTTCATAACCAAAACAAGAGGTTAAGGTTGATTTATAAGTATTTATAGAAACCCATACTTAACTTTAAAGAGATACCCTGATCAATGTATTTTGCCACATTTCTCATGAGTTTTTCAGTTTTTTGGCACAAGGCTCCCAAAAATTTCAGCCTCTATAAGACTTATTACAATCTGTATTGTGATTTTTTTTTTATTAGGTGATCATTTATAATTGGGAATACTAATTTATTTTTATAATATTTAAATATATAAAAAATTAATTGTATATGTTTTTTTAAATATAAAACAGATAAAAAAATTTAAAATTTTTATTTATAATTTAGAAAAATAATTAAGAGAATAAATTAGAATTTCTAATATTTTTTTAATTCATTTCTTTTTTTAGCTATTCTATAAACAAGAGATATATTAATTTGGAGAGTAAAATGATAAATAAATCTTTAAAGATTTATATTTTGGATAAATTAATTATTTAAAAAAATACCCATAATTTTTTTTAAAATAGTAGATATAAATTATAAACACAATACCTTTTAATTAGTCTCTATGATTAGAGTAAAAGATCTTAATTTTTTTTTTGGTGACTAAAAGATCTTAATTTAAAGTAACTTGTTAGAAAATTTTATTAATATTTTCTTTTTAAAGGCTAATCTATTCAAAATGTAAATTCCTAAAAGTTTATTTTCACTTTACTCTAATTTGGATGAACACTCTAATTTTTGAAGACACTAGTATTTAAATTAGGAAAAAAATATCTATTGTTGTAAGACAATACATAATATTATAATCTTATAAGTCGAATTTAAGGCAAGTTACCTAAATAAATTGAAATATAACCAAAATTATTATTACAACTTTCTGTAACTCGTTACTTAAATAAACTTTTTCACAATTCTATGTAATTATTATATTGTATCAAGGAGAGAATAATGAAATTATATTTTAAACTTAATTATCTCATTTAAATGATGATTTAGGATTCGTTTCACATACACTGGTAGTGTAAAAAAATTAATACAAAGTAAAAATATTTTGTTGTGTATGATATGGTAGGTGAAAAAATTATTGTATAGTTAGTGTTTAGTATTTTATTGTATATGATATGATAGGTAAAAATAGAAAACAAATATAAAATATGTGTCATGTATATTTTGTTGGGGTCTAGAACTTGTTGTACTATAAAAAAAATAGTAAACTATATAAAAACAAAATCATCTATAAAAAAAATAGAATTAAAATTGAGATTTTATACTACACACAATGTAAGTATAAATTTAATAATAAAAATAAAATGGTAACATATAAAAAAAATCCTATTATAAATAGTTTTATTTTGATAAAAAAATTGTATAAACTTTTTAAATGATTTTATTTTGATATAACAATCAAATTAATGTTTTTTATTTTTTATTTTTTTATATTAAGATATAAGAAAATGTAATAGTTTGACAAAATAAAATATATTAATTTTTTAATTTAGAGCTTATTCACCTTTTATTTTAAAAAAAAATGGCACTCAATTACTTCACATTTGGTCTCCACTACCATATACTATGTATAATCCGTGGCTCCCTCCTACAGCCGTTATAGTGTGTAACATTTTTTAGTCAATCAACTTCTCTTCCCTCCTACAGCCGTTATAGTGTGTAACATTTTTTAGTCTATCAACTTCTCTTCTTATTCCGCACTAGGTTACCACGGTTTCTTTGTATCCCGTAAAGCGCTAAATTCTATAACGATTTATATAAAATTGTAAAAAAGTTTATTCAGATTACTAGTTGCAGAAAGTTGTGATTGATAATTTTTGTTGTATTTCAATTTATTTAGATAATTTTTCCTCAAATTTATATACATTTAGTTCTTTCTAAGGAGAATTCTTATTACTTTTAATATAAATCCGCGTACTAAGACGAAAGCTTCTATCTCCTGCAGTATCCAAAAATTCTTCTAAACCAAATTCATTATCTGAAATTTGCTCCTTTTTTGTTCTATTTATTATTCTTACAATTTTTTTAAGAAGCTTGTTTGATTTTACAGACATGAACTTTATTAAAATTTTTTCCTTCTTCTCATTTTTTTTTGGCAAATGCTAGCATATAGATGTTAAATTATTTTTACACATAGATAACAGGTGTCAAACTTATAATACAGTTTGCTACGATGAACGAAAATCAAAGACAATATTTTCAGCAGCATTGGGAGCCACACAAATTCAAGAATTTGTTTTTGTAGAAAATAATTACAGTAGCGAGTAAGGACATTTTGATGTTTATAGTATTAGTTAGTTATTTAATAACAAAGATTTTTGAGTAATTTAACATACTTTAATTAGATGATTATGAAAAGATGTCGTGTCTTTTTTTTATGTTTTTTTGCTATTAATATTAGTTTTTTTGCTATAATAATAATAATAATAATAATAATAATAATAATAATAATAGCTAATTATTTACCATGTTCGTGTGTCGGACACATTTTGGATACGACACTTACCAATACTCGTCTCGTCCGATACGCGTGTGTCCAACCGTGTCTTAATAAAAAATAAAAAATTCTTCTCCGAACACACTTGTACACACCTAAATACCACCACATGTCAACGTGTCTAATTTTATTCTTAACATATATTTTTAAAATAAATTTAGATATAATATATGTTATTATTTATTAAAAATTAATCGAGATAATATATAAAATATTAAATAGTTTTTTTAAATTAGTTAAAATAATATACTTATATATCGTTTATTTATTTTCATCTTTTTATGTAATATTATTATACATATTAAAATAGTATAAAGTGATTTAGTAGATAATTTTTAGACATAATTTTAATTATTTTTTTTCAGTATAAATACATGTACATTAAAATGTTTAATTAGTTATTTTGTTAGAAATTATATAAGAGTGATTTCATTATTTTAAAAAAATATTTGTGCCTCTACCAAGTGAATTTTTTTAGAGGAATGCTTTTATTAATTAATTACTAAAGAAATAAAAAATAACGACAATAAAAAAACAAAAATACAATTTAGGAATATTTATTTTTTTTTACTAATCTTAATGATTAATTTTTGTTAGCTGATAATTAACAATAAGCAAAGTTAAATATGGCGCCAAGAAAAAACAAATTTTTAAGAATGTGAGTTCTATTACTATAAAGAAATATGAACGTGTGAGTGTGACTTTTCAGAGTACATTACAATGATGCACGGACATTGACACAGACACGGGACACGACACGACACGGACGACACGCGAATTTTAAAATTTTACATGATACGGGGACATGCATATATATAAAATATAAAGTATTTTTTAGATAAATTGTAATGATATTTTAATATTTTATTGATATTAAAATATAAATTAAAATTTTTAATTATTTTTAATGTCTTATTTTAATTATATTAAGTATTTAAAATATTTTTTGTTTTAATAAATAATAATATATACTATATCTAAATTTATTTTAAGAATATATGTTAAGAATAAGACTGGACACGCAGACACGTGATAGTATTTAGGTGTGTCTACGCATGTTCGGAGAAGAATTTTTTATTTTTTATTAAGACACTTGGACACGGCAGACACGCGTATCGGACGAATGTCGGTGAGTGTCGTGTCCGAAATATGTCCGACACGATAACTCAGCAAAGTGTCCGTGCTTCATAGACATTAGATATTGTAGCAATTCACATGCCACAACACTTTAAAATTTTGACACCTGTTTATCTATACATGTAGAAAAAATTTAATATCTACACAGTAGCATTCGCTCTTTTTTTTTTTATCTTTTGAATTCTCCCAATCCGGATCAAACGGGTCATGTTCTTTTTCTCTATGCAATTCAATGCCTTCAATAAACAACTAAAATAATAGCAATCTGTTATAGCCATAGTTGTCAAAATCAGATCTGTGATCGAACCGATCAGACTACTATGTCATTGGATTATTAGTTTAATCAGTAAGTTACTAGTTGAACCGATTGATCCGGTCATATATAAATAAAAAATAAAACATAGACAAAAATTTAAAATACATATTTTCATTAATATTTTAAAAATATTTAACTATTCTAAAATAATATGAAATAGAAACGATAAGTATTTTGTTAATTTTACTTTATCATAAATATTTTTATTTTGTTTTTATATTACAATAACTATTATTTTTGAATTTGAATAATTTATTAATTAGTTTATAATTATTATATTATTATATACTATAAGTATTTATTAAAAAATAATATTAAAAAATATTATATAATTATAAAAAAATAAATGAATTTATAATTATTATTAAATAAAAATATAATTAATTTAAGAATAAATGAGTTTATAACTAAAATTAAAATAAATTAAATACAAGTAAATTATTTACTGTGAAGATATCTATATATATTTTAATTTGAACATTTATTAATAACAAGCAGGATAGTTTGATGGTTGTGACTACCATTTCTCTCTTTTAGAAGGGGGTTCGAACCTATTTCTTTCATTTTGAGAAAATTTCGAAACTCAAGCGGTTCGGTCGGATCGGCTTTTACCAAATTCGATCGATTTTCACTCGTATGCATCTAATCATCGGATTAAATCGGTATAAAGTCTTATTTTTCGATTTGGTCCGATTTTAATAACTATAATTATTGCAAAAAAAAAAAAAAAAAGTCACAATAGAACTTTTGACGTTTCACCAAAAATTATCAAAGCATGAAGACTTGTCATCCCGGTTTCTTTTCGATTCTGGCTTCATGGTATAGTGTGAATTCACTTGGAAGAGGGCAATAGTAATATAAGAGTTCTTGAAGAATCTTATATAAAAGAGATTTGAATGGAATCGGAATTAACTTTAAATTTAAATACCGAAAATAATTGATATTGAAACCGATTTTTATTTTATCTTTTTGGGGTTAAAATAGTTTTTAATGGTTATTATCTTATCTGATAAATGTAGATTAATTCAGGGCGAAGCTACATATATAAAGAGGGGACTATAGTCCTCCTAATTTTAATTTTTTATATGTAAATTATATGTAAATTTCAGTTTAGTTTCTCTTAAAATTTTATTTTAGTCTTATTTTATTGTGTAAATATTTTTAGTTCTCCTCTAATATTTCATCTAGCTCCGCCCCTAGATTAATTGGATTTAGTTTATTTCATTAAAAGGAGACATTTTTTTTTCCGAAAAAGAAAAGTTGTTACTGCTTAATTTCGTAGAGAACTACTTCTAGATTTTAAAAGTTAAAAATTATTATTTTAACAGAAGAAATTACTTATAAAAATACATTAATTATGCTAACTATATAAAAAAAATTAACTACTTATATAAAATATATGTTAAAAATATATAAAATAATATATATAAATATATGATGATTAATTCTTAATCTATATATATATACTACTATATTATAAAATAAATTGTAAAATAAATTGGTAAATGGTTGTTAATTTATGATTAATAACGATATTCTGTTTTCAAAGTATATCTTTTAATTTTTAATAATAATATTCAATGTTAATTTGAATTTAGCTAAAGAATTTTTTAATTAAAGTCATTATTAAAAGATTTAAAATAAAGAATTTTTCTAAAAGATAGTTTTAGGATCCTTATTTTTTTTTTCTAAAGATATAAGCTTTCATTAATAGAAAAGAAAGTACAGCTGTCCATTACTAATAGGACAAAATAAAAGAAGATAGGGTTATAACCCAACTAAGCCTTCAGTAAATGAAGGTAAAGACTAGCATTTTTTAAACAAGAAATAGATATCAAAATTATCAAAGTTAGGTAAGAAGGAAGTTTGAAGATCGCAGCAGTTCATCATGGTGCTTGCAAACTAAAGAGAGGATTTCACTGCGGGATCTCCGTTTGTGTTTAAAAATTCATGAATTTCGTTCCTTCCACAAGAACTAGAGAAGAATAGCCAGAAAATGGGAGTGAGTCTGTCGATTGGGGCTAGATTTGAGGACTTCCATTGATGATATCCACCATTGGGTAAAGGTACTAGAAGGGGAGATTGTTAGCAGGTAAGCTAGTGGGCTTTGATTCCAAACTTCTTTAGCATATTTGCATGTCACCAAGCAGTGAAGTACTGTTTCATCTTCTTCTGAACAACACGAGCAGATTCCAGATGTTGATGGGAAGCAATGGTGAAGGAGGTGGCAGACCGGGAGACGTTGGTGGATGCTCTTCCAAAGGAAAATTTTGATTTTGTGGGGGAGAGCCAGCTCCACAAGGTAACCCATACATCCCTTTGTCTCAGCAATTGGGGACAAAACTCAATTGGGTCGTGATTGAATTGGTATGCCACCGAATAGCCTGATGCAGTGTCATATTTTCCACCCTTGTTCAATACCCACTGAAGTTCATCAGCTCTAGGTTCAATCTTCAGAGTTAATATTTTGTTAGCAATATCTGTCGGAAAATTTTCATGGATCAATGTCTGATTCCATTGTTGGTTCTCTGTGAATAGGTCTTTCACCCAGAAAAGAGGTTGTCCTAGGTTTGGATGGTGCGGGCTGCGCGTGATAGTGAACGGATACGGAGGAGGAAGCCAAGGGTCTTCATAGATACGCAGCTGAGAGGCCGAGCCAATTCGCCAAGTGATTCTTTTTTTAACTACAGAGCGTCCCTCTAAAAGGCTTCTCCAGCCCCATGAAGGTGAGCTTCCTATCTCTTCCTTTAGTACCTCTGTATATTTGTAGTATTTTTCTTTGAGTATTTTGGCTACAAGAGAATTAGGTTGTGTTAGGATCCTCCAAAATTGCTTTTTCAGTAAGGCTAGATTTTGTGCT
Organism: Arachis hypogaea; assembly: GCF_003086295.3. NCBI lineage: Eukaryota > Viridiplantae > Streptophyta > Magnoliopsida > Fabales > Fabaceae > Arachis > Arachis hypogaea. The sequence goes on along the minus strand of NC_092055.1, from coordinate 24,601,947 downwards.
TTAAGGTCTTTAAAACTCAATCCTCCTTCCCTCTTCGGTCTGGTCATCGTATTCCAGCTTATCCAAGCCATGCGTCTTTGACTCCCTTTTTGTCCCCACCAAAACTGTGTGAGAATGCTATGAATATCTGAGATTAGGCTATCCGGAAGTCTGAAACAGGATAGAGTATAGATTGGAATGGCTTCGCCCACCGCTTTTAGAAGGACTTGTCTTCCCCCTGCCGAGAGGAGGCTGCGCTTCCACCCTTGAACCTTGTTTCGAACTTTTTCTTTAACGAAACTGAATGTTGCCTTTTTAGATTTAGACACAATAGAGGGTAAACCAAGATACTTGTCCTGAGCCCCGATATAGTTAATGTTCAATACCTCTGCCAATTGAATTCGAATTGGGTTTGGGGTGTTGTTACTAAAAAATATTGCCGACTTGGCCAAATTAACTTGCTGCCCACTGAAGCTCTGATAGGATGCTAGTAAATTAAGAATATTATCACAACTATCCATAGAAGCTTTACAAAATAGAATAGAGTCGTCAACAAATAATAAATGGTTTACTCTAGGACATCGCCTAGTGACTTGAATTCTTTGAATAGTACTGTTTTGTTCTGCCTTGTGTAGCAAGAAGGAGAGTCCTTCTGCACAAAATAAAAAAAGATAGGGGGATAGAGGGTGTCCTTGGCGGATACCTCTATTTGGCTTGAAAAAGCCAAAAGGTTGGTCTTCCACAACGACGGAATAAGAAACAATAGTTACTAGTTCGCGAACCCAGTTAATCCAAGTATCATCAAATCCCAGCTTGTTTAGCATAAACCATAGAAAATGCCACTCTACCTTATCATAGGCTTTACTCATATCAAGTTTGACGGCCATTTCTGCTGCCACACCCTTTCGCTTAGTTTTCAGATAGTGCATGTATTCATGGGCAATAAGAATATTATCGGATATAAGTCGACCTTTAATAAAAGCACTCTGGTTAAGGCTTATTAGTTTAGGCATCATTCCTTGAAGTCTATGCACCATGACTTTAGAGATAATTTTATAGATAACTAAAGAAAGACTTATAGGTCGCACCTGATTCATAGTATTGGCATCTGGAACCTTTGGAATCAAACAGATTTGGATGTGATTAAGGCTTCTTAGCATTCTTCCATTTACAAAAAAAAACTTCGAACTGCTCTAAAGACATCTCCATTAACAATGTCCCAGAAATTCTGAAAAAATTTAGCCGTCATACCATCTTCACCAGGCGCACTCTGAGGGTGAATGCTGAATGTAGCTCTCTTGACCTCCTCTATAGTGATTGGTCTTCGAAGCCGACGGTTCATGGAAGCTGTAACCTTTGGCTCGAAGTCTGTAAAATACGGCTCAGGATTAGCTTGGCAGTTAGAAGTAAATAAGCCCCTGAAATAACTCTCTGCCACCTCGGCTATTCCTGCATTAGTGGTTGCAACTTCACCATTATCTCCTTCTAGTTTCCAGATATTGTTCCTCCTGGTTCTATTTCTGAATTTTTGATGAAAAAATTGCGTGTTCTGATCACCCGCTTGTAACCATTTGATCCTGGACTTGGCTTTCTAATACATTTCCTCATCATGAAATGCTATTTCTAGCTGCCTTTCTAATTCAATTAATTCTTGTCCCCCGAATTTACCCTCTGTTCGAAGAGCTTCAATCTGACCCTGGATTTGTTCAATTCTTCTTTTGGAGTTTGTGTTGCTTATTTGCTGCCACTGAACCAATTTATGGTGGCATTTTTTAATTTTTTGTGCCAACACAAACATGGCTGAACCTTCAACTCTTTCCTTCCAAGCTTCATTGATTATTTGTCGAACTTCTGGACTAGAGCACCATCTCTCTTGAAATTTAAATCTCTTTTTCGATTTTTCCCTGGCTGGATTAGTATCAAGTAGGATAGGAGCATGATCTGAACCAGTTTCTGACAATCTTAAAACAGTAGCATGCGAATAGTTAGCCACCCAACTAACTCCCCCAAGCACACGGTCTAATCTTTCCTGAATGAGAGCCTCTCCTCTGTGCCTGTTAGTCCAGGTAAAAGGCCTACCCACCATACCCAAATCAGCAAGAGAGTGAGCATCTATAAAGGAATTAAAAGCATCAATTACCGATTGGAGTTTGAAATTGCCTCCTGATTTTTCATTCTGGGATGAAATAGCATTAAAATCTCCCATTATTGTTACTACCCCCTAAAATTGTTGAATAACTGAGCTAAGTTCTTCAAATTGATGAAGTCGGATTTGATCGTTTGTGCTTAGGTAAACTCCAATCACCCCCCACTCCATATTTATGCTTGAATCCACTACTTTTGCAGCAATGAAGTAGTATGAATGTTGTAGTACCTGAACTGTGACATCCTCCTTCCAACCAAGTGCCAAACCCCCAGCTGTTTCATTCGGGTTGACAATGAAATAGTTGCTAAAGCCTGCTGCCCTCAGTTTCAGTTCTACACTTCGAGCTTGATTTTTTGTTTCGCAAAGAAAACCGAGCTTGGGGGAGTGGGATTTAGTAATCCCTTTAAGATTGTGGGCTGTCAGGGGTCTTCCCAAATCCCGACAGTTCCAACTAATCAGCCTCATGGTTCCCGGGGTGTCATTGACGGCTGGCACCCTCCACCATCTCATTCCAATCCATATTTGTCTCCACGTATACCCTCTTGTTCTGTTCCAAATTTTCCTTCTCTTCATTCCTCCGTTTCCTTCCAAGTAGTAAACTCTCTCCGTTATTTCCTTGTCTCGCCAATTGTTTCACCTTTAAGGTTTTCTTCCTTCCGTTCCCAATATCCTCTATACCCTTAATATCTTGATTGATATTGAGGGTCGAAGTAATATCACCCAAGGTCAAAGGGAAGTCCTGCGTTGCTGGACTCTCTCCCCCTTCCACAACTTTCTCTTTGCTGGCCTCCATCTCATCACTATCCAGCCCAATATGTGGTTCCCCCGTTGTTGCTCCTGTTTCCACCACACTAAGATTAGCAAATCCATCGAGCAGCCAATAGGGTGGTGGTTTCTTCCGAGGTTGAGGGTTAGTCTTAGCTTGATTTGTATTTTCTGTTGGATTTTGTTCCGCTTTCACTATAATCCGTCTTCCCACTTGATCCGCCTTGAGCCACTCCCCCACCATGTCCTCTCTAATGTTGTTTGCAGCTGTATCTTCTAATAGAGCTCCACATGTTTTGGGTCCATGTCCAAGGTGAGCACAATACGTGCAAAATATTCCGATTCTTTCATATCGTAAGCCAATTTTCATCATTTTCTGGTCATGGATTTTCAGCTTCAAACCATCCTGCACGATCCTTTCTCCATCGATCATAATCTTTGCTTTAAGAATTCTGGACTCTTTTCCTCGAACATCAAACATTCCAACATCCAGAACTTCTCCCAATTTCTTTCCTAGCTTCCTTCCCACGTCCAGCGTCTTATAGCATTCCGGCACTCCCCATAATTGAACCCACATTAGAAATAGCATTATCTTCAACTCTGATGATGCATCTGCTTCAGTCCACCTCCTAACATGTAAAATATAATCTTTGAATAACCATGGGGAACCCCTCTCAATTCTCAGTGCATCCACCTCCTCAGAGAAGAAGAATTGGAATTGGTTGCCTCCTTTTTCTTCAACCCTAAAGCCCTCAGGTCTATTCCAGATTACTCTCAATGCATTTTCCATAGTTCCCATGGAGAATGACCTTGTTGCAAAAACTCTGTCCAACAAACTTTTAGAGCACACTTTTACTCCGTTAGAGAAGTCTTCCTTATCCAATTCCACAACATCCTCCTCATCTTCTGCGTTGTTGGCCTGGTATGGATCATGATTCCTATTTGATGTTGCCATTTCAATCGGATTAGTGAATATTTGAATTTTTGAATGAAAATTTTGTGTGATCGACTGCCGTCAATATGACACGAGGAACGCCCTAGCAGAGCACTTGGTCAAACCCTAATAGGCACCACAGTTTTAGGATACTTATTGAAGTATTAAACATAGAAAGATAATATAGAAATTGAAAATATCTAAAGTTTCTAATATATAATGTGTTCTATTTATTAAAAAAATTAATAATCTTAAATAATCTTAGCAGATACTTAATAAAATCTTTAAATAAAAATATTTATATTTTTCATATAGTAATTTCATTTGAATCCATCTATTTTATATTTTTCTATCATTTTTTTTACTAAAAAAATTGAAAAAAAAATATAAAAATTATGGATTTTGAGGTATGTAAAAAATGTGAAATTTTGGATCACATAATGTCAGAACTCAGAATGTGACTGAGACCTCTAATTGTTACAGGCATCAAAATGATTAAAAGAGAAGAAAATCATTATCAAAAGAATAATGTGCCAATTAAGAGAATAAGGGATGGAGGAATTGTAGTGCAACATACCTTAATTAAGAAGAAGCAATAACAATCTTTACCTCAGAACTATTGTGCCATGGATATGAGGAATAAGAAATACTATTGGTGTTGGATGCTTCTCGATTTTTATTTTGCAAATATTAGAGTCATTATTTTTAATAAAAAAATTAAAAATTTAATTAGTGTTAGTTTAAATATAAAAATATTTATATTAGTTAACCGGACCGAGAAAGACAACCGGAAAGGAGGTAGGAATGTGATTCTATTGGAAGAGGCAAACATATTAGAAGGTATTAACGCTTGCTCCAATAGTCTCTATGGCAGACTCTTTGCGTCTAAAACCTTCTCAATTGGAACCATGGAGAATGCTTTAAAGGCTATATGGGGAAATCCGGAAGGATTTAGCGTGAGTGACAAAGGGGATAATTCCTTCCAATTCTTTTTTAATAAAGAAGTGGATATCTTGCGTGTTGAACGTGGTTCTCCATGGCTATTCAAAGATTATGTGCTCCATGTCAAGAGATGGAAGGAAGATCAGAACTGTGATGAAGAGATTATTTTTAATTTTCCAGTTTGGGTTCAATTTTGAGGTTTTCCAGAATCATTTAAAACCCTCGAAGTTGGACGTAAATTGGGAGAGAAACTAGGCACAGTGTTGGAGGTAGGTAAATTTCAGATGCGAGGCAGAGAAACTAGGATTGTGAAGACCAAAATCAATATTGATGCTGCCAGGCAAGTGAGAGATCAGTTAATAGTGGCAGGACTTAATAAAAAGGAGGTAGAAGTGGCACTGCGCTATGAGAGACTTGGAAAGTTCTGTACCTATTGTGCAAAATTGGGGCACGACGTGAAAAAATGCCATGATCTGCTGAAGGACACAGAGAGTGATATGGTAAAAGAGGATGACATTGGCGAATGGGTTAAAGCCAGCCAAGTTGGAACGCGAATCTACTCTGAAAGAGAAAGAACATTCAACAACTCAACCCAAAACCAGAATAAGGCCACTCAACGTAAGAAAAAACCGGTCTTAAACTGCTTATTGGAAGAATTTGCAGGGATGTCAATGCAAGAAGGGAAACAAAGTTTGAAACCACAAGACACTGGTAACAGGGCAGCACCTGAGTCACCTCAATCAGCCAATTCTAGAACAAAATGCATGGAGGTTATCATAGCTGGTCAGTCCAATACCAAGGAGGATGAAGGGCAGCTTATGCAATTCGCTATTAGGCAGTGTATCACCACAGAGAAAGGTAGAAAGTGGAAAAGGTTAGCAAGACAAGGTGCTGCAGAGTCAGATACTAAAAGTGAACCCAAAAAAAAGTTGATGAGTGGTATAGCTGAAGGATCTACAAAAAAAGTAAGAATAGAAGATGAAAATGCAGTTGAACATATGGTGGAGGGTGCCAGCCTACAAATGGCACCCAAGGCGCCATGAAAACTATAGTTTGGAATTGTCGGGGTTTGGAGAGACCCCTGACAATTCACACCTTAAAAGGGATCTGTAAATCCCACTCCCCCGAGATTGTGTATATAAGTGAAACAAAGAACCAATCTCGACATGTGGAAGCAAAACTTCGGGTATGCGGCTATGAAAACTGGCATATTGTTAACCCGGCAGGAGTGGCAGGAGGACTTGTGCTAGCTTGGAAGGACAGCATCAGTGTTCAAATTATTAGCAATGGAGAATTCTTTGTGGCAGCCGAAATTAAGGAAGTCGGAAGTAGTGAGGTATGGTCGTTCATTGGTGTCCATTTGAGTTGTTCGAAACAAATTCGATCCTTACAGTTTGAGGAGCTTACAACAATGAGCCAACACCTGGAAGGAAAAGTGATAATAGCAGGCGATTTTAATGCTATAACAAGCCAAGCAGAAAAGGAGGGTGGAGGCCAAAAATCAGCAACCACCATTGCAACATTCACTAATTTTATTGACAGTAACGAATTAGTGGATATTGGAATGGTGGGACGCCCTTTCACGTGGACAAATCGAAGACAAGGAGAGGATTTGGTAAAGGAGAGGCTTGACCGCTATTTAGTTGGGATGGAATGGAAGTTGAAGTTTTCGAATGCAGTGGTGCACAGGCTCACAGAGTCAGGCTCGGATCATGCTCCAATTTTGATGGAAACCGAACCTCAATCATAGCATAGTAAAAGGTGGTTTAAATACCAGGAACGTTGGTGTGGAGAAGAGGATGTCAAGAGAATTGTTAGTGAAGTGTGGAGAATAGAAGTTGTAGGCTCGGCTATGTTCTCCTTGGCCCAAAAGTTGAAAGTTTGTAGATATAAACTAGTTCAATGGCAAAAAAATCACAAAGCAAACTCCCGAAAAGAAATTGAGGACCTTCAAGCTAAACTAGAGGAGTTACGGGTGGCTGGAATCAATGGGGGAGAGGAGGTTACCAGTTTGGAGGAGAAGTTGGAACTGGCATATTTGAAAGAACAGAGCTATTGGCGAGAAAAATCTAGAGTCAAGTGGCTAAAAGAAGGAGATCAGAACACTAGATTCTTTCACCAGAAATTTCAATCAAGGATGCGAAGGAACATAATTTGGAGATTAGTGGGGAGGGACAATGAGATTGCATCGAAACTGGAGGATATTGCAAAGGTAGCTGAAGACTACTTTTGCGATATTTTTACTTCTTCTTGTTTGGCTGATCCGAATCCATACTTAGAGGATTTGGAGCCTAAGGTTACAGCTTCCATGAACCGTAGGCTCCAAAAGCCAGTAACTATGAACGAGGTCAAAAGAGCTACATTTAGTGTTCATGCTCAGAGTGCTCCTGGTGATGACGGATTTACAGCTAAGTTTTTTCACTTTTTCTGGGATATAGTTGGAGGTGACTTTTTTAAGGCAGTGAGAAGTTTCTTTCACAGTGGCAGAATTCTAAAAAGCTTCAATCATACTCAAATTTGTTTGATTCCAAAGGTGCCAGATGCTAGTGACATGACTCAGGTACGACCGATCAGTTTGTCTTCAGTTATGTATAAAATTATTTCTAAAGTTATGGTGCACCGATTACAATGTATTATGAATAAAATTATAAGCCCAAATCAGAGTGCGTTTCTCAAAGGTAGACTCATTTCATATAATATTCTAATTGCCCACGAATGTATGCACTATTTGAAAAATAAGAGAAGTGGGGCAGAGCATGAGATGACTATTAAACTAGACATGAGCAAGGCTTATGATAGGTTGAATGGCATTTTTTATGGTATATTATGGATAAGCTGGGCTTTGATGCTAAATGGATTAACTAGACTAAGGAATTGGTAACGACTGTTTCTTACTCTGTCGTTGTGGAAGGTCAACCTTTTGGCTATTTTAGGCCAAATAGGGGCATCCGACAGGGTGACCCCCTATCTCTTTCTTTTTTGTGCAGAAGGGCTTTCCTTCTTGCTACACAAGGCAGAGCAAAACAGATTAATTCAAGGAGTTCAAGTTAATCGGAGATGCCAAACAGTTAATCACCTTTTGTTTGCTGATGATTCAATCCTTTTTTGCAAGAGCGCACCTAATACAAGCCAAAATATTCTAGAATTGCTAGAGATTTATAAGGGTTTCAGTGGGCAAAAAGTCAATTTGAATAAGTCGGCTATCTTTTTCAGTCACAACACACCTCAGAACACAAGACTAGTAGTTGCTCAGACACTAAATATTGAACATATCGGAGCACAAGACAAATACCTGGGACTGCCCTCTATAGTTCAAAAATCAAAGAAAGCAACCTTTGGAGCTATCAAGGATAAAGTTCAGAAGAGGATTATGGGTTGGAAAAGAAGTCTATTGTCATCAGGTGGCAGGCACACGCTATTGAGAGCGGTGGGGGAGGCGATTCCTATTTATACACTCTCTTGTTTCAAGCTCCCGGGCACGCTGTTGATTGAGATTTATAGCATGCTCTCGCAATTTTGGTGGGGTCAAAAAGGCGCAGAACAAAGAATGGTTTGGATTAAATGGGACACAATGACGAGATCGAAGAAAGATGGAGGGCTGGGGATCAAGGACCTAAGGGCACAAATTTTGGCTTTATTGGGCAAGCAATATTGGCGTCTAATGAAATACCCTAATTCTACTCTATCAAGAATGCTCAAAGCTAAATATTTCAGATATACAGATTTCCTACATGCAGAGATAGGAAGCGTATCGTCGTGGGGCTGGAGAAGTGTTCTTGAAGGGCGCAAGGTGATCGAGAAAGGCTTGTTATGGAAAATAGGCTCTGGCACTAATGTTCGCATCTTCCGTGACCCCTGGCTCCCACCACCAGTACCCCTTAATGTCCCTCAAAATGCACTCACAATCCCGCCAAATCTGCAAGTGTATTACGTTAGTGCGTTACTAAATCCTGATAGAAGCTGAAATAGAAATCTGATTGAGTCGATTTTTTCAGTTGATATATGCAATAAAATTTTTTCAATCAAACCAACAGAGGAGAAGGATGGAGTTAATTGGTGCTGGACAAAATCTGGTATATATGAAGTTGGGTCAGGATACAAAATTGCTTATGGATTCTTTCATTCTCCTACTTCATTGAGGCCCAGAACATACACAACAGAGTCTGGAATAGCATTTGGGAGTTGAAATTACCACATAAAATTAAGATTTTTCTATGAAAAAGTCTTCATGAAAAGCTTCCAGTGTTGCAACAAGTTCACAGCTGGTTCGCATCCACTCCTGCCACTTGTCCAAAATGCATGTTGAAAGCTGAATCAATTTCTCATGTTTTGTTCCAATGTCCCTGTCTTCAATAATATGGAGCCTAAGCTTAATAACCCCTGACCTATGGATGAGAGAAGAAGAGACCTTTTTCAATTGGTGACAACAAGTCTTATCTTGGGCAGCGGCTCAATTCGACGGTAGACAAAAGACCCTCCTCATAGCGGCGCTGTGTTGGAGCACTTGGAAAGCGAGGAATCAGTGTATTTTTGAGAAGGTAATAAGCCCGACACCAGAGATAGTGAAAGAAGCCAGGAATTTAGTGCGTGAACTCGTGAGTCATACCTGATAGATGCTGCTAATTTTCTTTACTCTTACTTTACTCTTCTTTAAACTCTTAGTCTTTCAGTCACAGTTGATGATAAATGAGAATACCCAATTCTTTTGTACTTCCTTATGGAAATACTTTTATTTTATATTAATAAAATAACATTTATCTTAAAAAAATATATAAAAATATTTATTTTTAAATATCTTTTGTTATTTTATTATTTTCTTTCTTTTGTTCGGCCTGTACTTCTCCCATATAAATTCTAACGCAAAAGAAAATTTTTTTTTTAGAGAAATACATGGATCAAGTTCCACTGATCCAAAATATGACTTAAATCCAGACAAAATTCATTGGTAAGACCGTAGTACATTTGAATTAGGGATTTGAGTTCTATTTAAAATTCGTTGATTAATGAATTGCTGTATATATAAGACATGATTTAAATTTTTAGTATGTGCTTAAACGGACGAATGAGCTAACCACTTGACCAATAGAAAAATATAAGTTTACATTTGAATATAAATCAAATTTTGTCTCTTATTTTTTTTTTTAAGAAAAAAATCATCTAGAAAAATAACTTTTTTTAAAAAAACTCATTCAAATAATTTATGTTAGAAAAAGAAGTATATGATTTCACACGCACTTTGTGTGAGTGATTTTTGTTGAGTTTAAACCAACTTAATTAAATTTGGGTGCCAACAAAATAAAAATATATAACAAAACTGTCAAAACATTACACTTATTCATCTTGTCTAAATTCTAGGATCACTCTAAAATATAAATATAATTTTAAAAAACAATCTAAGTATTAACTCTAAAAAAATTAGGGCTATCAAACGGGCTAGCCCAGCCCATTTAGACCCGGCCTGTTAAATTCGTGGGTTAAATGGACTGGTCCATTTTAAGCCCGCTTTATTCATGGGCCAGAATTTTTTAACTCGGGCCGTTATGGTCAGCTCAATAGGTTCGGGCCAGCCCATTTATCATTTGATTTTATTTTTAAAAAATATTTTAACAAAAAATACTATTTTTAGGTCAAAAACCTTTAAAAATAATATTTTTTTTTTAGTTGATGGATCGGATATTCGGATCAGATCGAAAAAAATATCGGCTAAAAGTGCTGCTTTTTTTGAAAAAAACATAAAAAAAAATAAATTGACCACCCGTTTAGCCTGCGGGCTAACTCGTTTAACCCGTTATTTTTTTCGGGTTAATCGGGTTCAGCCCGTTTAGCCAAAAATTTAAACGGGTTTAATTTTAGAGGCAAAATCCGCCCATTTAAATGGGTAAACAGACTGCTCCATAGATTTAGCCCATTTTGGCGGCTCTGAACAAAATTATATCATCTTTTACCGAATACAAATTTCTCACTCTCGTTTTACGGCATATAAAAGAATTTGTCACAAAAAAAACTTTAAACACTAAAACTAAAAGCAAGAGAAAACACATGAAAAACAAATTGACTAATATATTACAAGAATGGTTAAAAAAATCTTTAAACACTAAATTTAAAGCAAGAGAAAACACAGGAAAAACAAATTGAATAATATCTAACAAGATTTCATCATGATATCACGGTTAGAAGTTCTTATCTACACTAAAAGTAAGAGAAATATAAATCTTGACGGACATACAGTCACTGTTTAAATTAGAAGAAAAATCTCTTCTTCTAAGATGATAGAAACTAACCAAATTTATTTGTGTTTTGGTTCTTTCTATTGGGTATTCTTATTCTTAAGATGAATCCTTGTTCTAAGATGAAAGCCTCCATGATTTACAGCATCAATAAACTCTTCCAAGCCAAATTGATTATCTGAGTTTTTCTCTGAATTTTGCTCCTTTCTGTTTCCACCTTTTACTCTTACAATGCTTTCAAACGGCTTCTTTGGGTTCATTGTCAAGAATTTTATTATTTGAAATTCCTCCTTCTCCTTCTTCCTCTTCATTTTCTTTTCTTTTTTCTTATCAACCCTCTTAACGACGATTATGCGTTTTGCATTCTTCTTCTCTATGTAATTCAATGTCTTCCATAAATTATTAAAGTCGAAGCAATCTGTTACACATGTTAAGTTTAAATTTATAATAAAAGAGTAAAAAGATACTCACAATGATTTCAAGATTATTATTGAATTTAAATTAAAAAAAAAATGAAACACTAACCTTTTGAGAGAGATTGAATTGAATTAGGATCTTGATTAGTTGCAGAACCAATAATATTGGGAGAACTTTGGTTTCTTATGGTGATATCAAAATTTAACAGAGCGTTTGACATTTCAGCAAAACTATCAAAGCATGAAGGTTTTTCATGGCTATAAGTGTGGGCTTTGTCACTCTTTCTTTTCGATTCTGGTTTCATTCTGCAATGTGAATTCACGTAAAGACATGAGAATTTTGAAGGATTCTTATATTTGTATATTTTCAAGGAGATATAAATTAAGCTTATGAATTTAATTTTGATGCACTAAAACAGTTTTTAGGTATCTAATTACATAGTGTCAGGTCAGCAAACAATTGACCAGACTGCATAAATTACCTTACATTAACAGTATATCAAAATTAAACTCTTGAATGTTACTTGTATATTTTAGTAGCTTTAAAATGTGGATATATTGATCACTCTATGTCTAGAATCCTAATCTCAATTTGAAGCACAAAAATGCTGAATTCACGACCAAATTAAAACTATTAACAGTAAAATAAGGAAAACCAATGATGCAAGGAACGTGGGAATCTGCAATTAGAGAAAGTGATTGGAATGTCTCACAGGCACAGCCATCATTGAAGAAGAATAAGGAAATGGAAACATACCTTAAACAAGAGAAGAGCGATGTGGTAACTGCTATGCGTCAATATACACACGTAACACACCGCCTCAGAAAATATAACACTACTCTGCTACTACTGTTATGTGTGCTTTTTGGGTTTCTGTTTTGTTCTTTTCTTTCTCTTGTTGGGCCTGTAGCCCATTCATGTAGCTGAAATAAATCTCTCAATGAATATTATTTTGCTAGTTAAATGAGCTAATTGTAACCAAGTTAGGTTGGTCTAGTGGTTAGCTCACTAGTCCGCTTAAGCAAGTGTCGGGGGTTCGAATCCCGCCTTGTGCATGCAGCAACCCATTGGCCAGCGGCAAACCTTTAAATGGAGCTCATTACCGCGACGGATTAGTCCTTAACCTGCCGGGTTGGGGGATACCGTGGGAAACCAAAAAAAAAAAAAAAAAAAATGAGCTAATTGTTGACCTGCTAAATTTCTTTTAATAAATTAGACCTTATTTTTAAGGGACCAGTTTGTGCTGCAATAACTATTTTATAGTTATTAGGGTTTATATGTTGTTAAATCTGACATAGTTTGAATTTTGAAATATGATAGAAGTTAAAATTTTAAAATAAAATATAACAAATTTTGATAAAACAAACTTAAATTTACAAATTACAATAGAATTCTGCAATAATAAATAACTAAAAGTACTAGGGAAAGAAAAGCAGCTTACGAAGTAACTTATGATTCATTACTCATTTTTGGGTTTAAAGAGTTTTATTTAATTTATTGTGATGACAAATATTTAGTTTGGTTAATTAAGTTTGGTTAAATTAATTTTATTTGTGTATTAAGTATTTTGGTATATAATAAAGGTTGAAGATGATGATTTGGTTATATTGAAAGAGCTTTATCTCATCAAGAGCAAGAATTAATAGAAATCTAGAAGAGATTGCAGTTAATATTAGAAATAAAATTTGTGTCAATAACGATTATTGATTGGGACAACAACGACTAATAAGATCAGGAGCTGCTGTTTTGTTATAAAAAGATGATCAAAAATCAAGAAAAAATAAAGAATACACAACCAGCAGGTTTGAGAGTTGTGATTCTTCTTTATTTAATTTCAAATTGATATATTTGAGTTTTAGATTATAGAGTCTTTCTATTTGAAAAGAAAAATACATGTTTTAGTATGAAAAATTTTGAGTAAAAACCAATGAAAGAAAAAACATTACATAAAAAAAAAAAAGTCAAATAATTTCTGTTTACGTTTGAGTCTTTATTATTGATTTGATTGTTTGGTTTTGACTATTCTGATTTGTCTTGGTTTGTGAAACTCATAATTATAGTTTGAATTGGTGTTTGTAATCTTGTTGATCTTTATAATGAAATTGCACTATAATTATGGTAAAAGCTAGACATAGATCTCACTACACTTCGAAATTGAACTAAGATATATGTTGGTTTCTCTTTCTTTCATTCTTTATTTTTAAACTTCTGTAGTAGCAAAAGACAAATAAAACTTTTTCTGTTTGATAAACTTTCTACAATTTCAGTAAAATAAAGTAATGAACTACTTTTCATGTATTTGAATTGGTATTTGTAATCTTATTGATCGTTATAATGAAATTGCACCATAATTGTAATAAAAACTAGACATAGATCTCACTACACTTCAAAATTGAACTAAGATATAGATCTCACTACACTTCAAAATTGAACTAAGATATATGTTGGTGTCACTTTCTTTCATTCTTTATTTTTAAACTTCTGTAGTAGCAAAAGACAAATAAAACTTTTTTTCTGTTTGATAAAAAACTTTCTAAAACTAAAAGAGTGTCTTAATTCAAAAATAACCTTCCTTTAGACGTAGTAGAGCAAAAATCTTTACCCTAAACCAAGAGTCCATGCCAATTTAGTAATTATGACTCGAATTCTTAAATGAAGGTGATTTATAACAATCAAGGTTCTGAGAACCGAATTGGTCACCAAACCGCTTTAATCATTGGTTCATTGGCTTACTAGTTTAACTGGTTTAACCGTAATTCAACTGAAAAAATCGTTTTGTAATTATATCTCTAAAGTTTCAAATAACAGAAGCAGCAATCCTTCAAGAAATGAACACTTTTCTCTTCAAACTCTCTACAATTTCAGTAAAATAAAGTAATAAACTACTTTTCATGTATTTGCGTACAGGTTTAGTCCAAAGCTTTAAAAAATATGTTTTTAACTAGCTTCTTAGTACAATCAGTTTTTAACATGTAAAATTAGAAATACAAAAGTTGTGAAATCCTTAACCTTATATTTTAATTAAGACTAAGATTAAGTAGCCCAGCTAGGCAGCTAGTATACAAAATATACTGAGTTTCAAGTCCAAATCTAATTGACTAACAACTGTTGCATTATACATGTTTGCGAAGTACTCCAAAAGTGTATGAAATATTGAAATGCACCATTCAATGCAACAAAAACCTATGCAGGATGCAATGTACAACAAAAGTATAGTTCAGGACTTGTATATGGGAAAATAAGATAGTAAATCAAAAATAAAATTTTTTCACCATATCACCATATTTAAAAACTCATACATCCACCTTAAACTAAGACAAATAAATTAATTTCAGAATTAAGCCAGTCATAATGCAGCATAATTTGTGAAGCTTAATGACACACAAAAGTCAGTCTTAAGACCCAAATAAAAGGGTGCTTATAGAACATAATTCATATTTTCTAGCCCTAGTATAGCCTGATTCCTAATAATTCAAAGTCTAGATTTATTAATGCTATTGTGCTAAAATAAAAGCTCTAATTTCCGCAACCCAGGCAGAAGCAGTATATTTCCAGCATTCAAGGACAGCAAGGTTGGGAACGTTTTGAACAAAATATTGGAGTTCAATTAATTATTAAGACAGTCACAATTTATGCACAATTAAATCACAAAACAGTAAAACACAAACCAGCACATCACTACCCAAAAAGATCACAAAACACAAAACAACAGCAGAACAGAGGAGATAATCAATAATCATTAATCAGATAATCATTCAATAAAAACATAAACATTCAATAATCGTTCAATGATTTCTGAAAAGAGCATAAAAAAGAAACAAGAACAAGTGAGCACTGACTGCGGCGGACGAAGACTCAAAGAGACAACCCTGACTGCGGCGGACGGTGGCAAACACGGCTGCTCCTTGCGACGGTGGTGGAGGCTAGGGCTTTTCTCTTGGTTGAACTTCTGATCTCTGAACTCGAAGGAAGGAGATTGGAATGGAGAAGGGTTTTCTTCAATAAAATCACAAAACATTCAATAATCAATTAATCATCCTGTGATTTGATTTCTGAACAAAGCATTAAAAAAAAAACGAAGAACAAGTGAGCAGTGAGCACTGACCTTCGGTCTGAGACGGCGAGAACCGCGGCGAGAAGAGTCAGCAGACGAAGACGACGGCAAGAAGACGAAGACAACGGACGCTCGAGGAAGAAGCTGCGCGACTGCGACTGGTGAATCTGAGAGCGGACAGCGGTTCGAGACTTGGAGAACGCCGAAGGACGAAGAGAGAAGCCTCGGACAACGACGGACGACGGCAGTGGCTCACTCCGTTCGGCGGCAGTGGAGGCTACCTAGGGTTTTCACTTTTTCTTTCTTTGAGTTGAGTTTTCTGATTACTTGATTAGTGAAGAACATACGAAGGAACGAAAGAGGGGTAGTGGGAGGCACAGCACTGAGCACGCGTTCTTTTTTTTTTTTCTATTTAACTGAAACGGCGTCGTTCCATCCAAACCGGCCGATTTCCAATCCAATCCAATCCAACCGGCTGATTTAGCGATTTGTATCCAGTTTTAAAATGAACGGTTTGACTTTTGAAAATTATTTGTATTTTCACGGTCGGACCGGTCCAACCGGCCTGTTCAGTTGAATTTTCAAAACCATGATAACAATTGAACATCTTCTAATTACGCTTAAAGAAATCAAGATTTCATGAAACATTAGAAGAGTAAATTAAATACGTAAAAGATAAAATTATATTAAGATTTAAATCATAAAATTGTTAAATTTAGTAAAAATTTTGTAAAATTAATCTATTCATTTAAAATTAATATTAAAAAATTTTAAGAATTAAATTAAAATTATAACTATTATATCTCTATTTTTTTTTATCATTGGCGTTTATTTCACAACCAAAGCAAGAGGTTAAGATTGATTTACAAGTACTTATATAAACCCATACTTAACTTTGAAAAGATACCCTAATCAATATATTTTGCCACATTTCTCATGAGATTTTCAGCTTTTTGGCACAAGAACTTATGAACTCCCAAAAATTTCAGCCTCTATGAGACTTGTTATCATCTATATTGTAATTTTTTTTTATTAGGTGATCTTTGTAATTAGAAATACTAATTTATTTTTATAATATTTAAATAAATAAAAAATTAATTATATATGTTTTTTTAAACATAAAAACAGATAAAAAATTTTAAATTTTTATTTCTAATTTAGAAAAATAATTAAAAGAATAAATTATAATTTTTAATATTTTTAATTTATTTCTTTTTTTTAACTATTTTAAAAGCAAGAGATATATTAATTTGGAGAATAAAGTGACAAATAAATCTTTGAGAATTTATATTTTAGATAAATTAGTTTTTAAAAAAAATACCAATAAATTTTTTTAAAATAGTAGATATAAACACACTATTTTTTATGGTGATTTTGAGCTGGCCCTTATGAAAGGCTCTTTGATAATGTATCAATTAGTGGGAAAGAAATAATAATGTCGGCTTTAAAGCTGTAGAAAGAGATTCAACAAATTTCCACTTCCTAATTGATGAACACTTTACTTTCTTATCTCTCTTATTAGAATATTATATAATATCTATTCTATTATATAAAAATCGGATGTCTGCACTTAATGATGAAGCTGACGTGACATGCTTCTGAGAGTGTTTCCCGATTTAATTTATTTGATTTGATTTGATTTGATTATATATTTAAATATTATAATTCATTCTATTAGTGAATTAATCTTTTTATTTATAAAGTCTAAAGTAAAATAAAAGTTTAAAATAAAATAAATAAATTGTTATTTATTCTAATTAAATTTGTTTATCTACTACATATCAATTAACATTAATTTATAATACATTAATTTATAATCTTTTGACTTAAAAAAAATGAAAGCTCAGCGGCCGATTTGGACCGAACCGGTATACATTTGATTTGCCTAATGCGATGTCGTTTCGGGGGAGAGGGGGGAGGAATAACGCGTTAATGCGTTACTGATTGCTGGTCTCCCTCTTCTCTTTTCTTACTTTCAGTCATTTCTTCCTTCAAAGAAAACAAAAAGGAAAAACCCTAGCTAGCCTCCACTGCCGCCAAACGGAGTGACCGGTTGCCGCCGTCCGTGGCTGTCCGAGGAGTCTTTCTTTGTATTGTCGGTGTTTTTCAAGTCAGATCCCCTATTTGATGTCTTCTTCATCACTCGGCGCCCATCCTCCGTCGGATTCTTCCTGCTGGTAGTGGTCGTCTTGTCGCCGTCGTCTCAGCGTCATTATCTCGAAGGTCAGTGGCTTTGGTGTGCACCTGTTCTTCGATTTTCATTTTATTCTCTGAATTTCTGTTCTGAAATCAACAATTTATTGAATGATTATAGGGTTTTGTGTTTTGCTAAAATCTTTGAAGGATTATTTGATTTATGAGTTCTGGCTCTGTTATACTGATGCTGCTTTGTGTGTTTTGTGTTTTGTGTTTTAGATTACACGGAACAAAAAAAAACCAATTACTTGGAACACTTGCACACAAACATGCCCAGTCCTAACAGCAGCTTCCCAATGAATCCTTGGTTGGGTCCTTCCCCTGTTCTCAGAACCTGGCTGTAATCATGGTAAGTCTCTAAACTAATTAATTAATGTATGTAATTTAAAACCCTAATCCCAAATTGCATGCGACCCATATGTAATTAATTTTATCATACAATTGATCTTATTTTTAATACGTCTTTTCACGTAATTTTTTTTGTTTTGTCTAAATCTTATATATTTTTTTTTATTTGTCTTATGTTGCAATATTTTTTTTGAAGTCAATAAAAATCAATTCCTCAGATTTTAAATTATAGAAAATATGATACTATCCTCTCAACACAATCTTTGGTCATATATGGAAGGTACTGATAACAAAACTTTTGGGAATTATATCAGATTAGGAAACAAAAAATTGGTGCTATATATCAAATTTAATTCTCATAACGCCTTTAGTTTGTACCTCTTGAAATTAAAATAGCCTATGATTCCAAATTTTCTACATCAAATACAAATTAATCTAATAAAAAATGAGAGTACGTAGGAGTACAGACAGAACTTGAAAAAAATATTTGAAGAGGTAAAAAATTTTAATAAAAAAATATATTAGTATTTATATTAAAATAAAATTTATAAATATAATTATTTTATTTTTAAATTTATTATTAATATGTAGGAATACATATGGTTAAGATTAACAAAAAAAAAATAAATCTAAGTTTGATTAAAAAAAATTTGTTTAAATTAATAAGCCAAATTAATTTTAAATAAAAAATTAATTTTAAAAAAATTCATTTTTACATTACTAATATATTTTATTCAGAATTTTCTACTTAATATAATTTAAAAAAATTCATTTTTACATTACTTATTCAGTTTTAGTATATTAAGTAGAAAATTCATTTTTACATTACTAATGTATGTAAATATGGTGATTTCCTCTTCAGCATATATTGCTTCTTATTTTAATTTTTCAGAATTAAACTCCAGTTTGCCATGTAAATGAAACACAGTAAATGTTGGCCGTTGATTTCTAACTTAATTTTGAATTTTATTTTATTTATTGATTTATTGATTTTATTGATATGATTCAGATTCTTTAATCCTGAATAGTCTAAACACTTTCCCTTTTTTTTAGCTGGATTTTGATATGAACGTAAAGATTCTTGCAATTCTTACCAATACTGGGGCTGAACAGTGCTGTGACTCTCTATAAGTTTGGCATAGGTGATCACCACATTTGTTCTTTATCTACACTGAAATTCAATTTATTTAAGTAATTTTGTAGTGGCAGGTAGCAATGGCAGCTAGGTGAGTTCATGTGCCATGTGGATTGTTTCACAATAAGTTTTTTTTTTTATCTTTCACTAAATATGAGGTCTGGTCCAGTGCATAAGGTGTGGAAGCTCAAAGTATGTGTCATTAGACTTTGGACCGTTTCTCAATTTGCAAGATCTGGGATGAAGGCACCTATTGAGATGGTTGTCCTTGATAAAGAGGTAAAATTTTTTCTTTTTATTTCAGATTTATTTTGGTAATGACTGAGCAATAAACCTCATTTATCTATGACTCTATAAAATTAATGCATTCAGGGAGATACAATTCAATGCACTGTAAAAGACATATTTGTTCCTATCTTCGAGGGCTTACTCGCTGAGAGCAACGTGTACGTGGTCACTAATTTTGGAGTTGCTTTGAATACCATCAAGTTCAAGCCTACTAGACACGAATTTAGGATCCATTTCAAGAGGGACACGATTGTGCGTCCGGTACAAGATTCTTCAGTTTCATTGAACGGATTTAATTTTGTTCCGTTCAAAACAATTCAATCAAAGTCTAAAGAAGATGGTTATTTAGTTAGTAAGTACTTTATTAGATTAATCTATGATGCATGTGTTGTTTAATTCTTTAAAGTCTAATTTTTTAATCCTATATATTGTTTTGCACCATTTGCTGTCTTTTTTTATTATGAGCATATAGTGGACAGATATGGATTCAATTGATGGTTGTTGCTATTCCTCTCAAGTCTCAACTATTGTAGATCCATATAATATTAATCTAAAATTTGTTTCATTGAGATATTATATTAAGGAAGAATTTTTTTATTATTCCCTTCCTGTAACAAATATTCCCTTGCTGTAATTTTATATTAAGAAATAATATAATTTCTAACTCAGTTAAATATTGTTTCATTTGAATTTTGTTTAATAAAAATATTTATATAATTTTGTGTATTATCTTTATAATGTCCTATAATTTTGTTTCTTCAGGAACTTCGATTTCTAGGCCCTAACTATTTATTAAAAGTTTTTTATATTTTTATTTTTAAGAGAATTAAAGGGATCTGATTTCAACATGAATAAAATGCGTTGATTCCAAAGAAAAAAATTTCGGCATATAGAGTTTTGTTAATCAATAGATTGGTGCCTTTATTTTGTAGATGTGATAGCTCAGTTTGCTTCTAAGGGTAACTTGGTCGAATTCACACGGACGGGAAGCCGTCAAGTTATATCACCATAGAACTTGATGATCTTGAGTAATGCTTAATATCTTTTTGATAGTGGCTTTTGTTTTAAAATCTTATTTTGGAATTTTGTGTCTCTCTTTAATCTACAAGAATTGCTATTTCTTATAGGGGTGGACAGAAATTAAGGGTAACGTTGTGGCAGTCTTTTGCTTTTGAATTGCTCAAATATCTAGAGGAACACCCGTGTCTTACCTATGGTTATTCTCCAAATGGGCAAGATGAAATTTTATAGTGGTTTGTTTATTTGTTTATTTTACTGGTATTTGAATGCATGTTTTCTTGTCATCATATGCTTATGGTATTTTCTTTTGTTATGTCTTTTGTAGGGGTCATGGGTGTATCTAACACAAACTACAATTCGAAACTGTTTATCAATGTTGAGTTTCCAGCTGCCAGGGATTTCTTTGCGAGGTACAGTGTATAGATCAGTATTGTGGTCAGCAGATTATTTATAGAATGCTTTTGATTATTAAACTATTGACAAATTTCATAATTTCTGATTTAAAAATGCAAGGGTGAACAAATTGGATCCTGTTGACGGACAAGGCATAATGCCGCTGGTCTGTGGTCAACCTGTTTCAGATGAGGAGGATTTTTTGCGTCTGTCAGTCTACAAAACAATTGCAGAGATAAAGGAGCATAATCAGGTAAAATTCTTTCTTTATTAGTCTTCCTTTTTTTATTGTATTTTTTATTGTATTAGTTCTAATGTTTGTTGGATCATAATCTCAATTGTTGTGTTGTACCCTCCCATCCATCGATTTTAGGATGCTGTATTTGTTACAGTCGGGACGATTAAAGAAGTTGAGACTGAATTTGGTTGGGGGTACAAAGGATGTAAGAAGTGTCGTCGTGGCTTGAAGGAACTTGATAAAAAATATTTCTGTCCCAATTGCATTAGAGACTACGGGTTTTATGAGCCAAGGTATGACTCACGATACTTCTTTAACATTCACACATTATATACTCTTTGTCCTCGAAGATAATGGTGTAATCTATGCATTTGTATTATTTGCTCAGACACTATTAAATTATTATTATTCTAATAGGTATTTTTATAACATTTTTTATGAATTATATATAATAAGAATTATTTTAAACTATTCTCGCTTGTGGGATGGAGACTCTTGGATAATTCCCCTTTCTGAGTTTCCAGATCGAATATGGAATCTTATGTGTTGTTTTTGAGTTTGATGTGAAGCTTCACACTGTTCATGATTATTATTTTTTTCTTGATTACATGTTGTAAAATTCTACTTGATTAGTAATTTTTTTTAATTAAAAGGCACTGCTCATAATTTTTGCTTTTGTTATGGCCAGTCGGTGATAATTGTGTGAATGTGGGGTTGGAGATTTAGATTAACTATTATTGAAATCACATTGCAAAGTTACTCTCGTGGCTTGCTATTTCTGTGTTTTTGGATTCTGATTCACAAGGGAAATATAAAAAAATTTATTAGCTACTGATTTATTTAGCTTTGATTTGTTCACGGGGTCACTTGCTTTTAGATTTTTTTAATTCCATTTGATACGTTTTATTCTTCCTTGTGGGATGGAAACTCTTGGGTAAGCTATTAAAAAATTATTTGCATCCAATTCAGTAATAGCATAGTATAGACACTGATTATTGGTAAGATTTATGTAGTGTGTTGTTCTTGGACTGTATATCTTTTGGTGAATAATAGGTACATCATCCACATAAGGGTGATAGACCACACCGATGCTGCCTCTTTTGTTTTGTTCGATGGAGAAGCTGCAAAGTTTCTTGGAGTTTCTACTAAGGACCTTAGGCAGTCTTGTGTGACTAAGGTTTGATGTTATATTCATTTTTTTGTGTTAATAGTCTGGACTATACCTTAATTTTTATTACTTATGAGAGCATGAATGAAGTTTTTTTTCCTAACTGTGAAGGGTGTTGAGAAAAATTCCTGTCCCGAAGAGATTAATAAGCTTAGGGATATTAAGTTCATCTTCAAAGTGCAACTCAAGATGAGGAATCTGAACTCTTATGAACCATATGTGATTCATGTGCTGAGAATGACAAATGAGAATTCTCTGGTCTCTGCCTTCCTGGATAAATACAATCCTGACACTGTAATCTCCTCTGTCTAATAACTTTTTCTTTTGTTTCTGTATTAGAAAAACAGATCAACCAGATTTTGATGATGTCTTTTTATTGAATCAATTGTTTTGTAGGGCCTTTTGTCCCATGAAAATTCTGAACTATTGAGTTTGTCTACTGGTCCATACAACACTTCTAAGGTTTGTGTCAAATGATTTCCAATTTAAATTGTTACAGTGATGTTATTAATTTTTACATAGTAACTAAAATATTATTATTCTTATATTTATTGGTACATGATGGCATATCCCAGGCTTGTGAGAGTGAGCCAACTCCATCACCTGCAGTTGATGAGAAACATAATTCTAAGATTCTCAGAGCTAAGAAACATATTGAAGAGATTGGAGATGAGTCAGTTTCATCCAAATCTAAGAAAGGGAAGTGGGTTGTGGTGGAGGACTAAATCAACACGCCTCTACACAGTTCGATTTAAAATATAGGAGAATAATTTATTTAAACTATTATTTGAATGAACTATGGTTGTTTGAGAGTTATTAGGATCTACAATATATGAGTAGTTTATTTTTCAAAGTTTTTCTGTTGACATTAATTTATCTCTTATAACTTGATACAAGAGTTGTTTCGTATATTTGTTTATTTAATCCAAGATTTTGAGTGTGTTTTCTTTTAATAAATAGTTATTATTATTATTAGTATTTGAATAATTATATAAAAAAATGAAAGTCCGTTGAAGAAATAAGTGTAATATTGGTGGTGGTGATAATATGTTGGCAATTGTAAGGAGAGTTGAGTGAGATTCAACTATGCACAGCATGTTTGGTCTTGGAATATCTTGAACCTTGCATTGGAATCTCCTCTCTCACATGGATATGATTACTACTTTGAGAACTTGGGAATAAATCATGCATTACTGAAATTATTTGCTCATTCAGCATCATTATTATTATCATTATCATATACTTCTTCAGTTTTAAAATAGGTATGGCTTTTATTTTAATTTAAAATGCATATTTTAATTTTTTAATGAATCTAAAAGTTAAAATTAAAACAACAATTATTTTAAAATAGACAGAATCTATTCAATGAACAGAAATAAAAACTTTTTTTAAATCAATTTTTTCGTTTATCAAAATAAGTGTAGAGAATCTGATCAATCACAAGTAGTCTCTTTATAAATTAGAATGAATAGAGAAAACAAAAGAAAATAAAAAGGGAATTAGAATAAATAAAGAAAACAGAAAGGGAATTAGAATAAATAAAGAAAACAAAAGAAAACAAGAACACGTTAGCTGGTCTCCCTCCTCTCTTTTGTTACTTTTATAAATTAGAATAGATAAAGAAAACAAAAAGGGAATAACACTTAGTGCATGCTGGTCTCCCTCCTCTCTTTTGTTACCTTTATTCATTCTTTCATTCAAAGATAACAAGAAGAGAAAACCCTAGCTAGCCTCCACCGCCGCCGAACGGAGTGACCGATTGCCGCCGTCTGTGGCTGTCCGAAGAGTTTCTCTTTGTACTGTCGGTATTTTTCCAAGTCAGATCCCCTATTTGATGTCTTCTTCATCACTCGGCGGCCATCCTCCGTCGGATTCTTCCTGCTGCTTGCGGTCGTCTTGTCGCCGTCGTCTCGGCGTCATTATCTCGAAGGTCAGTGGCTTTGGTGTGCACCTATTCTTCGAATTTCATTTTATTCTCTGGATCTCTTTTCTAAAATCAACAAATTATTGAATGATTATAGGGTTTTGTTTTGTTGAAATCGTTGAATGATTATTTGATTTTGGGGTTCTGGATTTGTTGTACTGCTGTTGCTTTGTGTTTTTGTAAAATTTGTAGATTATTATTTGATTATTCAGCTCAACGTTGTATGTTTTGTGTTTTAGATTATAGAGAAAAAAAACCAATAACTTGAAACACTTGCACACAAACATGCCCAATCCTAACAACAGCTTCCCGATGGATCCTTTCTTGGGTCCTTTCCCTGTTCTCAGAACCTTGGTTGTAACCATGGTAAGTCTCTGAACTAATTCATTAATATATGTAATTTAAAACCCTAATCCCAAATTGCATGCGACCCATATATAATTAAATTTATCATACAATTGATCCCTCTTTTAATACGTCTTTTCACGTAATTTTTTTTATTTTGTCTAAATCTTATATATTATTTTTTTATTTGTCTTATGTTGCAATATTTTTTTTGGAGTCAATAAAAATCAATACCTCAAATTTTAAATTATAAAAAATACGATACTATGTTATAAAATTATTTTTTCTAATAATTTAAGCTCATAAAAAAGGCATATGATTTGAATAAAATTATCTTAAATTTGCTACGTATGATACATAGTTTAGAAAACAACAATAAAATGATGAGATTTTTTTCGAAATAAAATAATACGATATCTTTCTTCTGATACATATATTATGGGTATTATTATATACGTGTGTATATATATATATATTCTTAAAGGAAGACATGAATTCAGCTGTTATTTTCATATCTTTTTTTACTCAATTTACTTTTAATTGACAGTATTTATGATATAGAATAAGAGATGTATTTTCAATTCAAATCTTTTTTTATTTTTTAAATTATCAAGACAGATTTTTTCTTCTTTTGGATTATGGAAGAAATATGATTTTGGATGCAGTCTAATTTTAAAGTGATTTACCCAAAAAATATACCTCTTCTTAGTTGTTATAAAAGCCTAGGAAGTATGGTCTTATACTATTATCATACATGCTATAATTTATGTTTGCTCTTATTTTTTTATCTAGAGAAAAAATGGATAGACAATATGATTTGTTAGAGATGATTGCACCGCCAAAAGAGAGCTGGAAGATTCATGTCAGAGTAATCAGACTCTGGTCTTTACCAAAATTCAAAGACCCCAAATCCAGTAGCTCTATTGAAATGGTATTGATGGATGAGTAGGTACTTCTAATTTATTTATCCACACAATTATTTCTCTGTTTTTATACACATAATCCCACATTTGTATGTTCCTCACTCTCATAATTATTACAATTTCAATCTCAACAGTTTTATGATTTTCTTGTGACCATTCAATTAAAAAATGAACAAGAATAAACCCCAATTGTATATTTCCTTGCAAGAAAAGCAAGAAAATTTTTTATAAAAGAATATTTTACAGTAAAAAAAGATTTAAATTTTAACTCTGTTAAATATTGTTTCATTTAAATTTTGTTTCATAAGAAAATTTATATAATTTTAATTATTATCCTTATAATGTCCTATAACAATTAAATAATACTTTAAAAATTAATGTGTCTTATTTTGGTTTAAATTCTGCATTAAAGAATTTTATTAAGGAAATATAATTTTATAAGCTAAAATAATTTATCAATATGATTGTATTACATAATATATTTATATTTAGTGTATTTCATTTGAATTGGCTGATGCGTCATTTTTTGTTATAGGTATAGAACTAAAAAAAATTGTATTATTTAGTAAAATTTTTCTTTAATTTGTTATTGGCTCTGTTTTGTTTTATTTAATTATCTATGTTTTTTGGTACATGCTAATGACATTGAAAGTACTTTCTTTTTATTTTGATACAAGTCAAACATGACTCTAATATATAATTAGATAATTATGGATATTGTTAGCGTATAATATATATATATATATATATATATATATATATATATATATATATATATATATATATTATTTTAGATGTTATTTTTTTTTATTAAAATTTATTGAATACTTTTAGAATACAGATTTTTTGACTATATGATTATATCTGCTATTTCTGTAATTGACTAAAAGAACAAGAAAGTAATTGACTAATTGACCTGTATATCAAACAATAGTCATTGGCGTTCAGCGACCTTACTCCTCAAGTTATTATTATTTGGGTGGGGATCAATTATCGTATTTTAAAGAAGATACAATAATTTAAGCTTCTTGGTGGTGTTTTTTTTTTTTTTAAATGTTCGACATAGATTCCAAAATACCAGTACACTTAACACTTTTTTTTCTTCCAATTTTATAATTTAGTATTAACTCGAAGGATAGCGATTTTACCAACTTCTAATTAATAGAGTCACTTATTTATTATATGCTATTTTCAACTTATTCTTAATGAAAAAAATTTTATGAAAAATAAAATAATCAAATAAAAAGATTTCATTATCAATTTTAAGAATAATAAAATTTCAATATTCGATTATATTCTCATGTAGCATTATTTTAAGATTCTAATACTGAACTATTAATTTTATTAAAGGTGACTTATGTTTAATTGTCTTGATTTTTAATAAAATTAATTAAATAAATTATATAATTTTGTGGAATTATTCCAATTATATTATTACTTAAAAAAATTTTTTCTCTCTGTTGATAAAAACTCTCTTCTTTCTCCTGGTAACACACAGTTAGATGATGTGGGAGAGTTGCTGCCGTTGTCTCTACTTTGACAACAGTGACCCTCCACTCTCCCTTCTCCCCCCCCTCTTAAGATCGAGATTTAGAGAAAAATTTTGATTCATAAAGTTGTTTAGAGATCAGAAAAATATTCAGAAATAGGAGTGGTTCACGAAGAAGATGGCACAAATTTTAAACAATCATAACATAGGACCGATATATATTAATTTTAGGCCATAACTATTTATTAACAGTATTTTATATTTTTATTTTTAATATATATGAAGTAACTTTATCTTCAATATGATGAAGTCATGTCACAATGAGATCCCCATCTTGCTTGCGACTTACATGTATCAGAAAAATTAATCTTTGCCTTCTATTTTGTTGTATTTTATTTCATGAATTTTTTAGGTAATTTAGTATATGTCCTCATTAAGAGTCAATTTAAATGAATAGAATTCAATCCAAATACCAAGTCTTTCAATAAGTGTGACTAGCACGCATATATATATATATATATATATATAGAAAAGAACAAAATCTAGGTACAAAATATAAAACTAACTCTTCCTTTTGTAAAAAATGTACACCAGAGAAAAGAAAAAGATTCAAAAGGTTTCACTGTTGGCCATGAGGAACTATAATGGAAAAGAGAATCATTTAAATTGAGAATGGAGGGAGGGATATTTGGCCAATAAAAAGGGAGTTTTGAGAGACTTTTAGCAAACTTTTTAAAATGTTCTAATTAGATATACAGTTAAAATTAAATATTCTAATTATTCTCAATATATAGTTAAATATATGTTTAAAATATAACGATAGTATATATTAAAGTATTAAACATTTGAATCCATTATGTGTATATTCTTCCTTTGGTTGCATATAAATCTGTTATTAATGCTTAATACTTAATATTCTAGATTTAAATCATATTTTTTATTTATTCGGTTATAAATATTGAAAGAAAATTTTTATATAAATTTTGTTTGTTTATTTAGTTGGAGCTTATTGGTACTGGGTGTAGAAAGTGAATAATAAAATTTTTTTTCTTTGTGAAAAAATAGGGAACAACTATGCATGCTTCTGTAGGTGAGGATCTGATAACTGTGTTCGAGTCATTGATATCGGAAGGAACTGTGTATGTTTTTACATACTTTGGAGTTAACAACAACTGTGGGTTGTATCGCACAACATCGCATCAATTTTGGTTGTTTTTTTAAGATAGAACTACTGTCTTACCCTCTTTCTGTGATGCAATACCGTTATATGGTATTAAGTTGGTCCCTTTTAGGGAAATTATGGGATACTCTCCTCATCATCCTTTTTTGGTTGGTAAGTGTATAATTTATGGCAAGTACACAAGTTGATTTTTTTTTTTAATTATGACAAAATATCACTAAAAGGTGTGATTTGGGCACATTTTTCTGTTTGATATTTATTTAAGACGTTGCTGGAGTTATGGCCGGCGTAGAGGGTGAGATGAATTTTAACACCCTAATATTCAAATCCTTATGCTCGAGTCATAAGTCAATGATATTACGGTGGTACGACTCTCAGGTGGATTTTTAATAAATAAATATAGGTAATTTCGAAAGGAGTATTAATCGAGAAGCCTGAAAAGAGTAGAAATAAAATCGCGAAGATGTATCTCTCACGTTTCGACAACAAAAGATAAACCGTGAAGCCGAAAACGATATACGGACAAGGCGTAGAGGAGATAAAGAGATAGATAACAAATAGATATATATAACATAAGTAAATAGCTACTAGTCGCGACCCGCGAAGTTTAGGTCGGCTAGAGTACATTATGAAATTAGTTGACAACAGTATATCCTAATCTCTCCCGAAGGAAACATGAGAGCCTCTATAGGAAAATTCAAAGAGTTCAATACATAATATAAACTTTCCAAAACAAAGGTGGAGAGATTCTAATCAAAACACAAAGTAGAGGAAATAAAGATCTTCGCCGTCTCTCAGACGACCCACAACTCACTTCTGAGCACCTGGACCTGTATCTGAAAAACAAGAGATATATACGGAATGAGAACCCCGGGCCCATGGGTTCCCAGTACGGTAAAAGTGCCAAATAAATTCAATGTACTGCAACAAAAACTCACTAAGCATCCTAAACTTTTTCACCAATTATTCATCCTAGGTTCTCGCTAATCCATGAATAGGCAACTGTCATAAGGGAGTGCTAAATTCAATTCATGTTTCATATGTTTCCCAACTCACTGACTCTTCCACGAATCAGACTCAGAATCATAAGCAAAACCATCACCAGCTGTTCTGCCTCAGCAGTTCTATATCAATACATCATCATGCAATCGCATCATCAATTCATCCCATCAAGAACAACCCTCACACCCACCGACACCAGCATGAGGGGCCTCTCAGTTGTACAAACACAAGCAATACAGGCAAGTAATACACAAACATGATACAAGTAGAACAAGTAGCATATAGTCAGGTAACATGGCATATATGATGTAGAAATCCAAGACAAATGGCAAACCCAAACAATTCAAACATATGCATATGATGAATGCCTGCCCTATGGCTGATGATATCATCTGTCGGTTATATAGCCAACCTGACATATCCTGGTAGCTAACCATTGGACAGAAACACCCCTTGCGGAGCAAGTAGGTTTGAGCTACAACCCCCTTGCTACTGCCCGCTCAACCCAGAGCCAGTGAAATAATCACTACTGCGGCTACTACCCAGGCGGGTGTCTAAAAGCTCAACCTGGAGCGAGTGGATTCACCACTACTGCCGCTACTACCCAGGCGTCGCAATCTCTGACCTGGAGCAAGTGGGACGAACCACAACCCTTGCTACTACCCAGGTATCTCAAGCATTGGCCCGGAGCAAGTGGGACGAACCACAACCCTTGCTACTGCCCAGGCATCTCAAACATATATTCATTCAATCTCAATTCATATTATCAACATTCATTGTTACCAAATCTCAAACATTAACTTGGAGCAAGTGGGACGAACCACAACCCTTGCTACTACCCAAGTATCACAAATAAACATTTATTCATAATCACCCTTCATTATTATCAATCCTCAGACAATGACCCGGAGCAAGCGGGACGAACCATGACCCTTGCTACTACCCAGGTATCACAAATACACATTTATTCAAAACCCCACGATTAAACTCGTTTATCATAATCCTCCTTTTCCGTCTCATACCCGGAGCAAGTGGACAACGCCACTGCCTACTACCCGGGGTCGCACATCACATTTCAATATTTTTTCATTATTATCCATTTAACATATTCATTCATTAATCATATATGCATTTATACTCAGCCATAAACAATAATGGCTTTGCCGTAACCCGGCAATAACTCAGCCATCCGGCTCATCGTCCAATCAAGAACGGGCCATTTATCAATAAATATAGCCCTCCGGCTCATGGCATACACGGTACTTCCACCGTCATCCTCCATATCTCATATAATCATCTTTGATCATCATTGATCATAACTTTTCCCCTTGCTTCACTCGCAAGTTACCACATCCCCTAGCTCATTGCTAGGCATATCAGAATGATTTAATACATAAGAGGTGAGATCGGAGGCTTAGAAGTATGAGATTTGGCTTTTAAAACTCAAAAATCAACTTTGGCATGAAAACAGGACCACGCATACGTGCACTCCACGCGCACGCGTGGATGGCCACAAAACTCATCGACGCGCAAGCGTCATACGCGCGAACGCGCGGGTTGAAAAATAGCCAAACGACGCGCAAGCGTCAGCCACGCGTACGCGTGGATGCTCTTGCGCCCCAGGCACAAAACTGGCACAACTCTCGGGAAAATAGCTGGGCATTTGGTGCAGCGCATCGACGCGCCCGCGCACACCACGCGCACGCGTGGATGGTGCTTTCTGGAAGAACGGCGTGCACGCGCCAGGTGCGCCTACGCGCGTAGGGTCGTTCTGCTAAAAATTTTCTAAGTTAAAAGCTGCAGAATTTACAGATTCAACCCCCAATCTTCCGACGGACATAACTCTCTCATTTTAAATTGTTTTTCACCCGTCCTTCGAACGGCATGGACATCCCGGATCCAATTTCATTTCTAAACTGATTTGGTAGAAAACAGAGATCTGTAGTCCAGGTTATGTCCCGTCAAAGTATGCCCCAAAACCATGTTTCCATATAAAACCACAAAGTGCCATTTTCAAAACAAGCCATTTTCAACTCTTTTTAAAATCAATCAAAACATGCCAATTTCAGCCTTTTCTTTGAAATCAATCAAAATATACCAAAATCAACATCAAGCCTCCTCAACTCGCACGTTGACACTTTCTCAAACTCAAACACATTTACATATCATATACTCTTTCTCATGCCAAATTTCAACAACACTATTTCCAATCAACCATCATTATACATAATCAATATCGTACTCACTATCACGTGGCTTTACCCACAAATTAACCTTAATCATTCCTCAAGCATATATCACGACAAACATATCTCTAATGCATCATCATACCATCAAGGCATCAATAATCATAATCACATATATGACCATATAATATATCTCAACCAAAACCAACATACCTCATCTATATAATTGCACCCAAATTTACCAAATCCTATACCTCAACTCCTCAAACCTTATTATTCAATAACCAACCCAATCATTCATATATTCATTATCTGAAATTCATCCAATCACTTGTGCCATCATACAATGCACACATCGACTTACCTTTCTTACCTCTTTCCGGCCTCCGGCCCAAAATTCACGGCCTCCGGCCCATTTTTCATAATTTAAATGCATAAACCACAAATCAATACTCATTACCCAGTACATCAAATTCTCAATACACCAAGCATACAAGGTCACACAATTCTCAACCCAATCATTAATTCACATTACATATCAACTATGTATATTAGCACCAACCATTTACACAATCCAAACTTAATCCTAGGGGCATCTAGCCTAGGAATTCTCATCACAACACACGGTACTTAAATGAAACTTAAACCGTACCTCTTGTAGCCAAACCAATTGAGCCTCTTCTATGGAATTCTTCACCAACCTTAGCTCCAAGCCTTACCAAAGCTCCTCAAGCAATACCAATCTCCCAATTGTGCACCAACATCACCAAATACACTAACATAACCAATGTCACATACATACATCAACCTAGGGCTCATAAAAATGACAAATCACAAGGGTTTGATCACTTCTTACCTCAGCCCATATGAAGTAGGGGTAGAACCCACTTAGAATCCATGTTGGAGTATCCCTAAACACCAAAAATCACAAGATTTCAACACTAACTACCCAAAAACGTGTAACAGTGGGGAATTTCGAAAACTGGGCAGAGATGAATGAAATACTCACCACCAAACTTAGATAGAATTGTAGAGGATAAGAAGAGCAACGCGTGGCCGCAAACGGCTCGTCAATCGGAGCTCCGTAGCTCAAGTTATGGTGGTTTGAAGATCAAAGAGAGTTAGGTTTTCTCTCTTCTCTTCTCTCTTCTCAAATCAGCGCCCCAACCCTTCTTTTTAGGGTAAAATGAGCTGAAATGCTCACAACTAATGTTTATATATGTTGGGTCTTAGGCCCACTTAGGTCCGGTTCACTTATTTTTGCCCATTGGCCCAATTTTGGGCCAAAACCTTTAAGATTAGCGCTCTAAATCGCACTTTAAATATTTCTACCTTCCCTAATTATAATTCCTCATTTCTTAATCTTATTTACCCATAATCAATTTCCTCAGTTGTAGTACCAAACAGATCTCAGCTGGTACTGCCGGTCAAAATTCCACTGCGCACTTTTACGCAGAAAACTAATATTTTCCGACTCGAAAAAATTCACTGAATCCAAATATCATATTTAAATTATCAAATTCCAATTGCCAAATCTTCCAACCATATTCGCTCCTATTTAATTTATTATTTACTAAATTTCGGTTAGACCGGGTATTACATTCTATCCCTCTAACAGAAATTTTCGCCCTCGAAAATTCCATCCATCACTATCCTCTCCCTCTGCCAAGCCAATTACCACTAATCACAGCTCAACTCCAAGCATAACCTCCAAACTTACTTTCTTATTCTCAAACCTTCGAATTTCTACATGACTTGCTGTTATAAAGTCTCTGACTCATCAATCAAAAACCCCTTTCATTTCTAGAAAGCAAATGAGTTTGAAATAAAAATTTAACAAAAATCATGAGAATCCGCTTTCCTTTAATAATCTATAAAAGCATTCGAGACACATCTCTTTCGTTAAAGTTACTCATATAAAAAATTATCCTCAAAACCATAACCAGCACTCTTTCAAATTTTTTGGAGAAAAATTTTCAACAGTACCTCCCCAAAAATTGGAGTTTACCACCCGTCACGGGCTCCCTCAAACCAATCTCAGTACTGCATCTATATTTCAATTTAGTGGCTTTCACATTCGTCTTTCAAAACCAATCATTATAAATCTCAATCTAATTCCAAGGTCACTATGACCAAACATCATGGTACTCATCTCTCAAACACGACAACTCGCACTCTCTCATCATCTAAATCCAATTATGCATCAATGATAATTTCCTCATCCGTTTCAGAACCATCAAGGCTCACAGCCGCAATTAATTCCAATTACCTAGAATCATTATCTGCATAAGCTCACTAAACTTTTAAGTACTCAAAGCATAAAGCATTTCCAATCATGCTCTACTTTTCCTTATTATTACCATACTATGCTAACGCTTTAGCAAGCTTCCGCTATGCCACCTTGATTTCTCGTCAAGTATTAGTTCCATCACTTATTTCCTCAAGTACTAAACCACCACTTAACTTGACCGACAATTCGAATTAACGTTTCCAAATCCATCATTTAGGACCATCCCTTATCTATTTAAATCAAAGGAACTAAAAGTCACGAGTTCAATCCATTTCACCAAAAATCCAGAAATCAACCAACTACATAACAAACACAACACATCATTCTTAACAGAAAGTCATTTACATCATAGGCATTTATCCATTTGTATTAAGGCAATTACCTCAATCTTACTGTCGCAATCGGCCCGCATCCTGACTCTCTCCTTGTTGGCAATTTCTTGATACATGCCCTGGTAACCCGCACTTGTAACATACACCTAACCCCAATCGGCACGGCCTATTTGGGTGATGACTTCCACATCTCTGACAGCTTGAAACATCAGAAGCAGCCGCTGCCCGTTTTCCCTTACCATTCCTTTGGGACTCCTTACTCGTCGCAAAGTTATTCTGTCCTTGGGGAAAGTGTTGTACGTATCCTCTCTCCTTAAACTCTCGACCCCTTGGTGCGAATCCTTGGTTGTGCTCTCTATGACTTCCCTTCTCTGCAACCCTCCTTTTCACACACTCTTCAGCAATTCTGCTCTTATTCACTAACTCTGAAAAAGTTCGGATCTCCATTGGTCCCACTGAACTTAAGATGTCGCTCCGGAGCCCTCCTTCATACTTAATACATTTCCATTCCTCGAAGTCTCCCGGAGCTCCTTGACACATGCGGGAAAACCTGAATAGCTCCTCAAATTTGTCTGTATACTCAGATATGGACATAGCACCTTGCTTTAGCTGCAGTAACTCCAATTCCTTGGCTGTCCTGGCGGAATTCGGAAAGTACTTCTTATAGAATTCCACCTGGAAGGCATCCCAAGTGATATGATCATTCCCCTGTTGCAGGAGACGTCGAGCCCCTTGCCACCAATGTGATGCTTCCCCCGTGAGTAGATAGGTAGCGAATTCAACACGCTGCTCTTCAGGCACCAACTGCGCTTGCAGTGCTCGCTCCATGGCCTGAAACCAAGTATCAGCTTCAGTCGGATTGGTGGTTCCCTTGAACTTAGGTGGATTAACCTTTAAGAAGGTTTCCAGTGTCATCGGGCCCTGAGCTTCCCTTCCGCCATTGCCATTATTGTTCATCTATTGCCCAAGAGTCTCCGTAGTGGCCTGCATAGCAGCAGCCATATTCTCCAATGCCGCCATAAGGTTTACCGGGTTATTCGGGTTGATTTTCGGTTCCTGCGTATTAGTACGATCTCTTTCACGTCCCCGACCGGGTCCACGAGGTGCCATCTGGTTCCTATACACACCAAACAATTGATATCAAGTTGATCAGTCTCAATATCGGAAGTATAGTGCTTCAAAGTACCAAAGGTACACTCATGGACTTCATGCTAGATGTATCGATTGGATACCCTAACTAGCACAGGCACAGACTCAGAGTATGCATTGAAGCATAAGCAGTTCCATCCCTCAGGCTCACGAGAACGAACTGCTCTGATACCATAATTTAACACCCTAATATTCAAATCCTTATGCTCGAGTCATAAGTCAATGATATTACGGTGGTACGACTCTCAGGTGGATTTTTAATAAATAAATATAGGTAATTTCGAAAGGAGTATTAATCGAGAAGCCTGAAAAGAGTAGAAATAAAATCGCGAAGATGTATCTCTCACGTTTCGACAGCAAAAGATAAACTGTGAAGCCGAAAACGATATACGGACAAGGCGTAGAGGAGATAAAGAGATAGATAACAGATAGATATATATAACATAAGTAAATAGCTACTAGTCGCGACCCGCGAAGTTTAGGTCGGCTAGAGTACATTATGAAATTAGTTGACAACAGTATATCCTAATCTCTCCCGAAGGAAACATGAGAGCCTCTATAGGCAAATTCAAAGAGTTCAATACATAATATAAACTTTCCAAAACAAAGGTGGAGAGATTCTAATCAAAACACAAAGTAGAGGAAATAAAGATCTTCGCCGTCTCTCAGACGACCCACAACTCACTTCTGAGCACCTGGACCTGTATCTGAAAAACAAGAGATATATACGGAATGAGAACCCCGGGCCCATGGGTTCCCAGTACGGTAAAAGTGCCAAATAAATTCAATGTACTGCAACAAAAACTCACTAAGCATCCTAAACTTCTTCACCAATTATTCATCCTAGGTTCTCGCTAATCCATGAATAGGCAACTGTCATAAGGGAGTGCTAAATTTAATTCATGTTTCATATGTTTCCCAACTCGCTGACTCTTCCACGAATCAGACTCAGAATCATAAGCAAAACCATCACCAGCTGTTCTGCCTCAGCAGTTCTATATCAATACATCATCATGCAATCGCATCATCAATTCATCCCATCAAGAACAACCCTCACACCCACCGACACCAGCATGAGGGGCCTCTCAGTTGTACAAACACAAGCAATACAGGCAAGTAATACACAAACATGATACAAGTAGAACAAGTAGCATATAGTCAGGTAACATGGCATATATGATGTAGAAATCCAAGACAAATGGCAAACCCAAACAATTCAAACATATGCATATGATGAATGCCTGCCCTATGGCTGATGATATCATCTGTCGGTTATATAGCCAACCCGACATGTCCTGGTAGCTAACCATTGGACAGAAACACCCCTTGCGGAGCAAGTAGGTTTGAGCTACAACCCCCTTGCTACTGCCCGCTCAACCCAGAGCCAGTGAAATAATCACTACTGCGGCTACTACCCAGGCGGGTGTCTAAAAGCTCAACCTGGAGCGAGTGGATTCACCACTACTGCCGCTACTACCCAGGCGTCGCAATCTCTGACCTGGAGCAAGTGGGACGAACCACAACCCTTGCTACTACCCAGGTATCTCAAGCATTGGCCCGGAGCAAGTGGGACGAACCACAACCCTTGCTACTGCCCAGGCATCTCAAACATATATTCATTCAATCTCAATTCATATTATCAACATTCATTGTTACCAAATCTCAAACATTAACTTGGAGCAAGTGGGACGAACCACAACCCTTGCTACTACCCAAGTATCACAAATAAACATTTATTCATAATCACCCTTCATTATTATCAATCCTCAGACAATGACCCGGAGCAAGCGGGACGAACCATGACCCTTGCTACTACCCAGGTATCACAAATACACATTTATTCAAAACTCCACGATTAAACTCGTTTATCATAATCCTCCTTTTCCGTCTCATACCCGGAGCAAGTGGACAACGCCACTGCCTACTACCCGGGGTCGCACATCACATTTCAATATTTTTTCATTATTATCCATTTAACATATTCATTCATTAATCATATATGCATTTATACTCAGCCATAAACAATAATGGCTTTGCCGTAACCCGGCAATAACTCAGCCATCCGGCTCATGGTCCAATCAAGAACGGGCCATTTATCAATAAATATAGCCCTCCGGCTCATGGCATACACGGTACTTCCACCGTCATCCTCCATATCTCATATAATCATCTTTGATCATCATTGATCATAACTTTTCCCCTTGCTTCACTCGCAAGTTACCACATCCCCTAGCTCATTGCTAGGCATATCAGAATGATTTAATACATAAGAGGTGAGATCGGAGGCTTAGAAGTATGAGATTTGGCTTTTAAAACTCAAAAATCAACTTTGGCATGAAAACAGGACCACGCATACGTGCACTCCACGCGCACGCGTGGATGGCCACAAAACTCATCGACGCGCAAGCGTCATACGCGCGAACGCGCGGGTTGAAAAATAGCCAAACGACGCGCAAGCGTCAGCCACGCGTACGCGTGGGTGCTCTTGCGCCCCAGGCACAAAACTGGCACAACTCTGGCACAAGTCTCGGGAAAATAGCTGGGCATTTGGTGCAGCGCATCGACGCACCCGCGCACACCACGCGCACGCGTGGATGGTGCTTTCTGGAAGAACGGCGCGCACGCGCCAGGTGCGCCTACGCGCGTAGGGTCGTTCTGCTAAAAATTTTCTAAGTTAAAAGCTGCAGAATTTACAGATTCAACCCCCAATCTTCCGACGGACATAACTCTCTCATTTTAAATTGTTTTTCACCCGTCCTTCGAACGACATGGACATCCCGGATCCAATTTTATTTCTAAACAGATTTGGCAGAAAACAGAGATCCGTAGTCCAGGTTATGTCCCGTCAAAGTATGCCCCAAAACCATGTTTCCATACAAAACCACAAAGTGCCATTTTCAAAACAAGCCATTTTCAACTCTTTTTAAAATCAATCAAAACATGCCAATTTCAGCCTTTTCTTTGAAATCAATCAAAATATACCAAAATCAACATCAAGCCTCCTCAACTCGCACGTTGACACTTTCTCAAACTCAAACACATTTACATATCATATACTCTTTCTCATGCCAAATTTCAACAACACTATTTCCAATCAACCATCATTATACATAATCAATATCGTACTCACTATCACGTGGCTTTACCCACAAATTAACCTTAATCATTCCTCAAGCATATATCACGACAAACATATCTCTAATGCATCATCATACCATCAAGGCATCAATAATCATAATCACATATATGACCATATAATATATCTCAACCAAAACCAACATACCTCATCTATATAATTGCACCCAAATTTACCAAATCCCATACCTCAACTCCTCAAACCTTATTATTCAATAACCAACCCAATCATTCATATATTCATTATCTGAAATTCATCCAATCACTTGTGCCATCATACAATGCACACATCGACTTACCTTTCTTACCTCTTTTCGGCCTCCGGCCCAAAATTCACGGCCTCCGGCCCATTTTTCACAATTTAAATGCATAAACCACAATACTCATTACCCAGTACATCAAATTCTCAATACACCAAGCATACAAGGTCACACAATTCTCAACCCAATCATTAATTCACATTACATATCAACTATGTATATTAGCACCAACCATTTACACAATCCAAACTTAATCCTAGGGGCATCTAGCCTAGGAATTCTCATCACAACACATGGTACTTAAATGAAACTTAAACCGTACCTCTTGTAGCCAAACCAATTGAGCCTCTTCTGTGGAATTCTTCACCAACCTTAGCTCCAAGCCTTACCAAAGCTCCTCAAGCAATACCAATCTCCCAATTGTGCACCAACGTCACCAAATACACTAACATAACCAATGTCACATACATACATCAACCTAGGGCTTATAAAAATGACAAATCACAAGGGTTTGAGCACTTCTTACCTCAGCCCATATGAAGTAGGGGTAGAACCCACTTAGAATCCATGTTGGAGTATCCCTAAACACCCAAAATCACAAGATTTCAACACTAACTACCCAAAAATGTGTAACAGTGGGGAATTTCGAAAACTGGGCAGAGATGAATGAAATACTCACCACCAAACTTAGATAAAATTGTAGAGAATGAGAAGAGCAACGCGTGGCCGCAAACGGCTCGTCAATCGGAGCTCCGTAGCTCAAGTTATGGTGGTTTGAAGATCAAAGAGAGTTAGGTTTTCTCTCTTCTCTTCTCTCTTCTCAAATCAGCGCCCCAACCCTTCTTTTTAGGGTAAAATGAGCTGAAATGCTCACAACTAATGTTTATATATGTTGGGTCTTGGGCCCACTTAGGCCCGGTTCACTTATTTTTGCCCATTGGCCCAATTTTGGGCCAAAACCTTTAAGATTAGCGCTCTAAATCGCACTTTAAATATTTCTACCTTCCCTAATTATAATTCCTCATTTCTTAATCTTATTTACCCATAATCAATTTCCTCAGTTGTAGTACCAGACAGATCTCAGCCGGTACTGCCGGTCAAAATTCCACTGCGCACTTTTACGCAGAAAACTATATTTTCCGACTCGGAAAAATTCACTGAATCCAAATTCATATTTAAATTATCAAATTCCAATTGCCAAATCTTCCAACCATATTTGCTCCTATTTAATTTATTATTTACTAAATTTTGGTTAGACCGGGTATTACAGGAAATACATGAACGATGGCAAACTTATTAACATGATGGTCATTCATATTGAGAATGACAGGTGCATTTTTTCCAACAATCCTTACTCTCCACTTAATATGTTTAAATAAGTAATCTTTTATTTTCTAAATAATTTGCATTTCTATACAGTTTACAGCTTAATATTGTTATTCTTGGACAGATGGTGGACCGGATCAAGGATTTTTTAGCATCGGGCGATCAACAACTACCAATAGTTATTTTTCAATTTGCAAGAGTAAAAAATGCTGGAGGTACGTGAGTATTTGATTACTATCAAATGATTATATTCTTATTATAACTATTTCTACTAATTATTGAGATGCAAAATGGGTGGCTCATGAAAGGTTGTCAATAGAAGGAAGGTTATGCCATCAATATTTTCATATAGTAAAAACAGTTGAGATAAGTAGAGATTTTTTTAAATATCATTGGAAATTCTCTTTTTTGTTTTTAATTTCTAAAATTTAATTGGTTGAAGTGATACAAACTATTATTATATAAAATTGGATAAACGAGGTATCAGCAGTTTTTTTTTTCTTCGTTGATTGTAAATCCTATGTTGAATTACTCGAGAATTAATTAATCAATATATAATTTTAAACTATATTTCTGTTATTATATAATACTTTTTATTATTTTATATTTGCATTAAATATTTTTTTTTATATGTCATTGCTAAAATAAAAAGTTTTAATAATTAATTAGGTTCACGGTAGGTTATAGTTATTTTTTAAAATCTAAGTATACTTTTGGTTACCTTCCATTCGATAATTCTTTTGTCATGTATAATTGTACAACTCATTTAAACAATGATTGTTATATATAGGTACCAATATTGTGCAGAACATTATGTATGGTACTAGACTCTTGATAAATCCAGATATTCCTGAGGTTTTGATGCTTCGAAAAAGGTATTGTAACAATATTGTGAATTATTTATGGTTGTGCATATTGACTGTATTTTTGTGGCATCGTGATTGATAAGTAGTGTGTACTATAGAGAGATCTCGCAGTACCTGTCTGTGGTTTCTGGCAAACCAGCATATCTTGATGAAGATGAAGTTTTATATTCCATTGGGAGGAAGACAATAAAGGAGTTACGTGCTGCTGCGGATGTGAATGCTTTATATAAAACTACTTTTTTTCGTTTGGTTAATTTTTTTTTAAAAACTTTCAAACTGTTCCTAGATAGGTTGGATTCTATGTTGTTCGGGCCACTGTTCTTGATGTTGAACCCGTTCCAAGTTGGTGGTATAAATCATGTGTTTGCAGCGTGAAGGCAGAAGCTAATGCGGATGAATACTTCTGCGATGGCTGTAATAAGGACGTGAATAATGTGCTTGACAGGTATTACTCTAATTAGATTTATTTGTGCAATCTTTTCATAAAAATGCAATATAGTTAACTAATTGATTATGTTGATTTTTAATGATTTAGCAATATCTGGCTTAATACTAATATTTATTAAAAACAAAAACTGCTTTGGTTGATGAAAATCTGGTTTAGCCACAAAAAAAAAGCTGGCAAACAAAGATAGAGTGCACAGAAAAAAATTCATATATCTACAACACTTTTATACCAAAGTCTCCTTTGCTAGGCTAAAATCTAGAAAACTGATAAATCTAAAAAAAATTGTGTTTGAGCATCTAAATTATGTTGAATATCATTTTTATGATTTTGTTGTAACTAAAGGGTGATAGGCCAGGTGTTAATTGATGTTTTTGAATTAAAAACAAAACAGGTATAAGTTAAATTTGCTGGTTTTTGATGGTACTGGTACAACAAACTTTGTTGTGTTCGATAAGGAGGTCGCAGCACTATTCAGACGAACCTGTACTGAGATGGTGAAAGAGTTGAATGTACGTGAAACCAATTTCGTTAAACACGTTATGATTGTCAATAAAATATGTTTGTTTATTTAGAACGATATAAATGTAAAATTTTTGGTGTAGGAAAAAGGGAAAGCAAGCAAAGATCTTACTGGTTTTAATGAGTTTTTCCTTGATAAGGAGTTTCTATTCAAGGTCGAAGTAGAAACTACTGAATGGTGCGATTCTTATGATGTATCGGTGATACGTTCTGATTCTACCAATTTACCGAGGTGGAGGGACACTCAAGGCCCGGTAAAATCTGGTGTACCCCGTGCTGGTCCTATTAACCCTATGCATGTATGATTTTTTCTTTATTTTTTGTTGATTTTTAGACTATGTATATTAAGGCTTAATTTGCCAAATATGAGATGCTGTTTATTTATTTTTTTCATTGTTTTTTATGTAGCCTCGAGGTGAAGATGGATGTTCTGTTTGTGATGAGTCACCTGATCCAATTGTGAAAAATTTGTCTGTTATTAAAAGACCTGTTGTGAGGGTATTCATTTAGTCTTCACTTATATGACCTCTTTTATATTTTGGAATTTATTTTTTGGTTAAAATCTTAATTATACTTTCTTGTTTTGTTTTGTTTGAAGCGTCTGTTGGATGAGTTCAACATGTCTGGTGCTCCTTCCATTAAAAAGTAGCTGCTGTGAAACATGAGGTTTTTCATGTAATGGAGATAAAGGAGCATGTTTTAAAGGTTTGGTGGAGTCTTGGCTATGACTATTGTTTATTGAGAGAATAGATACTATTCAAATTTTAAAATATTTTAAATTAAATAATTGTTGTTTTGTTTTATTTAATTATCTATATTTTTTGGGACATGCTAATGACATTGAAAGTACTTTCTTTTTATTTTGATACAAGTCAAACATGACTCTAATATATAATTAGATAATTATGGGTATTGTTAGCGTATAATATATATATATTATTTTAGATGTTATTTTTTTTATTAAAATTTATTGAATACTTTTATAATACAGATTTTTTGACTATATGATTATATCTGCTATTTCTGTAATTGACTAAAAGAACAAGAAAGTAATTGACTAATTGACCTGTATATTAAACAATAGTCATTGGCGTTCAGCGACCTTACTCCTCAAGTTATTATTATTTGGGTGGGGATCAATCATCGTATTTTAAAGAAGATACAATAATTTAAGCTTCTTGGTGGTGTTTTTTTTTTTTTTAAATGTTCAACATAGATTCCAAAATACCACTACACTTAACACTTTTTTTTTCTTCCAATTTTATAATTTAGTATTAACTCGAAGGATAACAATTTTACCAACTTCTAATTAATAGAGTCACTTATTTATTATATGCTATTTTCAACTTATTCTTAATGAAAAAATTTTTATGAAAAATAAAATAATGAAATAAAAAGGTTTCATTATCAATTTTAAGAATAATAAAATTTCAATATTCGATTATATTCTCATGTAGCATTATTTTAAGATTCTAATACTGAACTATTAATTTTATATTAGGTGACTTATGTTTAATTGTCTTGATTTTTAATAAAATTAATTAAATAAATTATATAATTTTGTGGAATTATTCCAATTATATTATTACTTAAATTTTTTTTTCTCTCTGTTGATAAAAACTCTCTTCTTTCTCCTGGTAACACAAAGTTAGATGATGTGGGAGAGTTGCTGCCGTTGTCTCTACTTTGACAACAGTGACCCTCCACTCTCCCTCCTCCCAACCTTAAGATCGAGATTTAGAGAAAAATTTTGATTCATGAAGTTGTTTAGAGATCAGAAAAATATTCAAAAATAGGAGTGGTTCACGAAGAAGATGGCACAAATTTTAAGCAATCATGACATGGGACCGATATATATTAATCATATTCTAAATTCTTCAACCTAAACTCAAAATCTGCAAATAAAAATTAGTATATGGATTTTTCCGAAATAAAATAATAACATTAATAAAAAGTGCTTTTAATTTATTATTAGTTAATTATTGAACATAAAATTATCAAATAAAACATATTATTAAATGAGAGTAATTACTGAATGAGAGTGATTGTTAGGGTGTTGGTGTTGTATGCTGCTGTGACTCATTAAAGTATGTTATATTATATTTATGACTTTGTAAATAGAAACTTTTTATTTCGTTCAAAAAAGAAAACTATTAATTTAAAATAAAATATCTTTGATTCTTTCC
Organism: Arachis hypogaea; assembly: GCF_003086295.3. NCBI lineage: Eukaryota > Viridiplantae > Streptophyta > Magnoliopsida > Fabales > Fabaceae > Arachis > Arachis hypogaea. Next base: position 24,558,137 of record NC_092055.1, on the reverse strand, counting down.
AACAAATTATAACGTATACACATTAATATTTTAGCCCAACCCAAAATACAATAGCTCTATATAAGAACTCTATAATTACATATAATCTTTCATATTCAATATTTGATTATTAGATATTCTTTTGAAGGTGTTACTGTTGCACATTGCACCACATCTTTATGTAAGTTTTATTTATTTTTTTCTTTTCAAATAAATTTTTTAAGTGTTGATTAGTCTTCTATTGATTAGTGTTTTCATTTTATTTTGTTCAACTTTTTTACAATTTTATTTTTTTTACTGTTCACATGTTATAAACTTATTAGTTTAGTAATTGAAAAGAATTAATATAATATAGCTTAATTGTTAAATATTTGAAAAAAATAAGACTATTATACACTCTCTAAAAATACTGTTACTATACAATACACTATGTTTTATGTAATTTTTATATGTTTTATGTAAGTTTCATTTTCTTTTGCCAAATAGGTTAAAGTTTGTTAATTTGGATACTAATTTTTATTATTCACTCAATGTAATTATCCAAAATTACATATTTTATTATTTATAAAATAAATTTAAAAATTACATATCACGGAGAACATGCAGTACCACCTTTTAAAAGTATATTATTATTATTACTATTATTATTATTGTTATTATTATTATTATTATTATTATTGAAGCATACCACAAAGTTGTATTTAATTTTTAATACGTAATCTAATTTTTAATATTTAAATTTTAAATGACTAAAATTATTCTGTGTTGAATATTTTGTCTTTAAATAATTTTTTTGTTATACGTTGATTAAAAAATGTGATTTATTGAATACTTCTAAATTCAAATTTATAAATTGTCGTGCAGGAATGTATATTTTCAATCAATTATTTGATAATATATAATGTAAAAATTAGTTTGCTTAAGATAGCTATATTTAAATTGGTTTGGCTTTTATATATATATATATATATATATATATATATATATATATATATATATATATATATATATATATATATCCATTTTAATTAGATTATTAATTTGTGAATTAAAAGTCACTGTTAATATATTTTTACATATTTAAAAATTAAGTTTTTTATTTTTTTAAGTAAAAATTGATACCTCATAAATTAATCAATAAATAATCAGTATTGTGAGTTAATGGATATTTAAAATTTAACTTCAAAATAAGTATTAAAATTTGAAAATTTGTATTTGTAGCTCATTGTTGCGGAAGAAGTACATTGTAGATAAGTGACTTAACAACAATAATGTATCACACTCCAATCACACAATCGAAGGTTGCAAGGTTAAGACGAAAGATAATTTTGGCAAGAAAACGAAAAAGACTTGATGATAATGAGTCTGCTTTCTTTGGTGCTTCTGGTAAGTGTTCTTCTAAAACTTCTTTAATTTTAATTTTTTATGGGAATTACAGTTTAAACTATTATTGTTGTCGAGAATATTAGCGAAGTAGTTTGTACTATACATAATTTTTTAAATATTTTAGTTTAGTGATTTAAAAACTAAAAATAACTATTCATCTTTATAATTTTTTTTAAACTCATATTTAATAAGCTATAAATTACATAAAAACTATGCAATCTTCAAATCTTCATATACTATTTAGGTTAATTAATTATTTAATATTATTTAAAATATACTCTATCATAATTTAAAATAATATACTATTTATCCTAAAATAATACATAAAACTCTATATTAATTGAGAAAATATAAAATTTGATGCTTTTGTGTATATCTATTTAACTCGATTTAAATAAATTGAAATTTTAAAATTATATTTAAATTTAGAGTTTTATTTGTTATTTAAATTGTATTGTATTTATTTTTAACTGATGACTGGTTATATTTTGAATAATATGATATGAATACTCATTGATTTAGTTTAATAATTTAAAAAATAATTCAATAAAGCTAAACCAATACAAAAAAATTTTTAACTACGAAAGTATACTACTAAAATTATATAAAATCAAATACGAGATTAGTTAATTGAATAATTATTATTTGTGTTTCATTTATTTTTTTTGACTTAACAGTGTCGAAGAACAACAATAATACAAATTTTGACGTACATAAAAATGTGCATCATATTACTACAAGTCAAAGAACAGTGTGTCGAGAAACTGGTACCTCATCTAATATTCTCAGTTTATAATCCAGTAAAGATAAATGTGACATTTTTTTCACTATAATTGACTCATATTTATCTAAATTTAATTTATATCGGTTTAATGATGAAAATTTTCTATATATTTTTCATTACTCATTCATAGGGAAGCAACTATCTATGCATGGTATACACTGTGCCTCGCATGGAATTTTTGGACAGGAAAATACTCCTCCTAATTATGTAAGACCTTCTACATCAGAGATAAGATCTAAATCTTTAACTCTACAGACGGATCCTTCATTGACAAGAACTCCACTGTCCGTGTTAACAAATAGTACGTATAATGAATGATTGCCAAATGATTCATACACCAATATTTAACAAAAAGTATACTTCATCGGAAATCATTTATATAACATAGATTTATTACAATTCTAGCATACTTCAGTGTACAAGGACCCGTCAATAATCTAACTGAAGTCGTTTCACAAAATCAGCTTCCATCACACTCCGGTTTCCACCGATCGTGCCTAACAGAAAGGTAATTTAGAAAAGATAGTTGTTATTATTATATTCTTTTTTTTTCTATAGTTTCTATGGTTTATTTGAATGAAATTTAAATTTTTTGTAAAGAAGTTCTACTATGATTGGGGTGAAAAAAGGACAATCTTCCTCTGTTGTTGCTTCGGTGGCTATTAATTTGGCACAACTTTATGAAGATGTAAATTTATCGACTGTTAAGACACATCTACCAAGCGCTGACACACACAGTGGCCAACGTGTTGATCCTTTTGTTGATGATGAAGGTAATTTCTCACTATATCAAGAATTTAAGTTTGTAGTTTGCAAGATATATGAATTATTAGTAATACATCAAAATGATTATGTTTGCATTTTTTATAATTTTTTTTACTGTAATTTTGAATGGTTATGATGATTCAATGTTGGATGTGAATATGGAAGATAATTTTATACCGTCCTCAGAAATCTTAGACGGTATGTAAAATTTTTATCTGTATGCTTATTTGCATCTGTGTACATCATGGACTAAATTGTATCGGTATGACAACTGAGTAGCTAAAGAGAGTTCATTCGGCAGATGTATGGGATATAGGAAATCCTATTTATCAATGTCAACACTGTAAAGCATGGATGTGGTCTGGAGAAAGACTTGCTAAATCCAAACAGTCACCCCAACCAAAATTTTCATTATGTTGTATGGAAGGAAAGATCGAGCTTCCTCTACTTTCTGTGCCTCCTGATGGGCTCATTCAACTTCATACTGGAGGAGATCAAAGAAGTATTCATTTCCTAAAAAATATAAGGACACTTAATTCAATGTTTTGTTTTACATCAATGGCTGAAAAAATTGACCGCGGGGTGAACAATGGGACTGCTCCTCCAATTTTTAAGCTTGGGGGTCAAAACTACCATAGCATTGGTAGCTTACTTCCTCCTGATAGTTTGCGACCAACATTTGCCCAGCTATATATCTATGACACAGAAAATGAGATTGATAATCGAATAGGCACACTTCGGTAATTTTCATGCAACCAGTCAAATTTTTTAGTTATTTCTTATCTGTGAGAGAAAATAACATAAATTTGATTTTTTTTTTCGCAGTTCCAATGAAGCTATAAATGAGCGGGATAGGGAAATTGTGGCAATATTAAAAAACATGCTAGACAGATATAATAGTTTGGCAAAGAGTTTTCGCTATGCAAGAGATAGATACCAACAGGAAAATTGCACAAACATAAAGTTTAAGTTGATTAGTAAAAGGACTACAGATGGCAGGACATACAACTTGCCATCTGCATCTGAAGTGGCTGCATTGATTGTTGGCGATGTCAAACAACTTAGCAAGGATAGAGATATTATTATAGAGAGTCAATCTAGAAAGTTCCAGCGGATTGATGTTTTTCATCCGTCTTATTTAGCCTTGCAATATCCATTGTTGTTTCCGTATGGGGAGGATGGATTTCGTTTGGGTATTGCAACATCAGATTCAATCTCCACTAGACCTACAAAAAACAAAACAAAACAATCACTTTGCGATAATTCTTTGCTTTTCGATTACAGAAAAGGACGGGTGAATCTCCGTTAATTCTGAGATCAAAGAGATTATTCCAACAGTTTCTGGTAGATGCCTACACAATGGTGGAATCAGAGAGGTTAAAATTCTTTAGGTGTAAACAACCACAGTTGAGGGTTGATAAATACAAATGTCTGCATGAAAGTCTTATAAACGGGGATGTAGATGCTGCAAGGCTTGGCAAAAGAATAATACTTTCCAGTACATTTACCGGTGGACCTAGGTATATGATGAATAATTGTAAAGATGCGTTTGCAATTTGCAGATATGCAGGATATCCTAGCTATTTTATCACCATGACCTGTAACCCTGAATGGGATGAGATAAGAAGAGAAGTGACTTCCATTGGATTGAAGGCAGAAGACCGTCCTGATATATTGTGTCGAATTTTCAAGATCAAGCTTGATGGTTTGATAGATGACCTCAAAGAGGGAAAAATCTTTGGCAAAATTTTGGGATGTAAGTATGTGTTTATGCAACGCTTTATTAAAATCCTATGTTGTAATGCTTTGCTCATTTGTCTTTTTCAATTTTCAGACGTTTGTACTGTAGAGTTTCAAAAGAGAGGGCTTCCGCATGCACATATCCTTTTATTCATGAGTAACGAGTTCAAGCCACAAACACCAGATGACATAGACAAACATATAACAGCTGAGATTCCTGATGAAAATGAAAGGCCAAATCTACATAGAGCTATTCAAAATTACATGGTACATGGTCCATGTGGTCCATACAACAAGAATTCACCTTGCATGAAGAATGGATCCTGTTCAAAGTTCTATCCTAAAGAGTTTAGACAGCGAACACTCATTGATGAGGCCGGATTTTCCAAATATAGGCGTACTGATAACGGTCGAACTGTGAAGAAAAGAGAATGTGTACTAGACAATAAGTTCATTGTTCCGTATAATCTAGAATTGTTGCTCAAGTTTGGGTGCCACATAAATGTGGAATACACATGCCAAACAAGTTCTATTAAGTATCTGTTTAAGTATGTACACAAGGGTAATGACCGTGTAACAGCTACTCTATACAATGTTGGTGATCCGTCAGAAGCCACACAAGTTGTTGACAAAATTAGGAATTACTACAATTGTAGGTATATTTCGGCATGTGAGAAAGTCTGGCGTCTATTTGGATACGAAATCCAAGAGAAAGAACCATTTGTGATTAGACTTCCATTCCATTTGGAGGATGAGCAACCTGTGGTTTATGGTGAAACTTCTAATGTGAATGATATCGTCGAAAGAGCAATATCTCATAGGTCCATGTTTTTGGGATGGATGGCAGCGAACATGTCATATCCTTATGCTCGAAGTCTGACTTATGCTGAGTTTCCAACCAAGTTTATTTGGAAGGACGATTCTTCAAAGTGGTTTCCTCGAAAGAAAGGCTTCGCAATTGGAAGGTTGACTCATGTACCTGCAGGTAATGACGAGTTTACATTCAATTTTGATCTTACTTATTTAAGGATTTAAATTTAAAATCTTAACAGCCTGTACCCCATGTCCATTTTATTCAATTTATCTACACTAGAAAATAAATGTTCATATAACTTTCAACAGTTATAATTTGTAAATTATACGATTTTTTATTTTTTAATATTTTTTAGAAAAATTATTCTTAAGCGGATGTGAAGCTACATAATAATTAAAATAGCGTAGCTTAATCCATTTAACAACTTAAAAGTGGGATTTTAACTAAGTTTTTTGCAGCAAATACCGAAGAATATTACCAACGACTTCTCTTGAATACTCAAAGAGGATGTACGGGTTTTCGAGATATAAGAACAGTTGGAGGAACAATTTATGCTACGTATAGAGATGCATGCTTCGCCCTTGGACTCTTGCAAGATGACAAAGAATTTATTGATGCAATTAAGGAAGCAAGCTCATGGGCCTCAGGATCATATGTTAGGAGGTTATTTGTAATTCTATTAACATCCAACAATATCTCAAGACCAGAACATGTTTGGGATAGATGTTGGCATGAACTCTCAGATGATATTTTGTATCGACAGAGAGCCATGATGAACATGAGCGGTGAGTTTCTATTAATTACAATGATAAAAGTTCTTCCTTATTGATCATTTTTAGTTTGATTGAATTTTTATGGTATCGTATAATATGCAGAGTTAACAATGTCAGATGATGAGATTAAGCAGTTGTGCTTAATGGATATAGTCAAGATCTTACATTCCTATGGTAAGATCTTGAAAGACTATCCTCCTATGCCTTTAGCAACTGAAGTTGATAATTCTTTGTTAACCGAAAGGGTTATAAGGGAAGAGCTAAACTTTAACAGGGATGATTTAAAGAAAAGTGCCTCAGATATGTTAGCCATCGCAACACCTGAGCAGAGATATGCATTCGATAAAATTGTTACAGCTGTGTATTGTGATGAAGGGGTTTTTTCTTTGTGTATGGTCATGGAGGTACTGGAAAAACATTTCTCTGGAACCTTATGTCTGCTGAGATTCGCTCAAGGGGTGATATAGTGTTAAACGTTGCTTCGAGTGGTATTGCATCTTTACTTCTTCCCAATGGAAGAACGGCACACTCAAGGTTCAAAATACTGCTAAATATAACTGAGGATTCTGTATGTAACATCAAACCTGGTTCTCCTCAAGCAATGTTACTGTTGAAAGCCAAACTTATAATTTGGGATGAGGCCCCAATGGTTAGTAGGTACTGCTATGAAGCGCTTGACAAATGCTTGGGTGACATCATGAGGTGTTCTCCAACATATAGCAAAGATTTGCCCTTTGGAGGAAAAGTGGTTGTACTAGGTGGAGACTTTAGACAAATTCTTCCTGTCATTCCACGAGGATCGAGACAAGATATCGTTCATTCAACCGTGAATTCGTCTTACCTTTGGAAGTTTTGCCAGGTGCTCAAACTAACAAAAAACATGAGACTCTCTGTAGGGATGACTGCTTCAGATCAAGATCAGACAGAGCAATTTGGTGAGTGGTTATTGAAAGTTGGTGATGGTCTAATAGGTGACAATATGGATGGTGAATCTGAGATATGTCTTCCAGGAGATATTGTTATTCCTTCTTCGGACCAGGCATTTGATGAGTTAGTTCATTTTTCTTATCCAAATATTCTGGAAAACATGTCCTCAAAGGATTTTTTCAAAGCAAGAACTATACTGGCTCCCACACTAGACATCGTTGAAGAGGTCAACAACCATCTGATGGCTATCATTCCTGGAGGAGAAAAATTATATCTTAGTTCGGATTCCATATGTATGGATGAAGGGAATATGGAGAGTCAACTAAATCTCTATGGTCCTGAATTACTGAATAGCATAAATTGCTCTGGTTTGCCTCCACATAAATTAATACTCAATGTTGGTGTTCTGGTGATGTTACTGAGGAATATTGACCAATCCAGTGGTCTTTGTAATGGTACAAGGCTACAAGTTAGGAAGCTTGGAAATCATGTCATAGAATGTGAAGTCTTAACGGGTAACAATGTTGGTCATATTGCTTTGATTCCAAGAATGAATATGGTACCAACAAATGAAACCGTCTCAGTTAGATTCCAACGACGACAGTTTCCCATAATAGTATCGTTTGCCATGACAATTAATAAGTCTCAGGGACAAACTTTATCTCATATTGGATTGTACTTGCCCAGACCAGTTTTTACACATGGCCAACTATAAGTGGCACTTTCAAGAGTTAAGAGGAAGAGAGGTTTAAAAGTTTTACTTATGAATCACGTAGGAATGTCTGCAAATTCAACTATCAATGTTGTTTATGGAGAAGTCTTTGAAAAAATAGTATTCTAATGTAAATATTTTAATTTTATTTTAAATTCTGTATCAGTGTATAATTATTTTACTTTAAAATATATAAAATAATTATTACTTCCTTTTTTAAGTTAAACTTTGATTTTGATAATAATTTTATAAATATCTTAAAATAATAATTATTTTGTATTTTTGTTTTAAGTATCGAAACATATAAATTTTTTTCTTACTTTTATAAATTTTCCTGTGTTGAGCACGGGTTTATACACTAGTTATCTCTATAATAGAGCATTGGGAGTCTCCAATTTCTTTTATTTGTTCCATATATAGACACATGTATATTTCTTTCTTTTCATGAATAGAATTATCTGACTTTGAAAAAAATACACTACCTTTTAATTAGTCCATATGATTAGAGTAAAAGCTTAATTTAAACTAACTTGTTAGAAAATTTTTGTTTAAAAACTAATTTATTCGAGAAAATTTCTAAGGACTTTACTCTAATTTAGATGAACATTCTGATTTCAAGACACTAATATTTGAATTAGGAAAAAAAAATCTGTTGTTCTAAAACAATACATAATATTATAATCTCTAAGTCGAATTTATATACATTTGGTTCTTTCTAATGAGGATTCTTATTACTTTTAATATAAAGCCTTGTTCTAAGACGAAAGCTTCCATCTCTTGCAGTATCTAAAAACTCTTCCAAGCCAAATTCATTGTCTGAAATTTGCTCTTTTTTCGTTCTATTTATTACTCTTACATTTTTTTCAAAAGGCTTATTTGGCTTCACAAACATGAATTTTATTAAAATTTTCTTCTTCTCCTCCTTTCTTTTTATTTTCTGAATTCTCCCAATTCAGATCAAATGTTTCACGTTCTTTTTCTCTATGCAATTTAATGTCTTCAATAAGCTACTAAAATCATAGCAATCTGTTACAGAAAAAATAAAATAAAATAAAAAAATCATAATTTTCAAAAAAAAAAATTAACTAGTAAACCATTAAAATTAAATTCAGTCATAAGATTATTTTATTTAAAATTATAAATTTAAAATTTTAAAACAATTTTATTTAGACGTAAAACAATTTTATTTAGACGCAAGTGCTGTAATTATATGCAAACCGCCGATAGGGGACACGAATTAGAGTTGAACCTAAACCGTTACCTAGTTACTTAGAAAATGTCTATGTATATATTTGGCAAACATCGTTGGAGAAAAGAGAAGTAATTCTATTTCTAAAAGCGTTCATGTGAAGCTAAAATTTACTGTGTATGCGTTCATGTCCATGGTGATTAGTTAGTGTTGGAAAATTAGACGAAAAATATAGTTATCCGTTCCAAATTTTTTTCATCAAAATCTTTTAGTACTCTCTTTCATATCTTAATTTTTATGTTTTTTTTATGTAATATATGTTGTTGGTTTTATGAAATTTTTATTTTTTCTTATCTGAATGAGTTTTTTTTATTCTTTGATATCCTCTATTGTTGTTTTATATAAAAAAAAATTTATTTTTTATTTGATTTTATAAAATTTATAATTATAATTATTATATAATAAAAAAAGTATTATACAAAAATGATAAAAAATAATAAAAAAATATTAGACATAAAGAACAATAGATGATAAAAAAAATTAATATGAACAAAGAAAAAATAAATATTGCAAAAAATAATAATATACATAAAAAATCAGAAGTGAAATAATATAAAAATTATTTATGATATAAATAAAATAAATACAATAAAAAATAAAAATATGAAAGAGAGTATTATAAATTTTATAATGTCAAACAAAAAAATATTTTATAATTTTTTTAGTATTATCAGTACTCTGTAATTTAAGATTATTTTAAACTATAAATTTTTATTATTTGTAATTCTCTTGTTATTTATAATTAGTTTTTTATTTATTTTATACTTTTTGATAGGATCATAATTCATATTATGCAAAATTTTGATAATAAACGTATTATATAATAATAATTACAATTATAAATTTTATAAACTCAAATAAAAAATATTTTTTTATATAAAATAAAAATAGAGTACATCAAAGAATAGAAAAAAAATTTATATAGATAAGAAAGAATAAAAATTTTATAAAACCAACCACATATATCATATGAAAAAAAATATAAAAATTAAAATATAAAAGAGAGTACTAAAAATAATAAAAAAAACCAAATGATTGAAACAAATTTAGAAGATTTTGATAAAAAAATAATTTTAAACGAAGAAAATTTTTCATCTAATTTTCCAATAGTAACCAGCGACCATGGACATGAACGCAAAAGCAACAAATTTTAGTTTGTGCGTTTAGAGGTGGAATCACTTCTCTTTTCTCCAAGACATTTGCTAAGCGCAAATATAGGCATTTTTCAAGTAGCCAGATTGTAAAGAAATCGTCATAGGATATCGCAGTTTCTTCATCCATGTCATTCCTTCCGCTAGCGAATTCTGTGTTTACGCTTTTCAACGTAAACCGTGCTCAAATGTAAAAGTTTACATATTGTTTTACTCAAATTTTTGTTCTATTGTTAACAACAAATAAATCAACAAGTTTTGTTTCACAATCTTAATTCAAGGAGCGAAAACGACTCCTTTTGTAGGTGTCTCAAAGTCTCAATTGTAGTTTCGAAAGTAAAATTAAAGATAAAAAGGAAAACATACAAGGTGTCAGAGGCAAAGTAAAATGCAGAAATTAAAACAAACAGGAAATTAAAAATAAGATGAAAGAAGAAACATGAACGTAAAAGAGAAAAAGACGTAAAAGTAAAGAAATTTTATTAATAAAAACTGAAAGAAAGCAAAGTACAAGTGTTTGAGTTCAGAGGAATTACTTAAGATTCCCAATTTTACTCTGTGATGCCAAGGGGCTGAGAGCGTTTTGGGTCTCTAAGTGTTTTCCAAGAAGAACTGAACTGATTACAACGTGTTCCTAAAGCTCTATTTATAGACTAGCCTAATCTCAATGGGCAGTACACCACTTGCAGGAAATTTGAATTTCTTGTAGCTGTTCCCGCACTTCTTGCTTGCTGTTAATTTCAAATTTTAAATAAATAACCAACTATCAAATGATCTAATTTAATTTAAAATAAATATAAATATTATATATAGGAACATTACCAAATAACTAATTATTTCTTTTTATAATTTTTTTATAAAAATTATATTTTGTCTAACAAGATGCCCCCAAGATTTCTCACTTGAAGATATGCAATGATTGAAAGTGAGAAAACTTAGTTGTTTATTGACATTTTTTTTTATTTTTGATATTGTGAGTCAATTGACATTTTAGACACATCCGCTTGACAGATTAAATGCCTACTAGTAATAGACTTAACAAAATTTCTAAGTCTATAAAATTTTTTACATCAATAGTTGAACTGTCAATGTGGTCTATTCTTTTGTATGAAATTTTTAAGTGTGTCAAATGATATCTGTTCTAATTTCGCCACATTAAATGTGTATCAATTGACCTTTGTTTTGACCTTTAATATTTCAATTAAGAGTTTTTTTTTTGACACACACTTTCATTGTTTTAATTGACACAATTTTCCTAACTTCAGAAGTAACAAAATCTTAACTTCGTGAGGTCGTTTATTTCATATGTTAAATTCCAGGTGTCAATTAAATTTGATAAAATTTCTAATCCTATAAAATCTCCACACTAACATTCTAATAGTTTTGCCTCCAAGCGCTAAGAGACTCAACAGAATTTCTAAGTCAATTAGGCTTTTGTATTTATGAAGTACATACCTAAATATCAATGAGAGATTATTTTTGTCTAAGATCTTAAACTTGATGCATTTTTTTTTTAAATAAAACCATTCATATCTATTTTACACATCTCAATACTTTCAGGATTAAATGCCTTGGTGTCAACTGTCAGTGGCTTGACTCCAAGATTATACATCCTGAACTCCATATGCATCTCATCATAGTAACATGTACTATTATTAGCAAGAACTTCTTCCACTTCTCCATCTTCGTTCCAGAAAATCAACTTTGATGTAGAGTGGATGGAATAGCACCCATTCCATGAATCCAGTCACGTCCCAAAAGTAAGTTAAAACCAGCTTTAGAAGGAACAACAACAAATAGAGTTGGCCTATTGACAGAACCAACCTCAATTGACAGTAGAACCACACCTCTAACAGAAGAAGTCTTTCCATTAAAATCTGTCACCCCAATGCTACTTTTAATCAGATCTTTTTCAGTCTTTCCAAGCCTTCCCATCATTCTTTCAGGCATGAGATTAACAGCAGCTCCCCCGTCAACCAAAATCTTATTGACTATCCTTCCGTCAACACGAGCCTTGATATGCAGTGGACGCAAGTGTTCCTTATCATTTTCAGTAGGCTTCTCAAATAATCCTCCACCACACATATTGTCATCTAGCAATAAGCATTCGCTTCCAGGGAAGACATCATAACAATCATCTTCTAATGACTCTACTTCCTGGACTTGACTATATTCCTCAGGCAGTATTGACACCACAGCTATAGGTTGCTTAACGCCAAATATTGCTTCTAAGTTGTCATCAAAACCAGTGTCAAAATTATCAGTAATTAAATCTTCATCCTTTTCTCCCTTGTTTTCAACCATTACCCTCTTCTCAGCAAGATTCTTCTTGACATTTTTATTGCACTTAGGGTGATTAGAAGAATTGCCTGTTTCTACAGACTTGGCCATGGTTGGTAAAGGAGGAAAATCTACTCCGTGTCCCTTGTATGGATCCAAAGGAACATACTCAGGTATATTCTCTTTCTGCTCAAAAGTTATAAAAGGAGAATATTTTGGAATATTTTGACAATTTGACCAAGGAGAATAATTAGGAACCTGCTGCATGTTAGGATTATAACAAGAATAAATTGGCTTTGAGGGAACAGGCACATTTTTTGGAATATATATACTACCTCCGTCTTGTGCATGATTCATGTTCCATAACTGAGACTCATAGTACCTGGGTTTAAAAGGTCTAGGCTTCACCCATTTGTTTTTTCCTCTTGCAAAGGCAGTAGGTTGATTTTGCACATTTCTCACATTCTGGACCCATTTATTGTTTAAAATTTTGGTGGGAGGAACTCTTGTCTTTTGAGAAAATCCATCAGGTCTTCCATCAATCATGACCACAGTCTTCATCTTCTGGTTGACGGGTTGTACTCCAGTGTTGTTGACGCACTTGTTCAAAGGAGTTTGACCGCCCAACTTTTGTTTTCCCTCGGCTATCTTCCGCTTTAGCTCGTTAGTTTCATTTTCTTTTTCAGCAATCTTCTTTCTCAACTCAGCCTTTTCTTTCTCTTCAACTTTGTACTTTTCAAACTCTTTTGCAGCTTCCTTGTCAAAAACAGCATTGCACTTTGGGCACATGGTAATGGTGCTGTCAGATTCTTTAATTCTCAACAAAAATCTAACAAATCCTCACCAGGACGAGGATAAACTGGCTTCTTATCTTGTTCAAAGACTCTCAGGTCTTTATTTTCAGTTTTAGCACTAACCATCGTGGCATCAACTTCTACCATGTTGATTGACAAATCGAATGGCTCAACATAATTTGAGTCAGCAGCAAATGGTTCAGTGTCCACCTTCATAGTAGTTTTATCCTCAAACTTCAGTCTTCCCTCCTCAATTGCTTTTTGTATCAAATCCCTGAAACGGACGCAATTGTTAGTGGTATGCGAAAATACTTGATGAAACTTATAAAATTTCTTATTCTTTATTTCATCAGTTGTAGGCATCTTTTTTTCTTCAGGTAAAATAAGCTGCTTATCTTTTAATAAAACTTCAAATATTTGATCTGCCTTAGAAATATCAAAAGAATAAGTCTTATTTTCAACTTTAGAATAAGAAGAAACTTTTTCTTTTCCTTTAACAGGCTTCAAAGATTTGCATACATAAGGAGGACCCCCACGTAATTCGGCAATATAAATCTCTTTTTCATCTGAATCACTACTATCGGAAAAACAATCAACATATGCAACCTTTTTTGAACCCCTTTTAAAATTTTCTTTTTTTTTTCTTAATTTGTTCTATCTGTCTTACTCTTTCAGCTAACTGGGAAAAATCTAAAGTATGTTGATTGATAAGTTTCTCCCTAACTCCAAATTCTAACCCATTAGTAGCCATTTTGACAACTTCAGTTTCCGGAATCAGAGTAAAATACTTATTTCTCATGTTTCTAAATCGTGCCAAATAAGTATCAATGGATTCTCCTTCTGCACATTTGACAGAGAATAAATCCGTAAGACTAACTTTCAATTCACCTCGGAAAAACTGATCATGAAAATTTTTTTCTAACTGCGCCCAAGAATGAATAGAATTTGGTCTCAAGTTAGAGAACCATGTAAATGCATTTTTTGTTAAAGAAGAAGGAAAGTATCTCATCTTGAGATATTCATTAGAAGCTGCTTCCCCAATTTCAACAGTATATTGAGCAATATGCTCTACTGTAGATTCATTTTCTTCTCCAGAAAATTTTGTAAGGGATTTTGGAATTTTCCAACCCCTTGGGAGCTCTGCTTGTTGGACACACTCAGAAAAAACAGACACAAAATATGGCCTATTCAAGCAACCAACATTAAATCCCAAACGGTTTAAAACTTGTTCAACCCCTAAGTTATTTTGTCTAAGTCTTTCTAACATATCATCAGCATTTTGACCATGTCTAGGCATATGAACATCATAATTAGGAATTGCTCCACCGTTCTGATTGACATTATCAAATCTTAAACCCAAGTTATCATTTTCTTCTAAATTTATCACAGTAGCAATCTTATTGACTTGCCTATTTAATTGTTCAATTCTAGTGTTTGTGTTTTCTAGAAGAGGATTTAAAACTGTCACCATTTGATGAGTTAACATGTTTACTAGATCATGGTGGCTTTCATCCATCTGTTGCCTAATATTTGCTAAAGATCCCACAGTTTGACTAGGTTGATTAACAGGCATTGCTCTTGACATGTCAGGAAATACAGGTCTGGAATTTTCTACCCTAGTGACAGTGGACGTAGTAGAATTAGATGCACTGTTATTTTCTGTATTAATAGCATGTGAAAAATTTTGTTGTGATACGTGTAAACCTGACACCCCAGAAACAGGTACATTTGACATGCCATATGGATTTTGATAAAGAGGATTTTGAAAAGTTGAGTAGAGAGGCACAGGCAATCCTTGTGTCACCATGGAGGGGACATACCCCGATGGCAAGCCATATGGCGGCCATCCCACGGTATTTATGTCAGTTGCATTTAACCCTGTATGGGCATGGCCAACGCCATCATGCCTCACTGACATCAAGGTAGGCTCTGCGTTTGAAATCACAGGAGAATTTCTGGATTCATTTCCTCTAATCTCATCACTAGAAGTAGAAGAAAATGCTGCAGAAGTATTTGACATGTCAACTGACGCTGATTTCCTTGGCTTTGGACGCACGAACTTACCACTACGCAACCACATGCAAATTAAAAAACTCTTGATTTTTCTTTTGACAAACTACAATCTATTGACAATGTCCCACCGGGCGTGCCAATTTGTTTTACTCAAATTTTTGTTCCATTGTTAACAACAAATAAATCAACAATTTTCGAGTTTTGTTTCACAATCTTAATTCAAGGAGAGGAAACGACTCCTTTTGTAGGTGTCTCAAAGTCTCAATTGTAGTTTCGAAAGTAAAATTAAAGATAAAAAGGAAAACATACAAGGTGCCGGAGGCAAAGTAAAATGCAGAAATTAAAACAAACAGGAAATTAAAAAGAAGATGAAAGAAGAAACATGAACGTAAAAGAGAAAAAGTCGTAAAAGTAAAGAAATTTTATTAATAAAAACTGAAAGAAAGCAAAGTACAAGTGTTTGAGTTCAGAGGAATTACTTAAGATTCCCAATTTTACTCTGTGATGCCAAGGGGCTGAGAGCGTTTTGGGTCTCTAAGTGTTTTCCAGGAAGAACTGAACTGATTACAACGTGTTCCTAAAGCTCTATTTATAGACTAGCCTAATCTCAATGGACAGTTACTCTTTGTACATCACTTGCAGGAATATTTGAATTTCTTGTAGCTGTTCCCGCACTTCTTGCTTGCTGTTAATTTCAAATTTTAAATAAATAACCAACTATCAAATGATCTAATTTAATTTAAAATAGATATAAATATTATATATAGGAACATTACCAAATAACTAATTATTTCTTTTTATAATTTAAAACAAACAGGAAATTAAAAAGAAGATGAAAGAAGAAACATGAACGTAAAAGAGAAAAAGTCGTAAAAGTAAAGAAATTTTATTAATAAAAACTGAAAGAAAGCAAAGTACAAGTGTTTGAGTTCAGAGGAATTACTTAAGATTCCCAATTTTACTCTGTGATGCCAAGGGGCTGAGAGCGTTTTGGGTCTCTAAGTGTTTTCCAAGAAGAACTGAACTGATTACAACGTGTTCCTAAAGCTCTATTTATAGACTAGCCTAATCTCAATGGACAGTTACTCTTTGTACATCACTTGCAGGAATATTTGAATTTCTTGTAGCTGTTCCCGCACTTCTTGCTTGCTGTTAATTTCAAATTTTAAATAAATAACCAACTATCAAATGATCTAATTTAATTTAAAATAGATATAAATATTATATATAGGAACATTACCAAATAACTAATTATTTCTTTTTATAATTTTCTTATAAAAATTATATTTTGTCTAACACATATAATTATAGAAGTTGCATTTATATTTAGATCTTTGAAAAGTTGTAATCTGATAACGTTTTTTCTAACAAATTTTAAATACATAAATTGTCCTAAAATTATTTTTTGAAACATTTTACGACACAATAAAATTAAATTCTAAAACAATGAAATACTAACCTTTTGAGAGAGATTGAATTGCTTTAGGATCTTGAAGAATTGCGGAACCAAGAATATTGGAAGAACTCTCATTCTTTACTGTGACATCAAAATTTAACAGAGCCTTTGACATTTCACTAAAATTATCAAAGCATGAAGATTTGTCATCCGTGTTTCTTTTCGATTCTGGCTTCATGGTATAGTGTGAATTCACTTAGAAGAGAGCAATAGTGATATGAGAGTTCTTGAAGAATCTTATATATATTTTGAGAAGAGATTTGAATGGAATCGAAATTGACTTTAAATTTAAATATCGAAAATAATTGATATCTTAATTAAAACAGATTTTTATTTTATCTTTTGGGGTTAAAACAGCATTTTAATTATCTTATGTGATAAATGTATATTATTTGAATTTAGTTTACTTTGTTAAAAGGAAAGATTGTTTTTCCGAAAAAGAAAAGTTGTTGTTACTGATTTTTTTTTGTGACTTTGCTGTTACTGATTTAATTCATAGAGAACTACTTCTAGATTTTAAAAAGTTAAAAATTATTATTTTAACAGAAAAAATTACTTATAAAATACATTAATATATAATGATTTAATAAGAGATTATTGAAAATTTAAGGAGTTTAATAAAGACGAAGAAGCATTAAAGTCCCAATGAAAGGGTTGGAGGAAAGATATAAAAAAAATGACAAAAAAAATTCCCTACTAAATCTTCAAAGAATCTATCTTCGAAAACGGAAAAAAATTACTATGCAGATTCACCTTAGGTTAGATCTTTCAATCTTCTTCGTATAATAAACCTTAACAACAATCACACAATAGAAACGTGCATAAAATTACTGAAAATTTTATTCATCAAAAGTGGTGTAAATTGTTTCACCAAAAATATTTAAATAGACTCTTAACAAACTAACTCAAAGATAAAATAAAATAACTTAATTTAAATTTTCTAAAGATAAGATAACTAATTTAAATCAGAATTGATCTTATTGGATTAAATTATATTTGATTTAAATTTAAAATTTCTAAAAATACTACTAATCAAATCTTCTAACAAATCTTAACAACAAAACAAACTAAAATAAAGACCTAAAAATTCAAAAATTAATAAATTATGCCTTTTATTAAATTTAAAAAGTATTATTAGACCTTGTCCTTTCTTCCTTGGTTAGAACTTGATGTAACTCCTCATGTATAAGTGTTGCCAAATTTTTAAAACTCTCATTGAGTTTCTTTGTACTTGTTCTAGTGATAGAGCTCTCTAAAAATATGAAATTTTCATTCTATCCTTTTGTCTTAAAATATTTTCATTATCTTCCCAAGTATGTATCATGATTGATTCTTAATTTGAATATACTACTATATTATAAAGTAAATAGGTAAATAATTGTTAATTTATGATTAATAACGCTATTTTGTTTTCAAAGTATATCTTTTAATTTTTAATAATAATATTCAATGTTAATTTGAATTTAGCTAAAGAATTTTTTAATTAAAGTCCTTATTAAAAGATTTAAAATAAAGAATTTTGCTAAAAAATAGTTTTAGAATAATTATTGAAGTATTAAACACAGAAGGATAATATAAAAATTGAAAATATCCAAACTTTTTAATATATTATGTGTTTTATTTATTAAAAAAATTTAAAATCTTAAGTAATCTTAGTATATACTTAATAAAATCTTCAAATAAAAATATTTATATTTTTTCATATAGTAATTCCATTTGAATCCACTTTTTTCATATCTTTTTATAATTTTTTTTATCAAAAAGATTGAAAAAAAAAAGAAAAAAATACAAAAATTATAAATTTGAGATATGCAAAAGATATGAAATTCTAAATCACAGAATATCAGAATTTAAAATGTAGCTGAAATCTCTAACAGTTACAGGCATCAAAATGATTAAAAGAAAAGAAAATCATGATCAAAAGAATAATGTGCCAATTAAAAGAAGGAATTGTAGTGCAACATACCTTAATAGAAGAAGCAATCGTAATTTTTACCTCAGAACTATTGTGTCATGGATATGAGGAACAAGAAACACTATTGGTGTTGGGTGCTTCTCGATTTTTATTTTGACAAATATTAGGGTCATTATTTTTAATAAAAAAAATTAATTAACGTTAATTTAAATATAAAAAAATATTTTTAAATATTTTTTGTTATTTTATTATTTTTTTTCTTTTGTTCGACTTGTAGCCTATGAAGCACGGATTTGCTCATGGTGCCAGCGTATCCGTGTCGGACGCGAATTCGATGCCGACACGTGGTGGATATATTAAACGAGCGTATCAACGGTGTATCTTTTTGGTGAAGCAAAATCTGCAATTGATTTTGTGATTTTATGGCCCGATTAACTGATTTTTTCTTTTTAAATTTAAAATATTTTAAAATAAAAACAAATCAAAATTTAAATTTAAAAATAAAATAATTAATAAATCAAAACCTAAATCTACTTACCGTTTGTCTTTGGTGGCTTATTTACTCACTAGCTTAACTGTTCTTGGTTCTCTGCGTTATATTGAAGAAGAAGAATAGAAGATACAGAGGATGATGGACTTGAAGCTGTGGTGTTTGCGGATGATGGACTTGGAGGAGAAAAAATTGATACATTTTCTGTTAGCGAGATGGCAAGAGTAGATTAAAGTTTTTTTTATTTTTTTTAATAATTGCATAATTTTAAGACTTTTTTATGTAACTATATTTACTCCTATATTTACAATATGATATTTTATTAATTTAATATATTATTTAAATTTTAATTCATAACGTATCCTAAACATGTCGTATCCAATTTTTTATAAAAAAAAACGTGTCGGTATATCCGTGCCGTGTCGTGTTCGTATCGCGTGTCGTATCGGTGCTTCTTAGCTTGTAGCCCTCCCATATAAATCCTAACGCAAAAGAAAATTTTTTCTAGAGCAATACATGGATCAAATTCGGCCAATCCAAAATATGTCTTGAATCCAGACAAAATCTATTGGATAAGACTGCAGTATATTTGAATTAGGAATTTGAGTTCTGTTTAAAAATTTATTACTAGTTAATGAATTGTTGTATGTATAAGATATGATTATTTAAACTTTTAATATGTGCTTAAGTAGACGAATGAGTTAATTACTTGACCAATAAAAAAAAGTTTACATTTAAATATAAATCAAATTTTATCTCTTAATTTTAAAAAAAAATCATCTAGGAAAATAATTTTTTTTAAAAAACACATTCAAACAAATTCTACATAACATTGATATTTTTACAAAAATACTATATGCATTAATGCATATAAAAAATCAATCATAATATATTTGTGCATAAAAATATATTACTTAACTTATTTTAATGTTTGTTTTATATTTTAATATATATTCTATATGGATGGTTGATTTAGTACGTAATTTTTTGTGCACACATAATATAAGAATATTTTTAATAAATAATTGAGAAAATTTCACTCCCATCTCCTGCGAGATGCTAAAATGACGCTCCCCTCCCTTCTATTTATAAAATGTACATTCCCCTCCCTTATAACTTTTAAAAAACTCCTCTTTAATCTATTTTAAATTTTTTTGTTAATTAATGTTAATTTTATCTATTTTTCAAAAAAAAATATTTTTTACAAAAATACCCTTTAACAAATATTTTTTTATCATTAAATTTTGCTTACTAAAATACCATTCAATAAATTATTTTTTATTTATTAAATTATATTTTTACCAAAATATTTTTAAAAAATTTAATAATTAAATTATTTTTTCTTAAGATACCCTTCAATAATTTTTTAATTATTAAATTATAATTTTATCAAAATTTTGGTTAATAAATTTTTATATTTTACTGTTAATTATTTATATCAATGTATATTATTTTAAAATTAAATAAAAAAATCTTACCACTGTTAATATGTATAACAATTAATATATATTGATATTGAAAAATAATCTTACTAAGATTTTTTTAATATTAAAATAATATATATTAATATCAAAAAATTAATAGTAAAATATAAAAAAAATTTAACAAAAATTTTAGTAAAATTATAATTTAATAATTAAAAAATTATTGAAAGGCATCTTAGAAAAAATAATTTAATTATTAAATTTTTTTAAAAATATTTTGGTAAAAATACAATTTAATCAATAAAAAAAATTTATTAAAAGGTATTTTGGTAAACAAAATTAATGACAAAAAAATAAATTTTTACTAAATTCATAATCATCATTAAAGCTTAACACTATTTAATTATCACAAAAATTAGTTAACTTTTCTCTACAATCTCTGTAAATCATCACTTTTTTTTTTTTTTTTTTGGTTTCCCACGGTATCCCCCAACCCGGCAGGTCAAGGACTAATCCGTCGCAGTACTGAGCTCCATTTAAGGGTTTGCCGCTGGCCAATGGGTTGCTGCATGCACAAGGCGGGATTCGAACCCCCAACACTTGCTTAAGCGGACTAGTGAGCTAACCACTAGACCAACCCAACTTGGTTTGTAAATCATCACTTTACTCTAACCATTTTCTGCTTTCTCCAGTTTTTGTCTGTGCGTGTGCCAGCAATACAAACACGTCTCTTTCTACATATCAACAACATATTTCAGCACTCGCGAAAAAAAAAAAAAAAAGTCTTTCAACACTATAGCATTGGCCTTAATCTTAACCATTTGATTAAAATTTTTTTAAAAATATTAATTTTTTGTATGTTTTTTTTATCTTTATTAGTATTACTTTTGAACTATCAACTTCATAATTACTATGCTTTTTTCTATACACAAATACAGAGATTATTGATCTCTTCACAAAAGGCTAGTACATTTCATATTTAAAAGATTATTATATTTATTTAAAATAAGAGTAAAGCATTATAAATGATCAAATTTATTTTTGAAATATTATATATTTTTTAATTAAATTTTAATTTTTTTAAATAAAATTTATCTTTTTAAAATCTTAAGTTAGTCATATTAATTTTGTTGTTAATTTTTTTATTTGCTGTGTCAAAATTTATTGACATTAAATAACGTCACAATGATTACATCACATTCTTAACAATATTATTAATCTTAAACTAAATCAAATTAATATTAAATTAAAAGAAATCTTAAGACATTGTTAATTTCTTAAGTTAGATAATTATTTGTCAAAAAAACTTTAAATATTTATAAAATATAAAATATATATTAAACATCGGATAATAGGCAACTATATAATTAAAAAATTATATATAGACATTTAGTTTTATTTCTTAAAAAAAATATATACACAAACTCTAGCTCACCCACATTGCTGGATCTTCATATATATAAAAACAACAACTAAAAATGATTAATTATTTAATTCATTTAACTAAATTACCTTTCGAGTAAAGATGCATTCACCTGACCAATTACAAAAGATAGAAGCTCATACGATGATGAGATGTATTGAAGTATTGCAATAGTGTTGGCGGAGCGTGAAGTACAAGGTGCGAAAAGACATCAACTAACCCCCCAAAACGGAAACCCAAAAATCCGTTTTAAAAGTTGCAATGGTTCTTCGCTGTGATTTCGCTTTGGATTTGATTCTTACTTAGCTTCTAATGATCTGCTGTGTGAGATCTCCTTCGCCAAACTCTATGGTTAGGGTTATTTGAGTGAGTTTTTAAAAAAAAAAAAATCTTTTTTTGATCTATTTTTTTAAAAAATTTTATGTAAAAGTAAAAGTAATTTTATATTTAAATATCTCATGTAAACAAATTTTTTTATTTATCAATTATGTTTGAGTATAATAATATAAAAATATTTTTTGTATATTTATTATATAAAAAAATATTTTAAAAAAATATAAATAATAATTTTTTAAAAAAAATATTTTTTAAATCCTAAATTCTAAACCCTAAATTCAAACACATTTAAAAAAAAATTTATTTTTTTAAACAAAATAATGATACTCAAACAAACACTTAGTCTTAGTAATATCTCCTTACATGTCTCTTTCCGTGTCATTGAAAATTTGTGTTTGTTGTTGCTACTTCCTACGATTTTTGCTGTAAATTATCCCGGATCAAATGTGACTGTGTGTACATACATATATAGAACGGTTTTTCATGTTCAATAACGGATCAGATTTTAGAATTTCGACATTACACTCTTTATAGTTTGTGGATAGAGAATATTGAATACGTACGTATATGTGGATTTAGCTGTTGGAATGTTGATATATAATTGTCTTGTGTTACAGAATTGTTGGTAGAATTGTGAAAGAAATGCAAATGGAGTTATCAAGTGTGAGAAAAGGGTGGTTGATATACTGGAATTGGGTTTCGGTTTGGGTTGGGTTTGGCTCACTCACTCACTGACTCCTTCGCTGGCTTCTTCATCACACTCTGGCCGCCGTGGCTAACAAACTAAACCACATGGATTCGTCTTCCGACGACGAAGACGACCACCACAACCTCGTCGACCAAAATGTTGGAAAGCCTCTCACTCTTCCCTCCACCTCCACCACTGCCGGCGCCGCCACTTTCCACGTCGAAGATATCAGCTCGAGCTCCCGGCGATTCCAGCTCCGGAAGAGGTACATTTTCTTGATCCTCGCCGTCATCGCCGTCGTTCTCTTCTTCTCTGTTACTGAAATTCGCCATGGCCTTATCGCGAGCTTCTCCTCCGATCATCTCTCCGGTCAAATGAAGGAATCCGAATTGCGCGCCATTAACCTCTTGCGGGAGCAGCAACTAGGGCTCTTAACCGCTTGGAATCGAACTTTTCAGCACAATGCGTCACATTCCGATCCGAATCAATTGGAGGATCTGAAATCGGCGCTGTTCAAACAGATCTCTCTTAACAGAGAGATTCAGCAGGTTCTGCTGAATCCGCATCGAACAGGTAACACAAATGAGCCTGAATTCGATTTTAGAAATCCTATTTTGTTCGGTGGAGTTAGTTACAATAGGTGTAGAACAATGGATCAGAACCTCTCACAGAGAAAAACCATTGATTGGAACCCTAAAGATGGTAAATTTTTGCTTGCTGTATGCGTTTCTGGCCAAATGTCAAACCACTTGATTTGTTTGGAAAAACATATGTTCTTTGCTGCAATTCTTAGTAGGACTCTGGTGATTCCAAGTTCCAAAATTGATTATCAGTATGACAGGGTAATTGACATTGATCACATTAACAAGTGTTTGGGGAAAAAAGTTGTGATTTCCTTTGAGGAATTTGCAAGTGCTAAGAAGGATCATTTGCACATTAATAGTTTCCTGTGTTATTTCTCTCTGCCACAGCCTTGTTATCTTGACGATGATCATTTGAAGAAGTTGGGGTCTTTGGGTTTGTTAATGAGCAAGCCTGAGCCTGTTTGGCAGGAAGATACTCGGAAGCCGACACCAAAGACGATTAAGGATGTTCTGGATAAGTTCGGTCATGATGATGATGTTATGGCTATTGGGGATGTTTTCTTTGCTGATTTGGAGAATCAGTGGGTAATGCAGCCAGGTGGCCCTATTGCTCACAAGTGCAAGACTCTGATTGAACCTAGCCGCCTCATTGTGCTCACTGCTCAGCGATTTGTTCAGACCTTCCTGGGAAAGAAGTTCATCGCCTTGCATTTTCGAAGACATGGCTTCTTAAAATTCTGGTGAGCCATTATGATATCAATGGAATAAAGCTTGAGTCATTATTGTTCTCATCGTTGGTGTTTTGTGATATCGGTCTATATGAAGTTTGAGTATGATAGTGGTAAACTCTCCCTGCATCTGCATGCTCTTTTCGATTGCTGAATTTTTTTTTCCTTAAAAAAAAAACGGTACTACTAATGATTGATTACTTTGCATGTTTACAGTAATCTTAAGAAACCAAGTTGCTTTTACCCGATTCCTCAAGCTGCAGATTGCATATTGAGGGTGGTTGAAACGGCCGATGCACCTGTCATTTATCTTTCTACGGATGCTGCAGAAAGCGAGACTGGTCTGCTTCAGTCAATGGTTGTGCTGGATGGCAAGCCTGTTCTGCTTGTAAAGCGCCCTGCTCGTAACTCAGCAGAGAAATGGGATGCTTTGTTATATAGGAGTGGCATTGAGGCAGACTCACAGGTGAAATAACTATATATTCCTTTTCTTTGGTTTTGAAAATTAGGAAATGAAAGATCGAGAACTTTTAGGTGCTCCTGCAAGTTTTTACTTTTCAACTTAGAATTGAGTTGGATTGAGAATAGAAGTTTAAGGGTACCCGATGGAGCCATAAGTTTATGTATCGCAATCACAAAAAAAGAGAGACATCTGCGATGGCACTTGGCAGTGTATTGCTATATACTCGTTTCTCACTTCAAACATTTTTTTTTGGTTGGATTATTATGCAATTGAAAATACATCAGTGAGAAGCTTTTATATGCGGTGATAACTCTTCCTTTAAAACTGTTTTGTTGATATGAGTTTTGAATGTTTCCACACTGAAGGTTGAAGCTATGTTAGACAAAACGATATGTGCGATGTCTACAGTGTTCATTGGAGCCCCTGATTCCACTTTCACTGAAGATATCCTGCGGCTGAGAAAGGATTGGGGATCAGCATCGTTGTGCGATGAGTACCTTTGCCAAGGTGAAGAACCAAACTTCATAGCAGAAAATGAATGAGGATAAAGACCATTTTTTTGTGCCTTGAATCAAGACCAGTTACGTTTGTTGCTCTATTATAGGGTTGATTGGGAATTTTGTCAATTGTCAATGTGAGAGTAGTCATGTATGATAATAGAATTAGCCAATTTTATTCATTAAGTTTTGCTTGTTATGCATATTCTTTCATTAATGGAACCTCGTATTGGTACCTAATAAGGATTGCATCTTGAGAGCTTTGCTAAAGGGGATTATAGTAGTAAAAGGTTCGATTATGATGTGCTCATTTCATACTTTAACTATTATGGAATAGATTAGGATAACATGGAAACATTTGCAATTTATTTGTTAATTAAATGATTATCTTAAAGTGCGAAACCTCCATGTGACATTACCTTTGCAGTATTTTAAGCAAGTAGTAGCCTAGTAGGTGGCAATGTAATAATATATTAATACATTTGGAAAAATGTCAAATGTACCGGAAATACCGGTATTTCAGTTGTTTTAACTGTTGATTTAATTAATATATATTATATATATTTTTTATAATTCAGATCAATCGTTAAAATAATTAGAACACCGATATTTCTAATACACTTAAAACTCTTCGTTTACTTGCCTTGACCACTAAGGAAACAATTGTATTTGTTGTGTCATTAACTCATTCATTTCATTTCTCACCATCAATCTACACTACTCTGATAGTGAATTCGGATTTGCAGCATTATCCTATTTAATTTGGGAATGAAAGGTGACCAATCCAAGTTTGAATGCCATTATTGCATTACATCCAAAAAGTCAAGGGTAAATCAGTTTTAATCAAGTTACCAAACCATCATAATTATCATAAAGCAATAATATAGTTAATATAATATAACTACTTAGATAAAGATGTCTTTATATAACAACAAAAGTATAAAAGTAAAACACAACATTTGTATAAAAAAAAATGTTGATGATGCCAACCGTATTAAAAGCTTTAATTTGTTACAGAAGCAATTTTAAGATGAATGATGTTGGTTTGTTTTTATCAGCTAATTGTTGGCATCCTTTTATAGTGAAGCTGCTCATCTTTTTGATCTTGTTTCTATTTAAAAATTATATTATGAGAGATATATACGGAATGAAATAAAATAAAATAAGAGAATGTTAGGGTGCTGACTGCTGAGGCAGTATTATTTCAGCGGATGCTGAATTGAGATGGATGATAAAAAAAGCTGACGCGTGTCGTTGGTTGTGTTGCATGCGCAGACAAAAAGGTGAGGACCTACCATTAAAGCAAATCAAAAAAAAGTGAGGACCTATCATTGAAGCAAATCAAAAGTAAGTTCCTTCACGACGTTCAAAGCCATAGAAGCTTTGTTCAGAGGGACTCCTTTTTTTTCAAAAAAATGATATTTTATTAATAAAATTAATACTTTAGGAAACTTTTCAAATGGTCCAGGCATCTTTATTGGAACTCTGAAGATCCATGTACGGTCAGGTTAAAGGTTAACATTTTGTCTTGTAGCACATTGTGAAATATCCATGATATCCCTAGAACAAATTTAAAAGTCACCATAGGGACAGGTGACTGGCATCAGCCGAAAGAAAAAATGAAGCCAATTTATAGCTGAGCCAGCCGATGTACAATGTTGGTGGATTAGTCCTTTTTTGTTGACGCTTTTGGCGGGGCAGTAGTGGGCCTAAGAAGAGCAAATCCCTAGAGGAAATAGTGTCGGCGGCTAAGGATTGGGTAGGTCTAAAGTGGGGAGAAAGTTATTTGGAGTGGAGGTCGTTCGTCACCGGTGGTTGGTGGAGCTCGTCGCGGCAGGGCGTGAGGCTCTGAAGGTCAGTCGCTGTCTGCCTGCTGTTGCTTTCCCGGAAGCTCCAGCATACAAAACCAGCAACCGGTCCGTGGTGTGGTGGTCGTTGTTGTCACTTTGCTTATCTGATCAGTTAAGTTCTCAGCTACCATCGCCGTTGGTAGTCATCTGGGCAAGTAAGCGTCCGTTAGCGATGTTAATTTATGTTTAACTATTTTTCGATTTCATTAACCTAAATTGAATCTGTTGCCAAATGTTTTTATCGTTGTTGAAGTAATGTTATGTGTTAGCTGAAAAGGATGATGTTTTTGCGGTTGAAAGTTATTTTAATTAAATGTGTTGGCCAAAATGATAGTGGCCTTAATTTGTTGGTTTGAGTTGAAGTTCTATGTAAGCATATGAGTATTCGTAGTGTTCCAATCGTCCTGTGTAAGTCCGTCCACCTTTGAGACTCACTCTGGCAATTTTCATTTCGTTTTCGATTTAATTTCTCCATCGAGATAAATATTTTACGATCTTGTTGAAAACTTCTGCGATGTGTTAATGTTGGGTTAACTGCATTTTCGACCTCATTAGGTGTTTGAGCATTAATTGTGTTTTGAAAAACATTGAGGTAACAGAGTTTGTTTCTTAATCCCGTGACAAACCCCTGAATTTGCTGCTGCAAAGAATGCTTTATACAATTCATTTTGTTTGTGTAAAATCCTTCGGTATTTATTTTGTGACAACTTGGTTTGTAGCTGTATTGGTAGCAATGTTAGGAGGTAGTGGTGAATGTGTTTGCTTCTCTGTGTCGTAGTTGTAATGCATGTGGTGTTATTCGAAGTCTTTGTTTGTAGTTGGCAAGTGGATGCTGTGAGGATGTTGGAATCATGTTGGATAGTAGATGAGGTTGTAAAGTAAGGGTTTTTTTATCTACGTAAGTGCCAAAGAAGTTTGTGCAATCCCTTGTTTATTGTTTGTTACAGTTTGACATGTTTGTCCTTTAGGTAATAATGGCATCAAGTAGCAAGTTTTGGAAGGATGCGTGTATGTGGAATGAGCCTCTTGCGGATTTCTGGATGGAGGGCAATGGTGGTGTGTCAAATGCACAGGTACGATGGGTATACGTGCCATTTTGTTTTTATAGTGTGTTAGTGGGATCTAATTGGATGGGAATGTCTGATACACCATATCGGTGGTATGGTTCATGCAGTTGGTTGTACTCTTAGCAGGTGTGAGGGTTATGTTGTGAGAACTAATATTCTATGTGGTGACTATGATGTGATGATTCTGATGCGTAGAAGAAATGCTAGATTGGTGTTTTTTTGTTAAGTTAGCCGTGGCTGTAGTATTTGTTAAGTTTGCAAAATTGAACTTTCACATTTTAAAGAAATATGCACTACTTGCATCTGTGACAATGAAAGTCGACAAGCAAATCCTTTATTAAATAGTTTGGCATGAAGATCTTGTTGTGGCCAACCACTATGATGGCTGGGTAAACTGTATGTTAAATTATAACATGACAATGTTATAATTATAGTAATATTATAATCCTGAAAGGAGTTTTTCAGGTCAAGTTTTCAGGGCTGAATTAATAACCATGTTAGTGCCTATGAACATTCCATTTGCAAAATTAAATTTGAAATAAATTTAAAATGAAAGGCTTTGATGGGCAAGAGCTTTAATATGCATGGATGTGCAATATTTAAACATAATTCATTCCACATAATGAAGTTGATTGCGAAATGTTTGTCTTTATTCTTCAGGACACAATGTTTGATACGAGAGTGGAGGAAGATGCTGAGTTATCCGATTGGGAAGGAAGGGGGGCTTCAATGTTGCCCGGATTTTTGGGTTTGGATGGGTTGCGAGCAGAAGATGTTCTTGAAATGGAGTTCTCTTCACCTCAGGAGGCAGGCGGCTTCTATAACAATTACAGCCGACTAAAGGGCTTTGCATCACGGCGAGGCAAGACGGTTAGAAACACTGCCGGAGAGATCGTGCGGTACACTTTTGTTTGTAATAGGCAAGGATTTCGAGAGAAGAAATGGTTGGAAAAGGTTGATCGCAAAAGGGAGCATAAGGTCGTTACCCGATGCGGATGCATGGCGGAGATGAGGATAAAGAGGAAAGACGGTAGTGGGAGGTGGTATGTTTCGCGTTTTGTCGAGGAGCATAACCACGAACTTGCATATGGGAAGCTTGTTGATTATCTGCGGTCACACAGGAAGATATCTGAGGTAGAAGTTGCTCAGCTAACAAGCATGAGGGAGATTGGGATTAGCATACCTAAGATTTATGAGTCTTTCGCAGCACAACTGGGGGGCTTTAATCTGGTAACATTCACAAAGCAAGATATGTATAATGAGATACGGAAACAGAGAGGTCTGCAAGGCGGAGATGTAAGTGCGGCTATTAGGTACTTGGAAGGTCTGGCACGCATGGATGCGAAAATGTTTTGGCGTTACAAGTTAGGGGCAGGGCAACACCTATGCAACTTGTTTTGGAGCGACGGTCGTTGCCAGGAAGATTATGGGATTTTCGGCGATGTGCTAGCATTCGACGCTACGTATGGCCGCAACAAGTACAACCTACCCGTTGTAGTATTTTCCGGAGTAAACCACCACAACCAGACATGCGTATTTGGAACAGCAATGGTCTCATGCGAATCGCAGGAGTCATATATTTGGGTTCTTCGCCAGTTTCTGGAATGCATGCAAGGTAAGGCACCGCAATCGGTCATCACGGATGGCGACCCGGCCATGCGGATAGCAATCCAGTCTGTATTTCCTGATGCACATCATCGGTTGTGTGCCTGGCATCTGCTGAGGAACGCGACTGCTAACGTAAGCGACCCGAGATTCACACAAATGTTTAGACACTGCATGTTGGCAGATATGGAAATCGATGAGTTCGAAGCGCATTGGGAGGCAATGCTCAACGAGTGCGGTGTTAGGGAGGTTGAGTGGGTTAAGGACTTGTACACCAAAAAGCACGCTTGGGCCACCGCATACATCCGCGGTAGATTTTTTGCTGGAGTCCGGACTACCTCTAGGTGCGAGTCACTACATGCCAAACTAGGGAGGTTTGTCGAGAGCAGGTACGGGGTGTTAGAATTTGTCAGAAATTTTCAAAGGTGTGTGGATTTTCTGCGTGACACCGAGGACGAGCTAGACTTTCATTCATGGTACGGAACACCTGTGCTACAAACAGAGTTTGTTGAGCTGGAAAAGTCCGGGTGGACGATGTTCACCCGCGAAATGTTTCTCAGATTCCGGGATAGCCTGAAACGGTGTGTTCGTGTTAGAATTTGTGAATTTAATGAAACTGAGAACCCTCATGCATACACTCTCCAGAAGTATCGAAGGCCTGAGATGAATTGGAAGGTTTATAGGGACCCTGTCGCGAACATATTTACTTGCACCTGCATGCGTATGGAGTCGTTTGGTATTCCTTGTGTGCATATCCTTTCCGTGTGTGTTAGGCTTGACTTAGTGGAAATCCCTGAAAGCCTTGTGCTGCGCAGGTGGTCTAAGGCAGCCAAAATGGAGGTCCATAACCAATGTGGTGAGCAACACACTGCTGACCGAAGTGTGACCTATAGGACACGAGTGGGTGCTTTCTCCCAGCTTTGTAAGCGTTTAGGGCGTGTTGCGTGCATGAGTGATGAAGACTTCAAGCTTTACTCAAAGAAGCTTCTGAGTGATGCTCTCTTCCTTGAAATAAAGAACGGCCTAAGACCTTCAACGGATGATCTCACAGCAGCACAAGATTGCGGGGTGAAGGACCCGATTCGTGTTAGAACAAAAGGCACGGGTCGGATGAGTCAAGCATGTGGGTCTGCACCGAAAACCAAAAGAAAGTGCAGCACATGCGGGAAGCTAGGGCACCGGAGGACTAGATGCCCCAACGGAGGCGCGCAACCTTCACCAAGGAATGATAAATCACCTGCTGGGATAAATAAACGCAAGCGATCAAAGGTTACCGCCTTACTTATTTCGTGCATGGACTATTTACTATGACACGTTACCAATAACACTAACTCCATAAAAAGTTTCAATACCAATGCAATTTATTTCCTGTAACTAAATTAATACTGTATCAGGAGCAGCAGTAGTTATTTCATTAATTTGTGTCTCAATGTTTTTTATCTCCAATATTCAGAAAAATAAGTCTGTTGGTAAATAAAATCAACATACTAATTAATGCACGCAGGGGATTGTTGATGTGTTATTTTTTGGTTTACCATTGAGTTGTGGGTTAACAAGTAACCAGTTTTGCAGGCATATGATATGGTAACGATGATGGGGAAGGAGCAGTCATCGTCGTAATAAAATTAAAGTCTAAATTGCCTTCTGGGCTTTTCTTAAATTGCTTTCTTACCAATTTGTTCTTGCTTATTACCGAGTGCACACTCATTATTTAGCCATTGCATTGTTCATGCTTCATTACCAACCGTTATCACTTCATTATGTTGGTGTTAACAGTTCTGTGGTTTGACGTTCTTGTCAATGCAACAGGCACCCGTCGTTGTCGGAGAAAAAACGCAGCCTGAAAATCCATGTCAACCCGTTGGCTACATTTGGGAACATTTTTCGAATGGAGAAGTGTGACAACGGTCGACTGACTTGTGAGCTGTTGTTCCAACTATGCTGTAACCAAGAACATGTTATGCTGAAACTGCATTTTATTCTGAGAACTTATGTATGCATATGTGGATATTGTTAATCATAAACTGCAAACTCTAATTTATATGTTATTTAATGGCTACAATGTTACACTCTGGCCTCACTCCCTTTTATTGGTAATAACCAATGCTGCCTTGTGGATTCGAATTATAAATTCCATTATCCAACGGGATTTTTCTGCTGAGTGGGATTTTCACTACACTTTCACAATGATTTTGTCCCTCTGCGGTCAGTGTCAATGCATGAAACTTCTGATTTTGCTAATGTAAACCCTTAGAGTTTTTTGTACATGTGTATTATAGCAATTCATTTAAATGGAACTTTTCCTATAAGAAAAAGTTTGTCTTTCCGTAAATCACAAATAGTCCTGAGTTTTAGTTTGATTGCTTTGCAACATTTATAAATGTAAGATTCAGAAATAATCAAGCCCCCTCAAACGCTTTTAATCAAAATTTAACAATTTGGAATCTCTTCATGAGCACAAAAAATCTTTAATCTTAGAGATCTTGAATTTAAAGAATAATTTAATGACGCAAACCTAAATAAATATTCGTTCTATTCAGTGTATATTATTAGTTTAGTAATAAACAATTAATGTTAATGAATATATTTTGATTATATTGTTAGTTTAGTAATAAACAATAAAGACTAAACAAAATTAGCTAGCGTTATTAAGAAGTCAACTAATCTTGCTTGTTTCCTCAGTTTCGTTGTTATACTTATAATTGGTAATTATTCTGTGTTCTAAAAACGAACGCATAACTATTTTTGAAATTTGTTCAAACAGGTTTTAGGGTTCCATTACAATAAACAAATCCTGATTTGTGCCAACCAAGTTATTTAAAAGTTACAACTACAACTTACTTGTATGCCCAGAGTGTTATGATGATTTTCATTTCATACCATGGTCATGCTGCACATGTTCTTT
Source organism: Arachis hypogaea (assembly GCF_003086295.3). Lineage (NCBI taxonomy): Eukaryota > Viridiplantae > Streptophyta > Magnoliopsida > Fabales > Fabaceae > Arachis > Arachis hypogaea. The sequence goes on along the minus strand of NC_092055.1, from coordinate 24,525,339 downwards.
CCCAACAATTGGATATCAGTCTTATAGCTTTTCCTAACTAACATGACCAAAGTCAGCTGACAGTTTTTATCCATTTTCTTGTTCATTCACGGGGTAACATATGGAGAGTGGGGATAAGTACTGCTATTAATCTTAAACTAGCAATAACTTCATTACTTAATATAATTAGTTATGGTCAACATAGTTTTGAAGCAAAATAAGCCAAACATGTATGCCATGAAGGCAAAGCAAAATGGCACAAGCTGAGTACAAACTCGTTTTGGCCATAAACCCCCTTTCAATAACAGTTGCCGTAACTTGGGGGGTGTGGATATTGTGCTCTAGTCTGTCGACAGGACCACTAGCATCCACACACAAAAGTGGCCATCCTACACATATAGAAGCGGACGTAGATATACTACACTAAATCAAAATACTTTAACGACACCAGTAAAAAAGTTTACTACTACGAAATTCAGTTTCCAGGCTGCGTAATGAAAGGGTTATCTTTAACAAAAAGCTCCAGATTTGCATTGTTTGGCGTCATGTGGAAATTGTTTCACTCCTTTATGCAAACTAGCTTCTTCCACGCTGCGTCTGCCTTCGAGACCACTGTTGCCCTGGTCTCGTTACAATCCAAAAGCACAATCTTGGTTGCGGTCTTCATCCTTAATTTGAGCCGGTCCATCTGCTTGTAACAAAGGGAGACGGTAAAAATTCATCTAATCCTTAAAAGAGGCACATGGTAACATAAGGCAGAACATACCTGCCAAGGAAGGTTGGAAACTTTGAATTTTCCCTCTGTTTGAATCCAGTTCAGAATCCACAAACATGAATCGTTGCTGCAAAATCGGACAATCACATTTCAATCATATTTGCACTGGGGCTTGTGAGGTGACACGTTAAGAAACAAAATTATTACCATTCAGGGTAACTTGGGACTCCATCGGGGTACTTAATTGGTCCCCAAGTGGTTGGATCAGAACTAACATGGGAAAAGCTCAGCATGTTACATTCCAGTTTGAAGAACTGGCTGAGCATTAGCAGCTGCATCCAAGAAAGTCAGAATGGTCACACGTAACCGAATGTTAGTCGCACTCACAACTGTAAAACTTGTGGCATTTTTCATGGAGGCAAAATGTTGGGCAAATTCGATAACACTCACAATGGTTTTCATGTTGCGTTCCCTCCGCTCCGTGTGCTCCGGAGCTCTCGTCACATCTAGACAGTACACCCTTCCATGCTTAACGTCCACGACCATCAGATACCATGTGTATGTTGGCTCGCACACTGGGACCAAGACCTGTCAGTAAAGAAGGATCAATCATAGGTTATAACTTGAGTGAAAAATTTAAAATGTGGAGTGAATGAGATGGTTAACAACATGTTCTAGACGACTAGTTGCCGGCATCCATCTGTTCATGTATTTTCTTCTAATGATATCGAATGGCCTCATAGCAAGGACGTCCTCAGCAAACACGGAAGGTGTGTACCAAACACGAGGAGGCAAATACTGGCATGCTCTCATGGACGCGCTCATAAGGATTATGTTCATAAGCTGTTGAACCAGGCAAAACAAAGGTGTTAGCATTCCCATCTGTTTTATTTTTCTTATTTGGGAGGCACCGTTGGATGCAACTCACGTCAACATTGGGCATATAAACCGGCGATAAGGAGTGGAATCCTACTCTTGGGACTTCCAGTGTTGAGAACTTGAACATAATTTCCCTGGAATGTGTGAAACAAAAAATCAGAATCATTACCGAAGATTATGTTCGAAAAAATATACTACACATTCTAAATTTATGAATAACCAGTATTTGTGCCTACAAATATTGGTCATTTTTTCCGTAAATGTAAGCTGCCATCTTGCATTCTTCAACTGTCAGGTCCATGTGGACTGTTGGCCTAAAAACCATTTGGAATCCCTGAACCAAAACCCAGTCAATGTCATCTCTTCACTTTAAAAATGGTACTAAGAAATCAAATGCGTGATGGTTTATACACTAAGCATTTAGTGGTTCGAATCCTTACCAGAGGAATTAATAGCACGGGAGACTACATTACATTCACCCTTCCATAAGGTTTGAATGCACTCCCATCCCCTAAAGACGAGCCATTAACATTCGCGTTGCAATTATGCTCATTAGTTGCGCTCTTCCAGCTGTCCATCTCTTCCTCTCTGGTCATATGGTTAGAGTCAATTTTTTCCAGTTTCGGAATTTTCAGTGGAATGCGGCATGTTTCCTGCATCGAGAACATCTCACACACCTTTGTTGTACTATCAAGCGTAGACATGCTGGGTAGGTCCCTGAAAATCTGAACCGCACAGGTTTCATGCATTAGCAATTTATATAAATGATTAAAGAAGGCTGATAGTGGAGCTCTGAAGTATGTAACTTACTTTTTCACAAACACGGTCAACTGAGTCATGTGTCGTGTCCCCAGAGGTTGTAGTCCTCTTAGCCACACCAGAGCACCAGTACTGCGCAAGGGTTCGCTTAGGCAAGCCTGAATTGTTCCTGCCCTTAGTAGGGCGAGGAGTTGAGAGTGACTCGTCTATGATGACGTCGTCGTCGAAACCAGGAGAGTTTGGGATTATTATGTCTAGCGACGACATAACATTCGACGGGCCCAAACCCTTTCCTTTTTCCAAGATCTTCTTTGTGTCTGCTAAGGATCCAATGTCGTTAGTCACTGGTGCTCTATTTTGTCTTTGAGCTGGTATGTTGGTTTCGGCCAGGAGGTTATCAACACTGGCTGTATACACGGCAGGTGTGGATGAAAAAGTGGCCGCTGCAGTAGGGCTCCCCCCATGGGTCGCCAGTATTGACTGGATCTCAGTGACGGACTTACCCGTTTGGCACATGGGTCGCTCCAGTGCCGACATGCGCTCCTCCAAAGCCACTGTCCGAGCATCGATCTTCTGTGGACTCAGTCAACAAACCACAAAACACAAAAAAAAATATAATATCACAATCCAATCCTAGTTATTAATCTATCCTTCATGATATTATGGGTCAAACTTGGGTTTGATAAGACAAGTTGACGTGGCTAAACATTGTCCATTGGGTCAATCACTTGAAACAAAATTTTGTTCATGAAAACGGGATCACCACATGTTCACCAACACAGGGCACGCCCTATAGTTATTGATAAAGGTTCTCCCTTTGTTCCAAACCCAGGCACATTTCATGAGTATCTCCTCGTAGCTAGTGTGGATAAAGATTCTTGGAAATTTTATTTGACATACGTACCTCGAGCAGCTTCACTGCGAGGAGAAGTAATCCATCGTGTTGGGACTTCGGCTCTTCGGTTTGGTTTTCTCCCTGACCACCAATAGCGCTCTATACCCAAAAGCGAGATTACAAAACAAGGTTAACCACCTAGCGTTTCTAAACAACAGTTAAGAGGAGACATCACTAAAGGAAATCGTCATTAGTACCATGTTCATCGTCAGCTCGAGATTAAGCGTGGAGCTTCCATCTCCGACCGCGACGCTTTGGACGGTTCCCATATCTATCACAGGAACAACACTGGAAGAGAAGGTGTAGATTGTTAGTAAATGCCACAACCCAGTTAGGACGGAAGAAAGATTATATTTTGACATCCCGAATGGGGCGAAGAACATGGTTGCTTCTGAATGCCAACATCGAAGAAGCAATATACAGGAAAGCAAGACGCTACTTACGCATCATTGGTGTGAGGATCGTTGGAGTCTTCTAGCTGATTCTCATAGTCGTCCATGCCAGCCATCTGCTGTTTGAGACTATTGTATGTCTTTCCTAATTGGTTACTGTACCGGGGTTAGGCGTCTTTTAGCTTCTGTGTTTCCAACTTGGCTCAACAAAGATTTGATTTTATAGAGATCCCTGGGGTGAAGCGTGGGAAGGGCAAAATGATTGATGTGACTCTATCAGGTTGACCCAGCTAGTTCTGTGCTACCAAACCCAATGCCCTAGTGGAAATACTCCTTACTGTTTCGTCACTCTATACTCCTTGTTTCCCTTTCTATTGTTAAGAAAACCAAAAGTTATGCCTTTCATATGTTTGCATTTCCAACGAGTGGATGACACACATAAAACCCCTCCTGAGGTCCATGGATGCAACCAAGCGATTCCCTTGGTTCGCGAAAACTGAATAAATAATGGAGCTGAAACTAAAGAAAGGAATTTAATCTACATAAACCTATAGGCATACAATAATATTCATGTAATTCCAATTAGAATGGTTCACTATAAATACGCATAAACTTTTAACAGAATAATGAAATCGTTTTTCATCATTTATGACAACAATAAGTCCCATACAAAAGTTTTTCCCTTTGAACGAAATTTGGAACAAATTTAATGTTTTAAGCATTCGTTACAATGCGGTTTAATAAAAAAAACAAGTGGATCAAAATTAACACTTCCTGTTTGGTTACGATAATACATTAAAGCCTTCCGATACAATACTAAATTTGATAAATTTAATATACCACATCAATAATTTGCTCAACTTTCCGTGATGATAGATAAAAATTCCTTTTTTTTTTCCCTCTACCATTATTTAGCATAACCATCCCTGTAAATTAAATAACGAAACTCATATGTGTGTTAATTATACAAAAATACCTAATTTTGAAGCTATTCATGCTAAAAACAGACTATTGATATATTAACTGGACTTGTCACTAAATATATTTTTAATCTAATTAATTGAATGTAAAATTAGTTTAAAATATATACATTTTTTAAATAACTAGAACAATAAATATGACAATTTTAAGACTAGCATTAGCTAAATTTAATTGTTCAAATAAGCACCACTATAATAGTATTAATAAAGAATTGTACAAAAATAATATTACGGGTATTTTACTTCTATCAACTATACTCATTTCAAAATATAAGTATTAAATTTAATGTGCTAAATTTATAAGGATAAAATAGAATTTCACAATAAATTATTTTTTTATGATATTTAATAATTAATGAAATAAATGTAGTCAAATAATTTTCAATAAAACGGGATTAATGATAAATCTTAGGAAAAAAGATAATTTAATTTCATCATTCTTGTTAACTAAATTACTATATAGGATAGTTTCATGAGCGGGACTTATCAAGAATTACTTAGAATTTGACACTAGATAAATAATAAAGTTTTTTTTTGAAAAAAAAAATAAATTTTGTGCATTATTAATAGTATTTGTGAAAAATTTTTATTAAAAACAATTAAATTTTAAGTCATTAATTAACATCTATAAGGGAAAGATATATGGAGGCTTAATTTGGTAAAAGGGTTTACTATTTTCGCATCTAACACAGAAACTGAAAATTTATTTTATCTTTGGTATTTTTTCGCTATAAAATGGTTTCAAACGTCTATCTTAATTGTAAAATCTTCATTTTGACGAAAACTTTCATTTTTATTATTATATTAACATTATTTAAAAAATATAAAAAAAAGAAAAACAGTTTCAAGGTTAGGGAACAGGGGGATAGTTAATCATGCTCGGGAGGCGGGTTTTTAATAGAATAAGAGGTAAGAGGGAATATGAAAAAGAAAAGGGGACGGGCATCTGCTGCCGCTGTTCCTCGCCAACGCCACAGCTCTTTGGCGTTCGGTCGCTATATCTCACCTGCTTCTCGTCGTTCGGTCCTCGCAACTGCTCCTCGACGTCGATGCCAGTAGATCCGTTCGGTCCTACTTCTTAAAAAGTGTATCATTTATCTTTGTTAAATAAAATTAAAAATAATTTATAATAAACACAAAAAAAAATATTTATGTTACGCAAAATTGCTTTTAATATTTAAAAAAACTATCAAAGACAGATATTTAAACGGCAAATTCAAACACAGAGTGAAGAATTTGTACTTTTAAACAGCACAAACACCTCTTCAATAAAACGATACTAAACCAAACCCTATATAAATAAAAAAAAATTTAATTTATAAAATCACAAATTTTGTAAAGTCATAATGAATAAATTTTTTGTATATAAAAAATCATTTTAGTAAATAACTTTAAAATTAATCATAAATCTATCTTCGATAAGTTTGATTAACTAATTGCTTACACTTGTAAGTTAATGGTCATTACTTATGCTACTTATAATTGATTAAAAGAAAAATTTTAGAATCATAATTACCCTAAATTAATATTCTTTTCTTTGAGTCTTTTATACTATTTTATTCTACGATAAAATTTAGTCTAATATTTTAAAAAATCTTGACAATTCGATTCAAAAAATAAATGACCACTCAAGAAGTTTTTGGTTGTGATTTTTTAGAATCTATTTAGAATAATCATCTTTTAATTTAGAATTTAATTAGTATTGTTGTTAATATTTTTTTTCTTACGCTTTGATAGTTAATAAAAGTTTACGAAGAGAAAAGATCTTAATATTAGTACATTAAAGATGGACGCAAAAATTATTAAAAAGAAAAAATTTATCAACATTATTATTAAGATGTATGTGTAATATTTTTTACTTATATTATGTGTTTGTTTTTGAAGATAACAATATTTAATTTCACCTTCAATATATCATAAATAAGTAGCTAAACAAAAGCAAAGAAATAGAAAATTTTAAAGGAATGAAAAAAAAATTTATTTTTTCATTGTAGAGATCTATTTAATATTTATCACCTGTTTTTTTTCTATTTATCTTTGTATTCCTTATTTATATTAATATATAAAAAAGACAAATTTCAATAATATATTATATAAATATATTTAAATCGAAGTGTCTATATTATATTAATAATAAAATCATTATATGCAAGCAAATATGATTGTCTTTTTAGTTCAACTTATTAAAGAGAAATAATATTAATATTAAATACATTGGATAACCTAATAAAAAATTTATAATGCTATACATCTAAGTATTTTTGTATACCAAGTATAGCAAAAATTACTCACACTACTAGAAATAGGGTTTTTTCGGACGAATTTTGAGACGAAATTGAAATAAATTTCGAACAAATTAGAGACAAAAAAAATTTTTCAAACAAAATTTGGACGAATTTTTTTTGTCCCAAAAAGCCTTGTTGCTAATTTACATTTTGTCTGAAATTTCGTCCGAAATTTTTTTCAGACGATTTTGTGACAGATTTCGAATAGGCATTTATCTGCTACATTTCTAACTATTATGATGTATTTTAAACGAATTTTAGACAGATTAGCCAACATAAAAACAATGTATTTCAGACAAATTTCAAACAAAAAATATATTTTATTCCAGACAAATTTCTAACGAATTTAGTCAAATATAACAAATTTTTTTCGAACAAAATTTAGACAAATCAAATATCTCTTTTCAATTAAATTTCGGACAAATTTAATTTAAAAGAATTGACGTATTTGAAACAAATTTCATACAAAACAAAATTATTTTCGCACAAATTTTTTACAAATTTAATATAATATTTCAAACAGTTTTCAAACAAAATTTGCTATTTAATATATAAATATTTTAGAAAATAAATTGTATTTGATCTGCTTTCTATATTAAGACCATCATATTCAATTTTTTCATATTACATTATCGAAATTATAAACACATAATAAAGTCATGAAAAAGTTGATTACCATAAAAGAGTTAAAAGAATATTTATTATTAAAATACTTTTATCCATAAATGTAATCAAACTAAAATAAAAAAAATACTTAAACTAAAACAAAGAAAGCCTTTAAAAAGGTCAAATATCATGAATAAAATAAAATGTACTAACTAATTCACCTAAAAATTCCTTAATCTAAATCAGAAAAAACATATACTCCTGACTTCAATCACTTATGTTATCATCCTCATCATCACTAGAGCCTGTCTCAAGCTCATCTTCTGCAGGATCAGACAAGGTTGAAGGAAGTGGGAGATTCAACTTTTTATACAAAACATGAATTGTCTTTTTAGTAGAACCAATTCTTTTCTGTTGAACCTTTAGTTGACATCCTTGATCTTTTAACTTGTGCTCGCCATCATTCAACTTAACCTTTTGCTCTGACCACTGGAGAATACATAAATCAAAACAAAATATTAAATTCAAAGACATTGGCAAATGATAGAAAAAGAAAAGTGTTAATAGAGTTGAAGGAAAACTACTAACAGTGTTAATAGAATCAAGAGTTTGTATTGAATCAACAACCATAGCACGAGGGGAAAGAAGCTGAGCTTTCTTCAATATGTCCTGAAAACTAAATTAAGGTAAAAAAGCATACAAATATCTAGACTTCACCATACAGTTCTCGCAAGTTAAGGCTATTACATAGTAGATGACCAATCAGCAATGTCCATAGTAGATCACCAATCAGCAACCACCTTTGTTGGTTAATTAATTAGCTTCAAACAAAAATTGAATTATGTTGTTTTTCAACTAATTAATTAAGGCCTTATTGTTCATATGATTGGCTCTGTCATAAACATGAAGCAAACTGTTTCATTTCATAAAATGGGGAAAAAAATTTTCAAATGCCATCCTATATTTTGTGGGCAGGCCAGAGATTACCATTTTAGGCCATAAAAGAAGCTCATATAATATTAATGAATAGCCAAGTGAGGATAGAATGAGACTGATGCAGCTTTTATACAACAGCTAAGACTGAACTTTCATCCAATAACTTGTTTTGCCAGGACTATTGCCGGGGGAACAAGTCACACAGTATTTCACTAAACTTGTAAAATTCCTCTAGGAAATTAAAATCAAATGAATAATGACACTATAGACCTATGTTCACGATAAACCCTACACACAGCATTCTATTATCAACTGGAAACGCTTATAATTATAAATATGTAAATGCTATAAAAAGCAATAGATGATCTCATGCCATGTGTACAATTCATTATGAACCCTGGTCTATTGCATCATTACTCAGAACAAAATAACCAGTCACAAAAACTAATCACAGATTGTTGAACTTATTTTATAAACAGATTATAAAATCCAGTATCCACCAATTGAATCTATTTTGTATGTTTGAGAGAATATTTGCCTGATATAAGCAATGTTTGACATATTGTATCAAAAGAAATTTCCAAGATTGACAGTCGTGCAAGTTTAAGCTTCAACTTATAATTTTCACAATTAACTTATTCATTAAATGGATAAGAAACCCCCCTTTTGACCTATTGAATTTACTTAATGTTATTATGTTAGCAAAAAACTTTGGATGACAAATATAGAATTATCATCATCAACATAAATGTTCAACATACAAAACATGATTTATCCAGAAAAGAGAGAATAATATAATTAGAATCAATCATATTTGAATATTCTACAAATGATCAGAAGAAGGAGACATAATTTCGAACTCACCGGACAGAATTTCTCCAAAACCAAACACTATTCTTGGAAATCGGCTATGTAAGTAAAAACTCATAAGTAGTGATAAGAAGTAATAATAATTGATTCAGAAAATGGGGAATTTGGCCTTAGCCTTGAACATCATTTTGCTTCGGAATTGGATAAAAACGTGCACAATACACTGAATGTGGCTAATTTTGTAGACTCCCCACGTTAACCACCACTTCACCTAACAATGAAGGTTGCTACAAATTCATTCTATCCAAAGTTAGAAACATTAAAAAGGTACACTTGTCCCATATATACATATATAGCTATATTAACACTAATGAGCAATCAGCAAAGTGCAAAGTAAAGGGTGTTTGATTAATTAGTGATGCAAGGAATTTTCATTAGAGCAAACCAATCAATTCTTATTGATGCAATTTTCATTAAAGGGTCAGTCTCAGTTCTTATTTAAAGAATTGAAGTTACTAGAATTTTTTTAGAAGTTGTCTTTTTTATATAATTCTCTTGCTTTATCGTATATAAAAAACAAAAGACAGTAGATCTACCATCTAAAGAGTTAATAACAAACCCTAACTTTTTAATAAGCCCCTAATCTTATCCTTAGAAAGAGAACCATCATTAACAAACAAATTAACAATGAACAAAGCTGATAAACAATCACTACTCATAAAAATTAGAACCTGACAGAGGACGCACAAAGAGAAGGAGGCAAGGAAAATCTAGCGAAGCACAAGGGTGGAGGTCGCCTCAGGTGCGGTGTCTGGGGCTGGCGGGGGTGCGAATTCTGAAACCAGAGGAGACGGTGCACATGCAAGAGGCAGAGCAGTGTGAGCCAGTGAGAGTTGTTGCCTTGGAGTGTGAATCACGATGGTAGAGGTCATCTGAGGTACGAGATTGGAGGTTGGAGTAGTCGAGGTCTGAGACCGGAGGTTCGAAGGTGGCCAGGCAGAGCAGTGTGAGCGAGTGAGGGTTGTAGGTTTGAGCGCGAAGCACGAGCGTGGAGGTTGCCTGAGGTGTGAGGTCGAAGGCGTTAGAGTTCAACTCGGAAGATCAGCGGCGGCCACAGGCAGGAGGTAGAGTACGCAGTAGGAGGGGATGAAGGAGATCAAGAACCCCTGAAACCAAAAGGCAATTCTGACTTCTGAATAAAGGTTGGGTTTTTGGCTCTAACCTAGCTGTGATAGGAGGCGGGAGCAGGATCACTGAAAAAAAAGGGCGGTTTTGAATGAAGTTTAGAATTTTGGCTCAAAGTAAAAAAGAAAATTGGAATTGACTGCTAAAACAAAAAATTATACTTTTTTATAAGATATATATAATTAAAATTATTAAAAAAAATTAATATAATAAAAATATTTGGAATAAATTATAGACAAACTTAAAATATAAACAATATTTTTATATTAAATGTTAAAATTTTTTAGTAAACATTTGAAATTCGTTTGAAAATTGATGCAATTTCAAATACAATTTACAAAATGTTATTTTTGTCCTAAATTTATAGGAAAAAATTTTAGCTACTTCGAAGGATTAGTTATAGTAAAAGAATTTAAAACTAATTATAGACAAATTTGGGATAAAATTAACATTTTTTAAAATGCGTCCCAAATCCGTATGAAATTATCAAGCATATTCAGATGAAATATGGACAAAATATAGTTTTTGTCCAAAATGTGTTGTTAATCTGTATGAAAATTTTGGCGCCATCAAAAAAAAATTGGCGCCAAAATTTGGGACAAAATTTAGACAAATTTAGGACAGAATATATTATTCCAAAACCTCCACTAAAAATTGTTCAACATTTGTCTTAAATTTGTCCGAAATTAAAAAGTCATTTAGACGGAATAAATTTCGTTTGAAATTTTTGTCCAAAAAAACCCTATTTCTAGTAGTGTCATAACATCACAAAAAGCAGTTATAACTAGTATTATTCCAAATCTTATTATGATTGAAGGGCTATTTTCGTTTTTTGCTGAATAACTATAAAAAAAATTCGAAATGCAACTTAATCTGCCATGGAACATTGGAGTTGCAATAAAGTGAGTTGAACACATGAAAACTATATTCTACATCTTAAATAATGCATTTTTGGAGAAAGATAAACGTTTGTTAAAAACATATTGACTTAGTTTCTTATTCTTAGGCTCTTCCCACGATTTCCGTCCATCTCGCTTACAAGAGGCAGTAGAAGAATAAGTAGCCTTCTAACACTTAGTGACATAGTGGGCCCGCCCTCCCTCACCGATCCATTAACGGCGGGGACGTGAAGACAGATGGCGCAAACCGGTTGGACCTGCCCTCTAAATTATGTAAACTTAATTGGATATTGCAAATTCTATGCATGACCCTCCGATACTTTCATGTATAACAGCTCAAGTTTTTCCATCTAGATATTTCTGATTAAAAATTAACTGTTTATTTCAATAGAACAGCTTAGATTCTGCAATCTAGATAGGATTGCTTCACTAATTACCGTTAACTAAAGTTACATGGATAACGGAGAAGGCTTAACTATAACCGTAGTTGTAATGACCGAACCGGCGATGCCAGTTTGGAAAAATAAAACGCCGACCCTTAAGACTGACTAATTCGGCAAACTCTTTTAATAGAAGAATCATTCAACCCGCGCAATCCCTGGCATACAAACTGAACAAAGCCGGCAGGATCCTGTGGTACTTCCTAAAATCCAACAAATGAATTCAGGGGTTGTGGAACCCAGCTCTCGTTGGGAGGTTCGAACACGCATCGCCTCCAAGCTGGGGGGTATTCACCTGTCATTCTATATGCTCATCAATGTATATATTACATAACACAACTAGTTGAATCAGGGACCCAGTAACCCAGTTACCTGACCGGTTGGATACCCGATATGGTCACGGGAACAACGGTAGCAATGCCAAATTAAAATAAAACACGATTCCCGACTAAGGAGTTCGACGGGCATGTGAGCGATGTCGGAGTATGCTCATTAATTGAACCTTTATGGGTAATTTAACCGCACAAGTTTCTTGGCTAACTTGGTCGGTATTTCGCATACAACCAGTGCCTAATTTGTCCTAAATTGTTATAATCAAATGTTTTTATTCAAAAAAAATTATTTATATATATATAACACTAATAAAAAAAAAACAAACTTTTTGCATCCTCTTCATAACTTTACAAATGTCAAACTTAAATTGTTGTCCTTTCACCCCTTCCGCTTTATCTCGTAGAAGTCGTCACAATTGAATACAAAATTGGATATAAGAAATAAACAATATCTCTGACGTAAGAAAATCAAGCAGTAAAAATTAAAATTCAAATACCGTTGAATTTTATAATTAAGGGGCCATTATAATAGTCTTTGCTACGGCACGTTAAAGAATGAACGATGTCGTCTATAACTCCTGCAAATTCTTCATTGTTGTTGATATTATGTTGTTCCGGTAGTTCTGATCAAACGGTGTCGCTTCAACAAATTCCGCTAAAAAAGCCAAAAAATACAACAGTGAAGAAAGAAGGAAAAAAATTAGTTTTTTAAGTTTGGAGTATTTCCCATTACATAATAGAGTTCATATAGCGTGGTTAAATAAAGTGCTTTCAAGTGCTGCATAAAAGTAATCTTTATAGAACAGCGTGAATGATGGGAAGTTATATTGTCCGTGATTACTTTTACTTTCCGCCATAAGCTAACTAAGATTGTTAGGCGCACATTAAAAATGTTAATATTAAAAAAATCATTTTTGTCGTTGTTGTTAACATGGTATATTAACTTTCTTCCCTAGAAAAAATATTTTCTCTATTGCCCTGTAGATTATCCACTCAATTTACTTTAAATGATGTTAATTTCGATACGACAACTATTTATTTATTTTTTAAATGCTCAAATATGATTAAGATTTTACATTTCAGCCTAAAGTGGTAACACTTTAAATTTGCTTACATTCGAATAATTAATATAAAGTCTGATTCAATTAAATTACACCTAACCCTCCTAATAGTCTCACTCAAAATAAATATGAATCTTCTATGTAATAAGATAAAAGGCTATAAAAAACTCTATAACAAACAACTCCTACAAAAAAAATCGGTCGACACCAACATGCTTGCACACAGGTTTTCTTTATGCACTATAGGAAAATCGTTGGTCAAAGGTTTTACTGTATTCGTGTTCAAGTGAACACACGAGTGCGATCACCTGATGTCACATCCTTATATTACCAACGATGAGGTGGTTCCTGACGTCTTTCCATTAACGGGACTTGAACCCACATCCCCTTTCCCCCTAGCTAGACTCCGTGGGCCACCAATGCTCATGTCTTTGCAAGCAAACTGCGTGGGTACACAAGTATTTCCTCGCCTAATCCTAGATGATCCGGAAAGGGCAAGCTTGTCGAATAACGGCAGACGTATCATTCATCCCCAAAAATTTGATGTGACGCGTTTGAAGAGACATTACGCTGTCTTCCTGCCTTTTTGGGTGTTGTTATCGAAAATAGCACTTTCAAAGCTTCCTCAGGAAGTCTCGATAACCATACAAGGGCATTATTTGTTCTGAGTGGGAGAGTAGGAAAAAACGCTCAAAATTTCATTCCCTACATCATCCTACCCCCAAAACACCAGAAAGACTAACTGAGCAACGCTTGTCCGGCCCCAATGGAGCGGAGCATGCAGCAGTTCACATATTTCGTTGTAACGAAGGGACACAACACGGGGGTATACGTCTCCTTTGAAGAAGCCAACAGGCAGATCGTCAACCACCCCGAACCGGAGTACACCGGGTTCAATAGTTACGTCCTCGCACTTCACGCCTATGAAGCAAGGATGGAAGCGCTGCGGGCGGACGATGAGGTAACTATGGAAATTATGGCGGAGACAGGCACAGCGGAATCGCCCCCGCTGCAACCCCAAACGATCCCAACGTCCGACGGACGCGTTGCATCTGTTGTTGGTGGTAAGTCTCTGATATACCTTTCCATGAATGTATACATAATAACCATTTAACAGCTTCGTAACAACGTTCCCATAGATTTATGAGGGATCAAACACCACCTTAGCTTCTTCGTGTTTTGTTTTGATCACCAGGAGCACCATTGATTCCAGCAGATGAGTGTGCGTCGCATCACTTCGCCCTTAGCAACAGCATGGAGCTCTGGCTATTGATGTATTGCTACGACGCTAAAATCCCAAGCCCTTCTTTCTTCCGTGAGGAAAAATTTCACCGCCAGCTGGGACCCATTTATGCAGTCAATGTTATAATCCCTGGAAACCCCTTTGGGCCAGACGTCCAGGCGAAGGGTCGGTACACGTTCCTGGAGAATGACGCGCGGGAGGACGCTGCTTTCAGCATGTTGAGGGTCCTTTTGGCAAATAGTGATAATGAGATCAGAGACTTCAACTACCTTCTTGCTAAGTCCTTGCAGCGGGAAAACGCGCATCTTCACGACGAGATAGCAAGGCTGGAGTCTAAGATTCACATGCTGGAATCTATCTGCGACAATAGCCTTGAATGCATCACCCCGTAGATTGAACGTAAAAGCATGGCAACTACCCAGGCGTACGAGTTTCGTGGTTGCAACTTAGTAAGGTTCACTACTCTTTGTCCCTTGGTAGTATGTGTGTCTTGGTCCTAGTAAAGAAGGTCAATGCTATGTTTGAAGTATTTTGTCCCTCAGCCAACATCTTAACTTGTCCTGATAAAATGAGTCTGGGAAACTGCTCAGAGGGGTGGTTGGTTTGAAAATACTCTCGTGAGCTTTAATAATCAAACGATTGTGTTGTCAAGCATGATTAACTGACATCTTTTGTAGTTCGGCCTAATAATCTATTAAAAGCTCGAAAATTAAATTGTCAGGGCAGCAAAAAAGACCTATTTTTGCTGATGTCTGATATCCTAAGAATATGACAGAAATGTGCGAGAAATGCTCCCAAATTTCAGCTGCTACCACGTATTTGATTTTTACTCACCTTCAGCCTGAAGTAAACAGGGTAATGCGTACTAACTGATCGTTGAAACGAAAAGCATCCAATAATTAGATGTGTAAGTGTGTGGGAACTCCACTGTAGCCTTTATCGTGATATCATTACCTAAGATGATGTGGGAAGGTCATAGAAATTAACAAAAGATAACCACCAGCACCTTAAGATGTGGTGCAATCGTGGACTGTGAATGAGCCAAACTTCAAAAAATGACGAAGATTTTGACAACAAATACCCTGCCACCTAAAAAATACACGATGACCTCAAAACGGATATATGAAATGCAAAAGGCATCAACAAGGATTTAACTTCAAAATGCAATGAAGCACGTCAGCCAAATCAATCACTAAATTTGGTTCCCTCTGGTTGAGAACTACAAGCGACAAGCAGAGAAGATTTTCTACATAATTAAATGCAAACAGGGAAATGATAAACAACTACAAGGAGAGGCATAATTGCTTCAGATGCTAAACGAGACGTGCAAATGTGGAGGACGTAGTACAATAAGTAGTTGAATTCATCTCTCAGCCCTGCTAGGAACTCGAAAACGAGACTAGATGAAATCGTGATGATGAAAAGGAATGGCATGGTTGACAACTTGACACGAAATGTACAAGTAAAATTCCAAGCATAGTTGATTGCTGGATAGATTGCCAACATTCATGCATCCGATGGAGAATGTATTTCTTCCTTGGAGCGAACACTGGGGATGAGATAAATTCAGTTCAACAGGGTTGTTACATATGTAGCAGACCCACATTTCCTCTATAGATCCACCATTCTCTGATGAATGGAGAAATTCGTTCAACGGCAACCTGTCATGCAAGTCACACATTTGAGATAAAAATTGTATAAACGGAAGACCACTGTGCAAAGAGGTGCAAATAACACAACAGACTAGAGGAAAAAAGCTGTATATGGGTAGCCTCCTGTGGTCAGCGAAAATATGTACCTCTACAACAAAATCCTCTTTTTCATGTTGCGCAGAATGTTTCTCCAGAATGTGAAATTTGGCCACATCAAATTGCAAAACGTGTCGTTCATGCCTGACGAAAACAAGATTCCAACCCAAATACCAACCGACATGGAGGCATGACATTCATATTCTTCCTGGTCCGTTCCATATACGTTTGGTGCGCACGCAGCGGTTTGTTGGACCCACCTATATGCCTCCTCCTCATAAAGGCAGTAACAAAGACGTTCACGTTAAAAAGAGTTACTGCGTTGTTAATATCTATGGCGTAACCGGTCGACGGGATAAAAGGTTATAAATCATATAACTTCTAATTTCATGCAGTCGACTTGGATATCGTGCAAACAACAATCGTGTTAGACCGTGTTGGCCACATCACGAGGTTGCATCGAAAGTTTATAAACAGAGACTTACGAAAAGCATGCGGAAACGAATATTATTGGAGCTACCAACTGGGATAAAATAGAAGTAAAATGGAGCAAGAACGAAAATTATAGTGTTTGAATGAACGAGACCTGAGACAAAGCTGTAGAGTTATCGGAACCAAAGCAAGAGTTTCTCGTGGTTTTTAAGTACACAGGAGAATCCAAATTTAAAGCCGCTGAGATCCGTTCGACTGCTTCCGAAATTGATTACTCGAGTTTCAAAGGTTTCCATTATGATCACCATCATATGAATTGGAAAATTATATCCCACACGGTGGTGATCTTCATGGAAACTTATCAAACTTGGATAATCAAGTTCGGAGTCAATCAAATGAATCACCGTGAATTTAAATTTAAATTCCCCGTTGTACTCAAAAACAACGAAATAGTCTTGCTTTCACTCCGATAACAATACAGCTCCGTATCGTCCTTCATTCAAACAAACGCTAAAATCTTTTCTCTTCCTCCATTTTACTTCTATTTTATCCCCGGATGGTAGGTCCAATAATATTCAAGTTTACAAATCCCAGATGCAACAAGTTTGAATTGTTTGCTTCGACTTAAACTCTCAGAAAGGAGACCGCGACAGGAACAAAACCCATGCCAACATATTATAACCAATGTAGTAGGTAGAATACAAAGTGTAACATCACCTGCTTATAGATAAAGCTCTATTTACTCCCACCAAGCTACTAATTTATCCTTCCCTTCAAATAAGGCTTTGAACTGGTAAGGCATGCAGCAGAAAGTGCCTGATGATGTAATGAATGTATAAGTGATTATATTGATGTATGAATGTCAAAAACAACAGTCAACATGACATAGCTGTATAGAAACGACTTTTGTTTTTTTGTTTTTTTAACAACCTAACAGACATACACAGTACAGGAACACAATTAAAATGCATGCCTTGATTAAAAGTTGGTAAAAGAATTAGATTTTTTTTTATTTGGTTTTGCATCGACCAATCCAAATGCGCCTAAATATAATCAGGTTCCTCACTTTGATGTCAAAAAAATGAATACTTACATATATCCTATACTTCACTTGAGGTTCTCAAATTGTGTTGCTAGCTTTCTCTAAGACATTCACAACAAGTTACAATCATCTTCAAGAACCAGGTCTGACAAAGTAACTATCTTTCTTTTAAGGTGTCGGACTGCATCTGTCTCAGCCTCTATCAAAAAGATTTCGGAATAACCAAATTTAAACGAAGTTTGACAGCAACAAACATAAATATCACACACCTGATTGTAGACAGAAGATAGGCCCCACGACTTAGGTAGCAAACCCCAACGGATGATACAACAGATGCAGAGGACGCCATTGATTCTGAATTGTCTTGAATTGGGGTTAGGCTATTTATTATTCCTGATCGTGGCTTGGAACCTTCTACATTCACCCATTAGGATCTTTCTGTCTTCGGATAAGATAACGCAATCTTATCCTGAATCACAACCCTAGCCACCCAATCACACCACTGTGAACACGAACCACAACCTCCCAGTGGATTTCATGTGTTGAGCTTCACATTGCCTCATAAAGCAATAAGACCATATCCTAAAAAAAGGGAGACTGAGCATTGGCATAATCCAATAACACCAGTCTGGCCCAAACTTGAAATAACCCACAACTTGGCCCAGACACAAACTTGGCCACTCCGAACGTTTTATCCGCTGCAACCTGAAACATGGACATGTCACTGATAATCACAAATTATCAGATATTCGAAACAACGTAAAATAACAAAAGCACAAGAAATGAAAAAATTCAAAAACAATGAAATCAAAACCACTTACTGGGAAATTCGAACAAAACTACACCTCATTACACACCAAAGAAAGGAAATCGTTCAATTAATGCGACCTAAGTTGGAGCGTCCAAATACCCACCTAAATACCCACCCCTTGTTTCCTTCGTGCTAAGGCTTTGCAGATGGAAAAGCGCGCATCTTCTGGAAGAGATAACTAGGCTGGACTCGAAGTTACACATGCTTGAATCCATTTGCGACATTAGGCTTGATTGATTGCAGTCCCCCATGGTTTGAAGTAAAGATCATGACAACTACCCACACCTAAACGTATATATCATCTATGCCCTGATCAAATATACGTGGGAAACAGCCAAAAGAGATGGTTAATTCGATAATGATATCGTGTGATGCAATGGCGAGACGATCATTCTTTGAAACCTTATTTACAGGTAAGTTTCTTTCTTTCGCAGAAAATCTAATTAATTTATAGCACAGTGCAGTTTTACGTTGATAGAGGAAGCAAGTTGTGGCGATGTATGATAATCAACCAATAAACAACTAAATGCAGCGATGCATCTATGGTTTCTCAACAACTCGATAGGGGAACCTACTATTTGAAACCATACAACTAACAAGCAGAGATGATTTTCTGCATAATAAAATGAAATAAAAAAAAAACGATTAACAACAAATACTTGAAGAGAAGCATTGCTTCCAGCCAACCTAGCAAACCATCTGTTTCTCTTCTAGTAAACAACTCGCAAAACACATGTTCTGTTCTCTAGTGAAAAAGTGGTGACAGAATCACACGAAATATCCGAATTTGCACCTTCGAGTAACGATAAAGGACAAGGTCCCAGTGTAAAAAAGTTAAAACTTTCCTCTTTGACGTAGTTGACATACGCAAAGCGAAGGACCAAACAAAAAACAATGCAGACAGATACAACATTCCTGGAACGCAACTAAAGGTTGCAGTGCAAATTAACAAAACAGAAAAAGATTAAAAAATAAAAAGGGCAACAACAATCTACACAATCTAGTGAAAAGGACAGCGACGTTAAATTCAATGAGTCTGGAGACCATGCATGGTGCTATGTGAATTGAAAAGGCAAATAACTGTAGAGATTAAACAGTGGTGCTTTGCGAATTGAAATTGTAAACTAATCTACGGAACATAGACTGTGTCAAAACTACCTACTTAACGGACAGAACATTGGATCATGAACAAAATGGGTTAAGTGTAGCTGTAGCAACAGATCAGCATTCACAACACAGGACATAAAGTTTTTGACAAATCGAAATAGCCAATCCAAAGTAACAAATGAAGCATGTCATTCGACCCAGCGGGATTCATTCAAAATCAACAAATTGGACTAACAGCTCCACGTCTGGCTGGGTACTGGAGATCTCAAACACGGCCAGCTTGGGCACAGTTATGTTGCACTTTCTCAAAAATTCCGCCCACCCTTGGCTAATGCTGCCACAATTGCGCCTTCTTTGGCCAACGTATCTTCCGTAGACGGCCCAGACAGATATCTCCCCCAATCTCAGAGTGACCATGACATCGTCGTTGACGTCGTCTCCAAAGTGCGGCACATTCGGCTGCGCAAACCAAAATGGAGAATGATACGGGGTTAAGGGGATGTGTCACAATTTGTTGCAATGTGCATGATGTCAAACACAATTCAAACACAACTACTGAAGATGGCATTATGAACAATTAGTATGCATTGCGCTGCCTATATCCCTAAACAATGCAATTTACGATTTTAACAACAACATACATTACCCACAAATTTCTGTAATGAATATAACTATTTGACAAAAACAGACATTTATTAGCATATTTTAGTAATGAATTTGAAGACAAAAACTGCCCCAGCAGATAGCCAACCATTGACAACAAACACACAGCACAAGACACAACCTATGGCCCACGTAAAAAGCGACATTGGCAAACAAAGTAAGTACTCACGAAAGAGACACATTTGATGCGGACCTGGTTGGCCGCCAATTCACTTTCAATTGAGGGAACAGCAGGGGAACAAAACAGATAATGTGGTCCCAAAGGCTCGACAATGAAACAGGTGTATATATCATGGAGGGGGAAAGCCATTACCAGGAAGTGGATGCCCAAGAGCCTTTTTGTGATGTGCATGATGAATAAGGGGTGGTCGGACTGAAATGTCTGCTCCACCTCAGCTGCAGCTGCGCTCCTAGGGACATTGATACAGCCGGATCGACGCCGGGGCGCTTGAGTAGCGGGTTTACGTTTCCTTGGCACTCTGGGGGGTGTGACGGCGCCGGAGTCATCACAGGACATATCATACGTCCTTTCCACACCGGGTGACTGAAATATCCGAACGCTGAAGTCGTCTCTACCCTTGTGCTTGAACAGAAGAATGTTAGATGGTTGTAGCTTGTTTTCATGGTAGAACCTTTGCCATCCCCTACCGAGAGTGATCTCTTTCCACCCCCTGGGGCTGCATGCAATCTTGTAAGTATGGTTTGACCCATCGGCGACCGTGACATACAGATGGTTGCTATCTTTGGGGAGGAGCCCATTGGGTAATGGCAAACGCTGCAAATAAGGGCACAGGAGCCGCCGGCGTAAGAGTTAAAACAAGATGGGGAGAGTAGAGTGACAAATAATCGCAATAAAAGAATCGGAATCGTTAACCTACCATGGGCCGCGACGGCTCTCCTGCCACTTTGATAACCCTAAGGCAATCACCTTTGGCGGAAGCTTCGGCTATTTGTTCGTCAGGGCACCAACACAGACGAAGAAGGGGATATTCTGAGGAACAAGAACCCGTACAGAGTGGATAGCGTGCGAAACCGGCGGATGTCTTCTGTGAATCTTATCTAATTCATTAAGTGAGGTAACGTACTACGAGATGCAGTGCCTGGAAGAATGTGCCTTCAGCCTTCATTGAAGTCTTCTATTAGAAGCCAATCGGTTTCGTGCCTCATGGGCCACAAATCTTTATCCAGGTGTTGCAAGTCAGATTTTTTAAGTGTAATTGATCAATTTCAAATTATTATTTGCATATGGTAACAATTTTTTCTGAATTTTGAAATGCGGTTTAAATAATACTTATAAATTTATATTTTTTAAAGTCTAAATTTAATATTAATAATTAAGGAATAGGTTATAAAAAAAAACAAAATTTTAGGTGATTGAATATATGTAAAAAATATGAAATAAAGAAATTAACATAAAAAAATTAAATAATTACGTCGTTATTATGTGTAACACAATCAAGATAAAGACGTACTAATATTTATTATTAAATTAGTTATTTATATAATAAGTGTACTTATATTTGCAATAATTTTTAATTTGGAATAAATTTATAAATTTATTTTCATATTCAAAACCCCCTTTTGGAAGATACACAATGCTAATAAATATAAAATGATTTTTTTTAATCTTATATCGAACATTTTTAATAAATTACTAGTTGATAGGTACTTAGATATTTAAGAAAATAAATAATACATTCGAGATTAGAAAATAAGGTCATCCTTGGTAAGAGAAAAATATAGAACATTATCTTTCTACGTGAAATAGTGGGGAAAAAATTAAAAAGCTAAAAATAATGATGAAACTATTAATTGGGTAAGTTAATTAAAGAGGAAAAAGCGTAGGTTTCATATATACGTGGATGTAGCAACTGCAGTTAAACACAATGAAATTTGTTAAAATGAATGATTAAAATAAGGCTAGGCTGCTTGACAGACCACCTAAGTACAGTATTAACAGACATACGCAAAACAACAACATACAAACAGAGACCAAAACTAAAATTAAACAAAGTATATAGTAAATGAATACATCATATCCTAATAAGATCTATTAGGAAAATTATTTATCATCACCAGTTAAACATATGTTAGCTTCTAATTAATTTCCTTTTATTTTAGACAAGTAAAGTAAAGAGAAGAAGAGATATACTTGAATGATATGCGTAAAATTAGTTACTATTAGAAATTTGCAAATGCAATGGATGATTCCAATGGAAGAGGAGGCATGCGAGAGAATTGAAGATACGAGAAGAACAGAACAGCAAGAAAAACATAGAAAAGTAAATTCGAAACTGCTGTGTATGGAGATAATGGAAGATGTGTTATTATGGTTATAGAAGTTACAAAGCGGTTTTGCATTTTAGTGGAAAGTTAATAGAATTAACAACACTGTTTTCATTTAAGTGGGAATTTATTTGATTTTTTAAAACAAATTTTATCTATGTTTTGTCCATATAGTTTGCTTTACTTAATAGGTTATCGTTGGGTTAATATACAAAAAAAAAATGATGCAGATTTAGTCATGGTCAACTATATGTATTGGCTTTATGTATTGCGATAGATAAGGAATTTAATATTGTTGCATTAGTGAAATAATTAAAAAACGTATTTATAAGTTATTTGATTATGTTGGTAATTTTTTAATTTTTAAATTATAACAACATTTAACTCTCATTATATAATAAATAACCTTTTATTTGAAGAAAAGACAAATAAATCATACTTATCTAAGAAATAAAATTCGGGAAATTACTACTATAGATTTAACTCTTCGTACCAATATGCTCATATATTCGGAATCATTACGTGTCCGACAGAATAGATTTAACTTCTTGAGCTCTGACACTCACAATACTCGTGGGTTTGGTTTACACCTATTTGGCTTGTATGTTTATTGTTTTTACTATTTAGAGAAAATAACTTCAGTCATAAATTTTGTTATATCGTATTTTTTTTTTCATACTTATGGGACACAAAATGTTAATATTAGTTTGCGTTAGTTCCGCAGGTTGTAATTTTGTTAATTTTTATTTATTTGCAAGTTAATATAATAAATTATCAACATTTTTTTTAGCTTCTTAATTTTAAATTTTTAGTTATTTTGTTAAGATGGTATATTTTAAATTATGAGTGATCTAAATAAACCGTTACTTTTTAAAATTTAAAAAACACTTTGTAACTATGTTCGATATTTAATTTTGAAGGTTGTTTACCTAATTTAAACATTTAATTTAAAAGTATCTATTTCAATTGCTAGTTTTCCAAAATTGAAATCGTAGTTATATTTTATTCTTGTTACAATAATATTACTCTATTATTAAAAAGAGGATAAATTTTAGATTTTCGGAAAAACTTGGTCCTAGATTAACATGCTTTGAATAACCTGTTATGATAATTAAATTTATCATTGTTATGATTATTATGATTAATATTACAAATACAATTGTTATTGTTATTATTATAACTATAGCTGCGAAGACGTTAAAAAAAAATATTAATTATTTGTTTGTTTGTTTCATGTATGCTAAATATCAACAAACGATGCTATCCTTGTTTTTTCTAGTATTAATTATAAATCATATATCAAGAAAGCACAAAAACCTAATCATGTTCATTATGCTAACACATTCTAGATTATTAAATATCAAACAGGCACATTATCTTAACCTGTGATGAAATTTTCTGCAGCAGCTGTAGCCCTCTCTTTACACACTGCGTAGCCGTGATCCCTAACCAAGAATGTTAAAAAA
This sequence comes from Arachis hypogaea, assembly GCF_003086295.3. Taxonomy (NCBI): domain Eukaryota; kingdom Viridiplantae; phylum Streptophyta; class Magnoliopsida; order Fabales; family Fabaceae; genus Arachis; species Arachis hypogaea. The sequence continues at coordinate 24,501,388 of NC_092055.1, read as the reverse complement.
TTTATGTTCCATTTGAACTGTTGACAATACTGTCTGGTGGAGGAAATTTTTAAACCGATTTTCTTCTTATTATCAACCCTAATAATAACTCTAGAAAAGGACAAACAGAAAAATTACTGTCCTTTGACAACATAAACGCCAAACACCAAACACCAAACCGCATGAAGAATGACACATCGACCATGTCCGCACCTTCTCCATTTTCTACCCTTTCGGCTACCACATTAACGATAGAAACTTCTGTGCTCCTCGATTTACTCCGTATTAAATGTTACACTTATGTCTTCAAAAAAAGGTTGCAACCACACATGGAAAGACACTAAATTTAACTTCAATTGCATGCAATGCACTGTGATTTGGAACAAATTAACGCCAAGCTTTATGACTATTTATGCAATGAAAATCACATCTCATATTCGAAGCTGCGTGTAACGATATTTTGCAAAAATTTGTTTGTGCCAAGCCTTGTAAACCACGCATACAGAAATAGACTGTAAGTATTGCATAATAAAGTAATAAGAAGATAAACGTTAGCATGACGAGCCAAAAAGATGCCTAATAAACCCTACACCACAAACCCTGAAACCGTCAACCATGAACCCTAACCAACAAACCCGAAAACCCCAGAAACAGCAAACCGTCCGCCCAAGACCTAAGAGGAAACATTATCCACGGCCGTGCAACGTGTCCCAAGATGCCAGCCGCGCCCTAAGCCGAGCGTTCTCGGCCTCAAGTTTAGCGACACGAGAGTCAACGGACAGACCAGATATCCGCTCAAACTCCAGAAGACGTTTCCTGCAACTCTGAGCCACGTAGAAATTGTAGTCGAGGATCTCCTTTCCAGACTCTCCAACAACAGCATGCAGGGATGATAAAGCAGCATCTTGCCTGGCCAGGCGTTCGTCGGCTGAGAACCTGCCGTAGGCAACAAAGTTGACTCCGTCCGGTCGGCCCCCCACATGCACCACAAACCCATAGTAGCGGTCGCCCTGGACGTATACGCATTCGCGGGGCTCAAACACTGGAGGCTCTGTCTTAAGGGCGTCACATGCCTTGCGCAGCATCTGTTCAAGGTCCTCCATGATGAGAAACCGGTCAGGATTCACCGTGGGGACAACCTCTAGACTTTCAAACCCAGGAAAAACAAAAACAATGAGTAAACGTAAAGGATAACCGGGAAAAAAGAAAGTGTGAAACCGCCTACCGTCGTCGCGGAGAGGGGAGCCAGGGCGACCTCCTCTGGAAGAACCACTTCCATCGCCAACGCGTAGGCTCGACATTGTTCCAACCCAATGAACAGCGAATCGGTCACAAATGGATGTAACAACCTTCAAACTTATTAACAAAATCCTCAGCGAAGTAATCTCAAACATCAAAGTTATTTATATTTATATATGACATGCCTTATCACATTCTCCAATCCAATTATGTATGCGCACTTATCTCACTGGACAGTCACACCGCTTCCCCAGGGCTTTAAATTCGATACTAAATGCATTCACCTAACCTATCCGTTTTTTCCACCCTCCATCGTATGTTCAATGCTTTTTCATTTTCACATTTTACGCGTCACATAATCTTCTCTCTATGGGACATACTAAACAAAATTCAAAAACACAAACTTCACATCCATGATATTAAAAGACCCTAAACTATGCAGATTACATAAAAAATGATTATTTTAACTATTCATATACTTAAAACGGCTAAGTATCTCCCAGAACCATTCACATTCTCCTGACTCCACGTGGAATAATGTATACTACTAGAGGTCTAGAAAAATATACCTAAGTTACAATATTTTGTGTCACAACGTCTGAACAATGTATTATAATAACATTAATAGAGTAAATTTAATTAGGAGAGTGCTAGGGGAACATTGTTGAAAACTCTTCTTAGTCATCTATTCTTTTCCAATAATTAATACCATTCCCCATACAGTTTTTCATTGTTCACCATAATATAGTTACGTTAACTCTCCTGTTTGGATACGCATGCATTATTGAGAGCATATCTGCTACACTCAAGTTAAGGTTTCCAACAGGGTCGGTGGACTTATAAATATGGAGGCTACACTCCTATGCCTCACTCCAAACCCCATACTCTAAACACGTATCCCCATCCCCATCGAAATAGGAACCAACAGGAACAAACTAAAAATGACAATCGACTGTTCCTCAAAAATCGCTTTCATTCCCAACGACATCTGGGTAGCAATTACCAGTAAGGTTGCGTCAGCCTCCATTCGCGACCTGTGCAGTCTCAGAATGACCTGTAAGGCTGCACGCGATGCAGGAGAGGCCGATATTGTTCACCGGAGTGTTTCCATCCCACCACCGCATGCCACGCCGTGGTGGTGGTGCCTCAGCCCGGAGGCCAAGAGATTCTTTGATCGATGCATCGTAGCTGGCCATCCAGAGCTTCTGTTTCGGGAGGCACTTCGGGAACTCTTCATCAGACGTAACGAAAACATTGGCCTCCAGATGCTGAATAGTGCAGCAAGTACAGGCCATGCAGCAGCCAAATACGCACTGACCATGACCTTGCTGCTTCGAACGGACGACAACGACGAAAAACAAAAAGGGCTGGAACTGTATCGCAAGCTTGATGCAACTGGTTCACTCGCTGAGGGTAAGGCAAAGTGCTTTTCAATTCTGACAATGTCGTGGTCGGGTGAGGTCCAAATGCCCCGTATAGAAGAACAACACACCCTATGTTCCTCACCTAGGTGCTCCACCAGGGGCCACATGCCTCTTCTCTATGACTATCGCAGACGTGCAGCAGAGCGAAACTCCGTCCATGCTTTCGGAGGGGCCGCTCATATCCCCTGCATCCAATGTTGCGCAGACTACGACCTGCAAGCCTTCGTCAACCTTCCATGATTAATACAATTTAATTACAACCTGTTTATTAAACGTTAAATGAATGAGTCGACACAATTGAATTACATACTTCTTTTATATTTCATTTCTTATAATTAAATTTTGAATTTTATTTCTAATTTAATAATTTTTTATTTTAACCGGAACCCTGTCCTTCGCCAAACCAAAAGTTAGGCCACTTTATGCTCCTTGCAAGACGACACATGTTAGCCCCACAGCCGTTAAATTTCCAACCGTTGTAAACATAGTAACAGTTGCAGAATTTCAATTTGATGCTCAAATCACAGGAGCCATCCTCGCTACCTTTAAAAACCACCAAAACCAACATCCCATCGTAAACATACTGAACACAAGTCTCCCTTGGAATCTCAACATGGTCCGTGCCAAGAAGAAATACTATGTTGTTTTCATAGGGAGGGTCCCTGGTATCTATAGTTCCTGGCCGGCCTGTCATAGCCAAGTTAACAAATTTAGCGGCAACCTCCATAAGTCTTACGAAACCTTCGATGAAGCTCGTATGGCCTTCGAACAATTCATATCTGCCAGAAGATTACAGACTCAGCTCACCAACAATGGTCCTCGAGTGCATCAAATTCATGCAACATCCATTCAACTCAACCCATCACCGAATCCTGACCAACTAATCCCTTTCGACGAAGGAATACAGGAGCAACGTCAAATTGAACGAGGGGACAGCCACTCAACTGTCCGTCAAACCAACCGATCCAACCAAGGGCGCCGGCAACAAAATCCCTACCCGTGTATCCTGTTTATCTTCGTTACCATCTTCGTCCTATACTTAACTCTGGTTAGGAAGTAGGCTCCTCTTAACCTTACTTATAACAGCACCTACCACCATGTGTTACCTGCTTTGTAGCAGTCTAACTTTTCACTGTCTTCCGTGTTTTACTTTTTAACGTATATTCTATTGTATTAGATATTAATTAGTCTAATGTTCACTTCACGAATAACATCAGCTTATTATTCCAGCATAACTGTTATTAACTCAGCGAAGTATAATTATTCATACGTGATTTTAGCACTTTAATCCGTGAATCCATTTACCCTCCTCCTCTGTTTACGACATCTTAACACATACGGTACATACAGGATAAGATATTTGGATAAAGACAATTTTAATGCGAAATGCAATAATTTTTGTTCATTTTGATATTTTACATTCCTGTTATGATACTTCATCACGTTACTGAGGTAATTTTTTATAATATAAAAAGACAAGACGTATTTGAATAATTAATTTTTTTTATTATAAAGGGACAAAACGTCATACACGTTTTGTAAAAAAAAAACATTTGTTTTTACCCTAAACAAAATAACTACCCCAATGTAAGTCACAAGCAAAAACCACAACGATCTTAAGATCTACTTCCTTTGGGGATTGAGAATGACACACATTTAATTAACGATAATAATTTGACGAAACACATACAGCTACAAAAATTCATTATAAACTGAAAACTGATATAGGAAATGCAAAATGCATACAAAATAATGCAATTGTACAATGCAGCGATGCAAGTAAGCCAAAAAAACTACTAAATTCTGTACCGACTCTCTAAGCCCTACAAATAATAAGCAGAGATTATTATCTGCATAATAAAATGAACACAGCAAAACGATAAACAACTAACGTGGCAAACATAATTGATTCACTTGCTAAACCAGACATGAAAATGTATAGCACAGAGTACATTAAGAAGTTTAATTCATCTTTCAGCCCTACTAGGAAGTACAAAACGAGACTTGATGAAATGGACATGAGGAAAAGTAAACGCATGACAAGATTTGTCCAACTTAGAATACTAGTGCACTTCAATGATGGTTAGATTATTGACATTCATGCATCCGATTGAGACTGTATTTCTTCCTTGAAGCAAATTCTAAATACATATAAATTCTTTACAACCCGGTTGTTACATTTATAGGAAACAGCGGCTTCTTTTATGTATTCAACATTCTGTGATGAATTGGAGAACTACTTTCAGCCACCACCTGTCATGCAAGTGACAAATTTGAGTTGGAAGTGTTAAAAATTAAGTCAAGTTTGGAAATCTAAAAAAATATCAACCCAACAGAACAATACATAACATAAAGTTGGCAAAAACAAAGTACAAAACATCTAAAGTGGTTCATCGTCTTTTCTATTTTCTTCATCAAATGAGAACAAAAATATTTAAAGGGACAATAAAAAGTCAAGCGAGCCTCTTTAAACGATTAAAAAAAATATTTCAAATTTCAATACAATGGAAGAAGAAACAGTGTCAGAACAATGGGAAAAACAACAAACAAAAACAAGAACAAAACAGAAGCATAACTGAACCGGGTAAGCTTAGCAGACAAACATGGGTTCCAGCCAAGAGAGCAAACCGTGTCTTTTCGTTCCACTAAACAAAGCACAAAACACATGTGTTGTTTTACATAGCAAAACGGAAAGAACCGAACCTGCACCTACCAACAATGTAAAAGAACAGAAACCACCGAACCTATGTTACATACTAAAACTGAAGAACCCAGCCAAAACAATGCAGAAAGATGCAACATTAGTCTTATGCTAATAAAGCTTTCACTGCAAATAACATAGAAGAACAGAACAAAAAATTGCGCCACAACAAGATACACAATCTAAAGAAATGAAGAGTAACGTTAAAATCACAAAACACAATCACGTGTACGGCATGTCATGCTTTTAAATTCATAAGCTAGCAAAACTGAAACAAGATGTCAACAACATATATGTACCTCTCCAACAAAATACCCTTTTCATGTTGCGCAGAATGTGTCTCCCGTTTGTCAAATTTGGTCACTTTAGGTTGCTTCACGTGTCCCTCCCTCCCGACGAAAACATGATTTCTAGCCAAAGACCAAGGTACATGTCGGCATAACCTTTGTGTTCTTCCGCGTCTGTTCCAATGTGCGCTCGCATCCTTTTCTTATCCCCCCTTGTGGGCCTTGTCCTCAGGAAGTCAGCAACAAAGACGTGCACATTAACAAAAAACTACTGCATTTTTTATTTCTATTGCGTAATTATTCGACGAAAAAAGAGGTTATAAATCATATCAGTTTCGATTTCCTGCATTCCTATTGGATATCGTGCTAACAACAATCATTATAGACAGTGTTGCCAACATCACGAGGTACCAATCGAATTTCTTAAAACATAAATTTTCGAATAGACTGCGGGAACAAATATTGTTAGGCCTACCAGCCGGGATGAAATAGAAGTAAAATGGAGCAAGAAAAAAAATGATAGTGTTTGAATAAACGAAGCCTGAGACAGAGTTGTATAGTTATCGGAACTAAAGAAAGAGTTTCTGGTGGCATTTAAGTACAAAGGAGAATCCAAAGTTAAAACCGCGGAAATTCGTTCGACTGCTTCCGAAATTGATTACTCGAGTTTCAAAGGTTTCCATACTGATCACCATCATATGAATAGGAAAATTATTTCTCATACGGCGGTCATCTTCATGAAAACTTATGAAACTTGAATCATCAATATCGGAGTCACTCAAATGAATCACCGGGAATTTAAATTTAAATTCCCCGTTGTACTCAAAAACAACAAAATAATCTTGCTTTAACTCCGGTCAGTATACAACTCCGTAACAACCTTCATTCAAACAAACGCTAAAATCTTCTCACTACCTCCATTTTACTTCTACTCCATCCCCAGCTGGTAGCTCCAACAATATTCAAGTTTTCAGATTACATTACCATAATTCTTTAATCTCTAACTGGCAGAATAAGCCATAACCAAAAAGCCAGCAACTTATGATGCAACATGAAACAAACCGAATCATCAACTTATTCACCATTTTCGGGGACCAAACAACTATTTGTGAACTTATTTACCAGCACTAATCCCCTGCTTAATTAATTATTTAATAGTTGTAAGGCAATCATCAACTGATTAAAAAATATAAATGCCACAAGGACAAACTTCAACGTCACTCAAGTTGCCAACTGATACACACTAACTGAATGGCCTATGGCAGAACAATATTGGTTTTGCATTCAGATCTCTCATCCCATACATTCCGGCAGTATTCTATAACCAAAAAATTATATAAAACAAATTCAAGGAACGAATAACCTCTTTCATAACCAAAATTAGAACATCAGGATCTCCGAACACTGGTGGTTATACTTACGGTTTTTTCAAGGTCTGGGTGTGCTTCCTACGTTTGTCCCACCACACTGCAGACTCGATCGGTAATCGCTGACGTCAACACTCAGGATTTCATCCACCTAATACAACCGACTTTCAGATCCGTCGGAAGGCATCTCTCTCATGCCTCTATCAAACAGATTTCCGATTAACCAAATTTAGACGAAGTTTGACATCAACAAATAAAAATATCACAGACCTGAATGGGAGAAGATGGGCCCCACCACTTACTTAGCAAACAACAAGAGCAACCCATTTCTATCCCTATGATGCATGCAGCTGGAACTACTAGATCTGCGACGTATTAAGTTTCAATTACAAACACTGTTAATGACAATCAATCGGCTATTTGAAATAAGATAAAATGACACATTCAAAGAAATGCAAAATTTCAAAAACAAGGATATCAATAACTATTACCAGGAAATTCAAAGAAAACTACACTGCATTACACACCAAAGAAAAGAAATCGTTCAAATTAATACCTAAGTTGGAGCCTCCATATCTGGACTCGAAGGGGTTCGGTTTGCCGGTTTGCCACTGTTGGGAGGGGATGGTCCACGCTGCTCCATGGCTCTCCGGCGCTGCTTGGAAGCGGTTCTTCAACGGGACTCGCATGCGGTTAGGGGGCGTTGGTTCCTGGGACTGTGAGTGGCTGTGAGGTGCTGCGCTAGGTTACCACTGATGATATTCAGGTAATCAAATGGGGGTGGGACATGGTTTTTAACCCTAAACCCGATCCAACATAAACAATCAGGCCCATGTTAGTCCACAAAAAAACCAACTCCACTACCGCGCTGGCTTAATAGCTGCGGCTCCATAATTTAACAACACACCACAGCTGCCTCCACTCTCAACAAGTACTCCTGTAGCTTTTGCTTGTCACCTTGTCAATAAGTTTTGGGAACACCTTACACCCTTTTTCTATGATTCTACACCATAATAATCCTAATAAATCTGCACCCTCAACATTTTTAATGATATATCTCAAGGGTACTGCACCCTGGATCATCAAAGAACCAGAAAAGTGGACTGGAGCATTGGAAAGCTTTCCAATACTTTATATACATATGTATTGAGCTGACCGTTATATATATAATATACTTTACATATATAATTAATTATTATAATTATTAATAAATTAAATATGATTTAATTATTTTATATAATTATATATAAGTAATTATATTAAATAATTAAATCATATTTAACTTATTAATAATTATAATAATTAATTAATTAAATGATTAAATTTTTATTTAATTAATGATTTATATTATTATATTTAGTTAGCCGTTGCAAAATTAGCCGTTGCAAAATTAGGGTGTGTTTGGGATTCACCTTGGAGAATAGAAAAGTCCGTTTGAACGTCTTGAACGTCTCATTGTCATGTTTGGCAACCTTTTGGAACCCCTAACCCAGAAGTGCTTTTACCTCTGAACGTACGTTCACGTGAAGCTAAAAATTCAAGCTTCTGCGTTCACGTTGGGAAAGTTAATTATCGTTGGAGGAAATAGATAAGAAATTTATTCCATATCTATCAATTGTACCCTTCATTTCTTCTATAAAAAGGATGCACATAACCACATAATTTCACACTTTCTGTATGTTCTTCTCTTTATGTTCTTGGTTACAAATTTTTTTTCCAAATTTTTTCCAGATTTATTTTCATCATTGCCAAAGGTAAAGATTTTAATTTTTTTTTATTATTTTTAGTTCTTTCTTTCATATTTTGATTTTTATGTTTTTAATTGTATTTTTTATTTATATAATAAATATTTTTCATATCATTTTTCTGATGTTATTTTTTTAATTTTCTATTGTTATATTTTTATTGTATTTTTTTTATTTATATGACAACTATTGTTGATATAAATTTTTATTTTTATTAATTTTTATGATATTTTTATTATTTTTTGTTTATATAAATTATTTTTTTCTATCCTTTATTGTACTATATTTATGTTGTGTATAAAATTTTTTATTTTTTTATTTGATTTTTTATATGAATTTTATTTACTTTTTATTATAATTTTTTTGTTCATATAATATATGTCGTTGGTTGTGATTATTATATACTATGTTTGTATGATTTTTTTATTTTTATTTTTTATTTTTATTGTACTTCTTACTGTACTTTATTTTTGTTTTTATTATATACTAATTATAAGTAACAAAAGAGTTATAAATAATAAAAATTTATAATCCAAAATGACACTAGATTAAAGAGTACTAACGACACTAAAATAAATTATAAAATATTTTTTTGTTTAATATTATAAAATGTATAGTACTCCCTTTTATATTTTTATTTCTTATTGTTTTTTAGTTCATATGAATTTTTTTTATTATTTACTGTTCTTTATGTTTAATATGTAAAGTGTCCTTTTTATTTTTTATTCGACGATGTAAAATTTATAATTATAATTCTCATATATTATATTTTATTGTAACTTTTTTATAATATAGATTAATTGATCCCATTAAAAAAAGACAAATTAAATAAAAAATTATTCATAAGTATTAATAAAATTATGAATGTTGGATGTCAAAAAAGTCCTATATTGTCAATTTTTATATGTTACTTTAATTTAGTAAATAAATATTAATATTATTATAAAATAAATTAAAAAGATTTATTCAAATATCTAAAGTAAAACAATAGAATAATATTTAAAATTATTTTAATTGATGTCTCTTTTAGTAATTTTTCATCTAAAAGTGATTTTGAATAGTATAATCCAAACAACATTTATTTTACTATAATCCATTTTGACATAAAGATTGCCAAACATAAATCACGTTAACACAAATTTACTTTTCATCAAAATCAAGTTTGCAAAATCAATTCTATGCAAACTCCCGTTTGCAAACCGTAATCCAAACACACACTTAGTCATTGGAAACTAGTCGTTACCATGTTACCGTTATTATTAATAAATTGATATTTTGTTACTCTATATATACCACTTAGATACACTTCTATTCTCACACTTTCTACTACTCTTCTTCATCTTCTTCCAAGTTTACGAAATCAAAGTTCTACTAATATTATTTTTTGTTCGGAAAAATGGATCCAAACCAACTCAACTCTTTCTTCAATTACTTACAAAACTTTTCTCAAATTCCAAATACCCAACAATCTCAAACCTCAAACTGTCAAGTCCCAAATCAAAATTTTACACTACCGAATACATTTCAAAATCCAAATCCACAAAATCTTTCTAATTTCAATTTTCAAGCTCCTTATAATAATCAATTTCCTATATTCCAACCGCAAAATCAAAATTCACAAACACCACATTTTCCATTTTCATGCATATTTAACCCCTCCATTGGAAATGTTACTCCAACTTTTTTGCCGTTTCCAACTCAATTCAGTGCATCAAGACATAACACATCTGGTGTTGGTGGCTCTTCTAACCAATCCTCTCATACTCCTATACAATCTAGTCCAAATTCGCAATATTCAGATTTTGCCAACCCTCGTGGATTAGATGCTATTAACTTCAATGATGATGATATTGAAGATCGGAGGCAAGATAGTATTCAACACTGGCATTGGGAAGAGGATGAGATGTTGATCAGTGCATGGTTAAATGTTTCAACTGACCCTATAGTTGGTACCGATCAAAAGGGAGAAACATTTTGGAGTCGAATTCATAGCTACTGTGTAGAATTTTGCTCCGACATGACAAGGAGGGTAGTTGCATGTAAGAAACGATGGTATGAGATCAACAAGGCTGTTGCACAATTTGCTGGTTGCTACGATCAAGCTAGTCGAAACATAAGGAGTGGTTCGAACGCTGATGATATAAAGGAGTTGGCCTATAAAATTTATTCCACAAATTATGGTCAAAAATTCACTTTTGAGAGGCATTGGAACATGCTTAGGTTGGAGCAAAAATGGAGAAGCCAACTACCTACACAGAGTGGCGGCTCAAAGAAAACCAAGGTTAGTGCAACTGGAGCATACTCATCCTCATCAAACCCAGAAACACCATTGGCTGACGAACCCGGTGTGGACTCTCCCATTCGACCACAAGGATCAAACAAGAGCAAGCGAAAAGGTAAGGGAAAAGCACAAATGTCTAAAGATTTTAGCGAAAAGAAATCATCGGTTGTTAAAAAATTATCTCTCATGGAAGATATTAAGAATGTTAGAGAAAAGGAACTAATGGATAGGGAAAAAGAAAGAGAAGAGGAGAAGGAACATAGAGCAAAGATGATGGCAATCAAAGAGAAGGAGTTACAAATTCAAGTGGCAATGAAAGAACAAGAATTACAAGCTCAAGCGGCAATGAAAGAACAAGAATTACAAACTAAGAGGTATATTAAAGAAATGGAGATAAAAGCAAAAGAAAGGGAAATGGAAAGGATGGCCAAGGAAAGGGAAAGGGAGATGGATATGCAAATACTTAATGCTGACACGTCTACAATGAGTGAAAAACGACGAGCTCTTCATGAGATTGCATGTGAGAAAATAATCGCCAAGTGGTTTACTTAATGGTTCCTTGTATTCGTAGAGTTATGTATTATGTTCTTATTTTTATTGCGTATTACTGGCATGTGATGTAGTTTGTTTTATTTATTTATGATGTAAGTTTTTAAATTATTCAATATTATTATGCCCTTATTGTTCATGAAAGTGACCGTTACAAAAGTAGCAGTTAAGTAGCTGATGCGAGCAGAAATTAGCGAATTAAAAATTGTTAAAATATATACGTTGCAAGTATAGTTCTTAATTCGCCAGAAATTCGCTTATCAATTTAAAAAGGTGTCACAGAAAATTGAAATTAAAATACTGGGAGTATGAATCCCAGGTCGTCTCCCAACGAGTTGCAGAAAAGTGTGCTATTTTATTAATCAGAGGTTTTCAAAAAGGTTTGAATTGAGTAAGCAGGAAATTAAATTGGAGAATTTGAATAATGTAAATAAAGGCCTTGATTGGGAGTTGATTAGTTGGAATCCCTGTTATTGTTGGAATACTCTCAAGATTAATTGACAATTAAAAGTTGTCCTGTTTAGTTATCCTTTACTAGGTAAGGAAAAGTCAAACAAGTTGGAATGCTACGTCTGTTCACAAGTTGCAATCCACTTAATTAAAAGAGATTGGTGTTAGTGACTAGAAGGCAATCCAACCATAAACCCAATTACAATTTTTCTTTCAAGCCTTCCAACTCAAGGGTTCCTTTCAATCAATTCCCCATCAAGTTAGGGAACTACTCGCTCATTGTGAATGTAAAATTCATAGCATATGAAAAGGAATTAAAGAAAGACATTGTAAATAAAAATCAAAATAGTCAATTAAAAATAAAAGTGATCCTTGTATTAAATAATCCTAAAAATATTCCAATGGTAAAATTAAACAAAGCAAAGGACATGGAAGAGTAAAGCCAAGTAAAGAAAATGAACTAGAATGACGAAGTCTTGATGAGGTAATAACTCTTCTCAATATCCCAATGCAAAAGCAAGAGAAAATTAAAATCCTAAGAACTATGAATGTGTAGAGAGAAAACTTAGGGGAGGAGTAGAAACTAGATCTAAAACTAAAACTGTGTAGAATGAATGTTGTAGTTAGTTTCTGTATATTCTCTGGCTCTAGTCTGCTGTTCTGAGCCAAAAACTGGGTTAAAATAGGGTCCAAAATCACCCCCAGCGAATTCTGCAGATTATGCAGATCGCGCATGTCACGTGATCGCGTCATCCACGCGGACGCGTCATTCGCGCTTTTCCCTGCCACGCGATCGTGTCATCCACGCCTCCGCGTCGCTTGTACTTTTCCATTCCGCGCGGTCGCGTGAGTCATGCGGCTGCGTCACTTCTCGCTGGTTATCTCCTCAATTTCTTGTGTTCCTTTCATTTTTGCTAGCTTCCTTTCCAATCTCCAACTCATTCATTCCCTATAAAGCCTGAAACGCTTAACACACAGATCACGTCATCGAATGGAATAAAGAAGAATTAAAATGCATAATTAAAAGTCTCTAGGAAGCAGTTTTCAATCATGTAATAATTTCAGGAAGGAAATATAAATGCATGCAAAATTAATGAATAAGTGGGTAAGGATCATGATAAAACCACACAATTAAACACAATATAAACCATAAAATAGTGGTTTATCAACCTCCCCACACTTAAACATTAGCATGTCCTCATGCTTAATTGAAGGAGATAAAATAAATAAGTATGAACATGTAGAAACTCCTGCAATGCAATGCAATCCTATATATGAATGCAACTATATGATTCTTGCACACTTGATCAAAAGTAAATAAGCTCTTCAAAATAATTACAAATCAAATTCCACTAATTCTATCATTATACAGTAAGACAGATAAAAATGCAAGATGATAGCTCATGAAAGCAGGGAACATGGAAATTCAAGCATTGAACCCTCACTGATGATGTATGTACGCTCTAATCTCTCTAGTGTATAGGGTAATCACTCTATCCTTCTCTAATCATGCTTTCTAACTTTTGTTCTTCTCCTAACCAATCAACAACAGTTAATATACCAATGCAAGCATCATGGGGTCTTTCCAAGGTTGTAATGGGGCCAAGGTAGAGGTAGGGATATATATATGGTTAAGTGAGCTTATAAATTGAATCTTTAATTAACCCAAACTTTAACCCAACCTATATATATTTAGTGTAACCTTAGAATTCCTACCTAACTACCCAGAATTCCCTTTTACATTCCATACTCATGTATCAACTTTTTATTTTAATTTTATCATATGTGCATTGATCTTTGAATTCTTAATTCAGCATTGGGGTAATTTTGTCTCCTTATTTATTTATTGATTTTTTTTATATAGACATAAAAATAAACATAGCTTATCAATGCACATAGATTTTTAATTCTTATAGTTTCACATGAGTAGGTATCCAAATTCCCATTGTATTATCATGACACATTCCCTTAATAACTTTTGTTCCCATAATTTCCCATACTTAACTAGCACACACAATTCTATCTTAAGCTAACCAAAGATTCAATTTGGGATATACAATTGTTTTTCCGCTTAAGGCTAGTAATGTGGTGAAATATAGAACAAACGGGATTTAAAGGCTCAAAGTGGTTAACAAAGGTAATTGAAAAGGGTAGGCTTAATTTGGATAAGTGAGTTTAAACAAATAATGGCCTCAATCATATGCAAGCATACAAATATAATAAATATTGGATATATAGGATGAAACAAAATATAGATTACAATCATAGAGAAGTAAACACACAAGAATAAAATAATTATGGTTAAATAATGTAACCATACATAAAGGCTCAAATCTTCACAGGTTGTGTGTTCTTTAGCTCAAAAATCATGTTCCAAATACAACTTCAAGCAGATTTATCATAAAAATTTTTAAAAATCATTGAAATTTTGTTCCAAAGATAGAGTCTTAGAAGAAACTTATTGTCTTTATAATCAAGTAGAGCATGCATGCAACTAACCTATTACTATGCAATTTATCCTGTTCTATAAAAGAAAGAAAATCTAACTAAAATATCCTAATTTATTGGTGCTAGGGAAGAGAAATTACCTCCGGAAGTCAGGTACTGACCGACCTCCCCACACTTAAGGCTTTGCACCGTCTTCGGTGCCATCTGTCAGGAACAGGGGTGGGCTGGTAGCAGTATCTCCACAGTCGGGACCATCATGGCTCCCTGTGCTGGTAAAAGAAGTGGAGTCTGGGGTTTCTGAGTCCTTGAAGTGTCCCTTGAGTAGCTCCTTGAGGTGTTTGAATCGGCGCTCGTTACGGTGCTCTCTTAACTTCGCTTTCTGTTCTTGCCGATCCAACCTTTCGATTATCTGCTGGAGCAGTTCGTCTGTTGTGGGTGCTTGTGGTGTTGAAGAAGGAATATCTTCAACCGGTGCAGTAGGAAGGCTTGTAGTGGCTGCTGGAGGTCTGAGGTATTTTCCGTTAGGGACATACTAATCATCCCCTGGAAGCATGGCTTTGGTGTCCCCAGCTCTGTAGGAGACTCCGACTGCTGAGACAAGATCTGAGACCAAAGCGGGAAAAGGTAAGTTGCCTGCGATTTGGACGTGTCCTATGGCATTCCGGATATGTCTTGGTAGATTCAGAGGTTGGTCTGTAAGGATGCACCATAGTAGAACGGCCATGTCCGCAGTGAAGGAGGACTCGTGAGTGCTCGGAAAGATGTAATGGGACATGATCTGTGCCCATACGCGAGCCTCCAAGGTAAGTGCTGAAGCCGATATTCCCTTAGGGCGGGTACAATGGTATCCGTAGATCCAACGGCTGCCAGGTAGTGCGATAACTCTGAGAACAGCTTCCCAGTCGAATTGGTACATCTGGCGCTTGAGTGCGGCTTCCTGGAAGGCGTCCAATCCTTCTGGAATAGGGGGAAGACCTAAAGCTTTTTGAATTGCCTCTTCTGTAATGGGGACTTGCGTCTGACGGACAAAGACAGACTGCAGGGTAGGCAGGTAGAAGTTAGAGTAGAACTCGACTACCCAAGAAAGATTGACCTGCCTTGGTTGTCTCTGTAGGAAACCCCATTGTCTTTGTTCCATTTGCGGCTCAACAAAAGTAGCAATATTGGGCGGGAGGATAAGAAGGTGTTCGTTGTTGTAGCTCCTTTCAGCCAGCATGGGGAACATCTGCTCACAGTAGCGATTGGGAAATCGCGCAGTGTCCTTTGCTTGAAAGGCTTTCTCCTTTTCATCAACCTTTATGATCCTCTTAACTCTTTTGGTTGAGGGCTTGACAGCAGTTGAAGAAGGCTCTGCCACTAGTGCTCTTTTAGTTCCTCTTCTTGTTGGTGGTTTGGGAGTAGCTTTCTCTTTTCCTTTCTTGGTGGCCATCCTGAAAAGGGAAGAGAAAGTAAATTAAATTCAAAGAGATATATAGCAAGGAAGAGAACGAAAAAGGCGGTGATGGATGCACATTAGGAGGTAACTGACATTAACACATTCTCATGAGTACATGTGAAAAGTCATCAATAGAAAATAGCTAGTGCATATAATGACAAGTGAATGCAAGGTGTTTATTGGCATGCCGGAAAAGGGCATGAGTAGCATAGATCAAGCATCACTCGTAACAAACCATCACGTTTATATTGACAATTATTTTCAATTAATACAATAGTAAATGGAGTTTATGAAAAGTAGCAGTGAATAGTAGAATAACATAGAGAAGTGCATAATGCCATATGGGCTTTTTCACAAACACATAGCATGCATGGTAGATAAGGTATAGAAAGTATTAAAGTGAACATGCAAGCAATCCTTTAAAAATTAATATATAATTGTCAAACAAGTGCAATAATCCACAAGCATATAATGAGGAATAATGACTCAAATAAAATTCTAACACCATGTAAAAAGGAAAGAAGAAGAAAGAAAATATGGATAATGAAAAGAAAAAAGGAAAGAAAAGAAAATAACATATAAAATAAGAAGAATGATAGAAAAGGAAAGAGGGAAGAAGAAAATAAAACCTTGTTAATGGAGGTGAAAGAGAGAGAGAGAGAGAAAAGGGAGATAGAAGGAAGAAGGGAGAAGGAAGAAATAAGGAGGGAAAAGAGAAAATAGGATTTGGGGAAGAGAAAGATAAGATATTTTGGCAATTTAGGTTGAGCTGTGCGGCGCAAGCGACGCGGCCGCGTGGGGCACGCGTTCGCGCGATTGCGCTTCAAGTAAGGGGACGCGGTCGCGTCGGTCACGCGGTCGCGTGACCCATGTTGTGCGTCTGGTGCGAGTGCACCTTCGTGCCTGCACAACTCTCTGTTCGAATTGATATATTTGCCAAATTTGGGGTGACGCGATCGCGTGGGGCATGCGATCGCGTGAGTGGGCTTCAGAAGGGAACGACGCGGACGCGTGAGCCATGCGTCCGCGTGGATAGAATTGTGCGTTCAGCACCAATCCAGCACCACTCGCGCATAATAATTCGTTGTGCACCCTTTTTACGTCGAAAATCAGGGCACGCGGCTGCGTGGGTCACGCGGTCGCATGGGAGGCCATTATGCCCATACGACGCAGACGCGTCAGCGACGCGATTGCGGGGTCGATATGTGCCACTGACACGCTTCCAGCCACGCTCCAGCGTGGC
This sequence comes from Arachis hypogaea, assembly GCF_003086295.3. Classification (NCBI taxonomy): domain Eukaryota; kingdom Viridiplantae; phylum Streptophyta; class Magnoliopsida; order Fabales; family Fabaceae; genus Arachis; species Arachis hypogaea. The sequence continues at coordinate 24,484,240 of NC_092055.1, read as the reverse complement.
TCTCTGTTCGTTTTTATTTTCTCCCATCTCCTTGCGACGCGGACGCATCGCGTGGCATTTTTTTTAAATATGCAGATGCAGATGCACGAAAGTACTGATAAAGAGAAGAGTTATTGAATATGAAATACTAAAAATAAAGAAAAGAACGATCATACCATGGTGGGTTGTCTCCCACCTAGCACTTTGCTTTAACGTCCGTAAGTTGGACGCTCCACTAGCTCAATCTTCTGCTATGTGGGGATCTTCCAAGAGGAAGATCTCAAGCTCCTTGTTTTTCTGCATCTTCTCGCCATGGTATAGCTTCAGGCGTTGTCCATTAACTTTGAAAAGTTCAGAACTTGAAGGATGACTTAGGTGATAAACTCCGTACGGTTCGGCCTTCTCTACTCTGTATAGACCTTCCCATCTTGATCTCAACTTACCTGGCATGAGCCTCAGTCGAGATTTGTAAAGGAGGACCAAATCCCCAGGTTGGAACTCTTTTCTCTTGATGTGCTGATCATGTACAGCCTTCATCTTCTCCTTGTATAGTCTTGAGTTCTCATAAGCTTCTAGGCGAAGGCTCTCCAGTTCTTGCAGTTGCAATTTCCTTTCAGCTCCGGCTTTCTCAATTCCCATATCGCACTCCTTGACTGCCTAAAAGGCTCTGTGCTCTACTTCAACTGGGAGATGGCAAGCTTTTCCGTAAACTAAGCGGAAAGGACTCATCCCAATGGGTGTTTTGTATGCTGTTCTATATGCCCAGAGTGCATCTTGTAGCCTGGTGCTCCAGTCTTTTCTTTGAGGTTTGACTATCTTCTGCAAGATACGTTTTATTTCTCTGTTTGACACCTCGGCTTGCCCATTGGTCTGAGGATGGTATGCTGTTGCGACCTTATGAATTATCCCATGCTTCTTCATTAACCCTGTTAGTCTCCTGTTATAAAAATGGGTGCCTTGATCGCTCACGATTTCTCGTGGTGATCCAAAGCGGCAAATAATATGGTTTCTCACAAAGGAAACAACAGTGTTAGCATCATCAGTGCGGGTAGGAATTGCTTCCACCCATTTGGAAACGTAATCCACAGCTAACAATATATAAAAATAACCATTAGAATTTGGAAATGGACCCATGAAGTCAATGCCCCAAACATAAAAAATTTCACAGAAAAGCATAATTTGTTGAGGCATTTCATCCCTCCTGGATATATTACCAAATTTTTGGCATGGGAGACAAGATTTACAAAACTCAGCAGCGTCTCTAAAAAGAGCAGGCCACCAGAATCCACAGTCTAAGATCTTTCTAGCTGTTCGTTGAGGGCCAAAATGTCCTCCAGTCTCAGATGAGTGATAGGCCTCTAAAATGACTGGAATTCTGATTGAGACACACAACGTCTAATTACCTGATCAGCGCCACATCTCCATAAATATGGGTCATCCCATATATAATATTCAGACTCGCTTTTCAGCTTGTCTCTTTGATGCTTAGAAAAGTTTGGAGGAAATGTGCGGCTAACTAGATAATTAGCTACAGGTACATACCAAGGGAATACCTCAGATACTGCTTGCAGGTTATCAAATGGGAAATTATCATTTATAGGGGTAGAATCATCCTTAATGTGCTCAAGGCGACTCAAGTGGTCTGCCACTAAATTCTGGTTACCACTCCTATCCTTTATTTCTAAATCAAATTCTTGTAATAGCAGTATCCAATGTATAAGCCTTGGTTTGGACTCCTTTTTAGATAATAGATACTTTAAAGCTGCATGGTCCGAATATACTACTACTCTAGTACCAAGTAAATAAGCTCGGAATTTATCCAGAGCAAAAACAATAGCAAGAAGCTCTTTCTCAGTAGTAGTATAATTGGACTGGGCAGTGTCTAAAGTCTTAGATGCATAAGCAATAACAAAAGGATCCTTACCTTCACGCTGAGCTAGCGCTGCTCCTACTGCATGGTTGGAAGCATCGCACATGATTTCAAATGGCTGGCTCCAGTCTGGTCCTCTCACAATTGGAGCTTGAGTCAGGGCGGTCTTCAGCTTATCAAACGCTTGTTTGCAATCTTCACTGAACTCGAACTCAATATCTTTCTGTAGTAATCTGGACAAGGGGAGTGCTACCTTACTGAAGTCCTTTATGAATATCCTGTAAAAACCTGCATGGCCAAGGAACGAACGGACCTCCCTCACAGAGGAGCGGTAAGGTAAACTAGAAATAACATTCACCTTTGCTGGGTCTACAGAAATTCCATTATTAGATACCACATGTCCTAATACAATCCATTGTTTTACCATAAAATGACATTTTTCAAAATTTAATACAAGGTTTGTATTAACACATCTATCTAATACTCTAGATAATCCATCTAAGCAAAGGCTAAAAGAATCACCATAAACGCTAAAATCGTCCATAAAAACCTCCATACAGTCCTCAATAAGATCAGAGAAAAGACTCATCATGCACCTTTGGAAAGTAGCTGGTGCATTGCACAAGCCAAAGGGCATTCTTCTGTAAGCATAAGTCCCAAAAGGACATGTAAAAGTGGTCTTTTCCTGATCCTCAGGAGCTATATGAATATGGAAATAACCTGTGTAACCATCTAAAAAGCAATAATGTGATTTACCTGACAGGCGATCCAGCATTTGATCAATGAATGGAAGTGGGTAGTGATCCTTACGGGTGGCTTGGTTGAGACGCCTGTAATCAATGCAGACTCTCCAAGCGTTCTAAACTCTAGTTGCTATGAGCTCTCCATGCTCATTCTTCACTGTAGTGACTCCAGACTTCTTGGGCACCACTTGTACTGGGCTAACCCATTCACTGTCTGAAATAGGATAGATGATACCTGCTTCCAACAATCTGGTCACTTCCTTTTTGACAACTTCCAAGATAGTGGGATTCAATCTTCTTTGGGGTTGACGGACTGGTCTTGCTCCCTCTTCTAAAAATATTCTGTGCTCACATACTTGAGGGTTGATGCCTACTATGTATGCCAAACTCCACCCAATTGCCTTCTTATGCCTCCTCAGTACATCAAGTAACTGCTCTTCTTGTTGTGAAGTGAGTTTCCTTGCAATGATAACTGGAAACTTCTGCTCATCTTCAAGATAAGCATATTTGAGATGTGGAGGGAGGGGTTTTAATTCCAACTTCTGATCATGGGCAGGTTCTGGATTGTCTGGAGCTTGTGAAAATGCCGAAGTGCCCTCATTGTCAAGAGGGTCCCCACACTTGGACCTTGTCCAGTGTTCCTCTTTTCTAACTCATCCTTGTGAACTTCAGGTACAGTTTCATCTATGACATCACACTGAAAGATGGAATGATCTTCTGGAGAATTGTCAATGACTTTATTCAGATTGAAGATTACTATTCGGCCATCTATTTCAAAAGAGTATGTTCCTGAAAAAGCATCTAATTTGAATTTTGATGTCTTCAGGAATGGTCTTCCAAGTAGGATTGATGATGGCTTATCTGAGTCATTATGGGGCATCTCCAAGATATAAAAATTAGTGGGGAATGTAAGCCCTTTAATGTTCACTAAAACATCTTCAGCAACTCCAGCCACTATAATAATGCTTTTATCTGCTAACACAAAACGAGCTGCCGACCTTTTTAAGGGAGGAAGCCTCAAAATATCATATATAGACAAAGGCATTATACTAACACATGCTCCTAAATCACACATGCAATCATAAATTACTACACCACCAATAGTACAACTAACTATACAAGGACCTGGGTCACTACACTTTTCAGGTAATCCTCCCATTAAAGCAGATATGGAACTACCCAAAGGAATAGTTTCTAATTCATTAATTTTGTCTTTATGTATACATAAATCTTTTAGAAACTTTGCATATTTAGGTACCTGTTGAATAACATAAAAAAGAGGAACAGTTACCTCAACCTTTTTGAATATTTCTACCATTTTGGGATCGGGTTCTAGCTGCTTCCTGTGCTTCCTTGCAAGTTGTGGAAATGGAATGGGAGTGGTGTTTTCTGCAGTGTCTGTGCCTTTTGGTGCTTCCTCTTGTGGTTGAGCTTCTTCTTTTTTAGCTATGTCCTGTATGTCCTCTTCCTTTTCAACATCTTCTATCTCTACTACCTCTTCAGCTGAGGCGTGTTCTGGTGAGCTTGGCTCCTCCTGATTCCTCTCCTACAGTGTGGTTCCGGACCTCAGGGTGATGGCATTAATGCCTCCCTTTGGATTGGGTAATGGTTGAGAGGGGATCCCAGTGGAGCTTGAAGGTTGGTTACTGGAATTTTGCATTGATCCAATCTGTGAGACAAGAGCTTGCAAAGTAGAGGCTAGGCCATTCAGACTGGCATTAATGTTATTCATAATGTTATTTTCCATGGTCTGTTGTCTCTGCTCAAAAGATTGTAGTAACTCTTCATTAGAAGATGAAGAATGATGAGTAAATTGAGAGGTCTGCTGTTGGGTATTCTGTGGTCCTTGGGATTGCCTCAAGTGAGGTACTCTGTAAGGTTGATTCTGCTGCCTGTTGTTGTTATTATTCCACCTCTGATTTCCCTGATTATCTCTGCCTCCTCTGTTATTGTTGTCCCTCCAATTCTGGTTAGAATTATCCTGCCATCCATGGTTCTAATTTCCACCTTGATTTTACCCTTGGTTGGGGCGGTCATAGAAGTTATGGGTGGATGCCACCATGTTGTCTTCTTGCTGGAGCTGCGGGTATTCATCAGTATAATGGCTATAATCAGCACAAATTCCACAGACTCTCTGTGGGACTAACTGTTGGCTTTGCTGTGCTGGAGAAGGTTGAGCTTACTGAACTTGTTGTTGATTTAATTGCATCTGCTTCAGCAAGTTGGTCATTTCACAGATACTCTGAGCTAGAGCAGAAGTCTCTCTGCTAGAGGATACTTCTGCAACGGCTTTTGAACGGCCTTATTTCTGCCTGTGGTTCCTAGTAGATTCAGCTAAGTCGCTGATCAATTGCCATGCCTATCAGTGGTCTTGTACTTCTTCATAGAGCCATTGCTAGCACTTTCCAATGTGGTCTTATCTTGGGGCCTCATGCCCTGTGTGATATAGCTGAGTAACACTATCTTGTCAATCCTGTGGTGGGGGCATGCTTCCAGAAGATTATTGAAGCGCTCCCAGTATTCAAAGAGAGTCTCGTTGTCATCTTGAACAATCGTGGAAATGTCTTTCCTCAGTTTATCAGTAACTTCAGATGGAAAAAATTTTTCCAAAAATTCTTTTCTGAGTGTATCCCAGTTGGATACATTTGCTAGGGGTTGAGTGTAGTACCACTCTCTTGCTTTTCCCTCAAGAGAAAACGGGAAAGCTTTCAGCAAAATTGAAGTTTCATCTGCACCATCACGCCTGACAGTAGAACAGGCTGCTTGGAAATCTCTCAGGTGCTTGATAGGCTCTTGAGCAGGTAAGCCATAAAACTTGGACATCAAATTGAGCAGTGCAGTCTTTATTTCAAAATCTGTAGCCACCGCTGGGTGATGCGCTTGAAACGGTTGCATTGTAAAATCAGGGGCTCCTTCCATCTGGATAGTAATTCTCCTAGGTTCTGCCATGTCGTCTGCACGTGAATCAACCGAATCAGTAGAACGGGACTGGTTTCTTCTTCAACTGACGTTTCAGATCCGCCCTCAGAGAGGACTAACCGACGCCGAGCTTACCTTATTCGTGAAATAGTCCTTTCAATTTCAGGATCGAATATTGGCAAGCTTGGATCAGGAGGTAAACGCGTCATTTGACGAAAGAAACATGCAGCTCATAGTAGCAAAATAAAATAAAATGCAAATAAATAAATTCTAATTAATAACTTTAGCACTCTATTGCAACTCCCCGGCAACGGCGCCAAAAATTGATGCGAGCAGAAATTAGCGAATTAAAAATTGTTAAAATATATACGTTGCAAGTATAGTTCTTAATTCGCCAGAAATCCGCTTATCAATTTAAAAAGGTGTCACAGAAAATTGAAATTAAAATACTGGGAGTATGAATCCCAGGTCGTCTCCCAACGAGTTGCAGAAAAGTGTGCTATTTTATTAATCAGAGGTTTTCAAAAAGGTTTGAATTGAGTAAGCAGGAAATTAAATTGGAGAATTTGAATAATGTAAATAAAGGCCTTGATTGGGAGTTGATTAGTTGGAATCCCTGTTATTGTTGGAATACTCTCAAGATTAATTGACAATTAAAAGTTGTCCTGTTTAGTTATCCTTTACTAGGTAAGGGAAAGTCAAAGAAGTTGGAATGATACGTCTGTTCACAAGTTGCAATCCACTTAATTAAAAGAGATTGGTGTTATTGACTAGAAGGCAATCCAACCATAAACCCAATTACAATTTTTCTTTCAAGCCTTCCAACTCAAGGGTTCCTTTCAATCAATTTCCCATCAAGTTAGGGAACTACTCGCTCATTGTGAATGTAAAATTCATAGCATATGAAAAGGAATTAAAGAAAGACATTGAAAATAAAAATCAAAATAGTCAATTAAAAATAAAAGTGATCCTTGTATTAAATAATCCTAAAAATATTCCAATGGTAAAATTAAACAAAGCAAAGGACATGGAAGAGTAAAGCCAAGTAAAGAAAATGAACTAGAATGACGAAGTCTTGATGAGGTAATAACTCTTCTCAATATCCCAATGCAAAAGCAAGAGAAAATTAAAATCCTAAGAACTATGAATGTGTAGAGAGAAAACCTAGGGGAGGAGTAGAAACTAGATCTAAAACTAAAACTGTGTAGAATGAATGTTGTAGTTGGTTTCTGCATGTTCTCTGGCTCTAGTCTGCTGTTCTGGGCCGAAAACTGGGTCAAAATAGGGTCCAAAATCGCCCCCAGCGAATTCTGCAGATTATGCAGATCGCGCATGTCACGCGATCGCGTCATCCATGCGGACGCGTCATTCACGTTTTTCCCTGCCACGCGATCGCGTCATCCACACCTCCGCGTCGCTTGTGCTTTTCCATTCCGCGCGGTCGCGTGAGCCATGCGGCCGCGTCACTGCGATTTCTCCTCTTCCGGGCAGTCGCGTGAGCCATGCGGCCGCGTCACTTCTCGCTGGTTATCTCCTCAATTTCTTGTGTTCCTTCTATTTTTGCTAGCTTCCTTTCCAATCTCCAACTCATTCATGCCCTATAAAGCCTGAAATGCTTAACACACAGATCACGGCATCGAATGGAATAAAGGAGAATTAAAATGCATAATTAAAAGTCTCTAGGAAGCAGTTTTCAATCATGTAATAATTTAAGGAAAGAAATATAAATGCATGCAAAATTAATGAATAAGTGGGTAAGGATCATGATAAAACCACACAATTAAACACAATATAAACCATAAAATAGTGGTTTATCAGTAGCCGTTGCAAAACTAGCCGTTAAGGTACTTATTGCAGACACACTTATAAATATCAACTATCAATGACTCTGTAACTCCACTTCAACTCTTGTTTCTCACCTCAAAAGAGAACTAAAAATTACATTTCTAGATATGGCTAGAAATTTTGATGATATGTTTAATGAGACTTTGTATGGCAAAAGAAGACGGCAAGATAACACACTCATAGATAATTGGATGGATGAGTGTTTACTCGAAGATTCAGAAGAAGAAGATATCGATAGAAGCTTTATCCCAATTACTCGTAGATGGATCAACAGAGATCGAGAAGCAGGACATGATCGCCTTTTCCAAGATTACTTTGCAGATGAACCGGTGTATAATGCTGACATTTTCCGACGGAGATTTCGAATGAGAAGACATGTGTTCTTTCGGATAGTAGATGCTCTCTCAAACGTCTATCCGTATTTCCAACAGAGGATTGATGCAACTGGAAGAAGAGACTTGTCGCCACTCCAGAAATGTACCGATTCGATACGGATGTTAGCATATGGCGTAGCAGTTGATGCTGTTGATGATTATGTGCGCATAGGCGAGAGCACTATAATTGAATGCTTGGAAAAATTTGTTGAAGGTGTCAATTCGGTCTTCGAGGATGAATACTTGCGAAAATCCAATCCAAATGACGTACAACGCCTACTACAAATGGCAGAGGGTCGTGGCTTCCCTGGCATGTTGGGTAGCATTGACTGCATGCATTGGCAATGGAAAAATTGTCCAAAGGCGTGGAAAGGTATGTACATGAGTGGTTATCGTGGGGTTGCAACTATAGTACTTGAGGTTGTAGCATCTTCAGACCTTTGGATATGGCATGCGTTTTTTGGAGTTTCTGGTTCAAATAACGATATCAACGTGTTAGATCGTTCTCCAGTATTCGATGATATTCTAAATGACCGTGCTCCGGAGGTAAATTATACCATTAATGGTAATAATTATACTATGGGATACTATTTAACAAATGGTATTTATCCTGAATAGGCCACATTTGTCAAATCAATCTCAAAGCCACAAGGGGAGAAACGCAAGTTATTTGCACAATACCAAGAAGGGCAAAGAAAAGATGTGGAGCGAGCATTCGGTGTGTTGCAAGCACGCTTTGCAATTATACGTGGTCCAGCTCGTTTTTGGGAAAAGAAGAAGCTTGCCAACATAATGAGAGCTTGTATTATATTGCATAATATGATTGTTGAAGATGAAAGAGACACTTATACAGGAAATTTTGCTCAAGGCTTAGAGTATGATGATGTCAAAAATGGCTTATCACAACCTCAGCTGGGGGAAGAAGATTTTGCACCATACCATCAATTTCTCCAAAGAAATGCCCAACTTCGAAATAGGCAGCAGCATAGACAATTGAAAGAGGACTTGATTGAACACATATGGCAATTTCACAATGCTTGTCGTCAACTATAAAGCTTAATTATGTTTTTTTTTTTTTGTATTAAGTAATTTTACAAATTAGTGTAACCCCGAATTATATATTGTGTATTATTGTTATATATGAATTTATTTAATATTAATATCTTTTAATAGTAAATTATTTTCAAATTTATAAATTTAAATTAAATTATTGAAAAAAATTAATTACATTAATTTTAAGTATTTTAATTAATTAATTAAGTGGGACCACAACAGGGACTAAAGTTAGTTCCTCTTAATAGAGAAGAGAGAGATGCTTTGAATTCCTATTTACTGTTTATGACGCAAAAGCTCATGTGAAATTACTTTTTATGACAGGTGGGTCATAAACAGGAATTGGGATAAGTTTTCTACTGGAGATGGTCTTAGAGTATCTCCAACGGGCAAAATTTTGGAGCTCTGCTACTGTTTTGTCAGAGAGAAAAGAAAGTTGGAGCGTTGGAGTGGAACTCACTTGAGTTCCTTTACGCATTTCAAGACGAGGGAGTCCCTCTGAATGGGGACTCCCATTAGCCAATCTACACTTGCCAAATGACAAGTTAAATAAAAAATAAATAAATGTATAAAATATTAATTAATTAAATAATTATGTTAATTAATTAAATAATTATATTATATAATTAAATAATAATTAATTAAGTAATTAAATTATAATTAATTTATTAATAATTATAATAATTAAATAGATTAAATAATTAAATTTTTATTTAATTAATAATTTATATTAATTATTTATATCATAATTAATATTAAATATTATTATATTAATTTAGCCGTTGCAAAACTAGCCGTTGTAAAAATAGCCGTTAGAAACTAGCCGTTATTATGTTACCGTTATTATTAATAAATTAATATTTTGTTAGAGGTAAGCCTCAACATGGTCTCTAAAATTACCTTCGAACCCCATAGTGATCTCTGAAGTTAAAAATTATTCATATTCATCCCTAAAGTTGCACTCCGGGACTCAGACTCATCCTTTCGGCCAATTTCGTCCAGCTGGCGCAACTGAAAAGCTGACTTGGACTCGTTGGTGACACGCTGTCAGCACAACGGCTAGCTGACGTGGCGACATAAACTGTTTTGACTCAATTTGGTCCCCAAATTAAAGTTAAAAACCCTAATCCCCAATTGACTCTCTTCTCTTGAAAGGAAAAATTTAATTTATCTATTGTCAAAACCAAGAGCTTCTGCAGCATCACAGACCAGCTTTCTTCATCTTCTTTTGATTTCGGAAGCAATGCAAGGCAATATACAAGTTTCTGGATGTTCCAAGCAGAAGACAATATACATCAGGATAAGAACATTTTAAATTTGTTGTCTTTATCAGAGAAAATTTCCTCCAACAAGTGCCAACTAATGAACAAAATAGACATTAAACTAGAAAATGAAAATAAATAGAGAAAACACTCATCAAGGAGGGCTCGCCTGCTCGGAGAAATATTAATGCAAAAAGGCTGCTTTTTTCTAAATTGCAGTCATGGCAGCGCCATGACGAAATGGCGTGGCAGATTTTGAACCCGCCAAGAAGCCGTCGCGGCAGCTTCGCCACAGCATTGCTTCCGCCGCAGTTGGCCCTCCTCACTCCAAGTGGTTTTGCTTTTCAAACTTTTCCTCTCTTTTCGAGACTGTTTTGTTACAAAACATTAGTTTTCTTTTTTTTTCTTTTTCTGTTTGTTCCTCTCTTCCATTCCCTTTCTATGACTCAATTTATGAACCTCTCTTCTTCTATGTCTTTTGTTTTCTGGTGTTTCTTTTGAGTTTTTAGTATTTGACTATGCCATAGTTGTCATTTAAGCTCTATATCTTATGTCTTTAAACGTAAACCACATATCTTTCTTGGATTTTTCTACCGGATACCTTTTCTGTTCCTCTCATAAAAACTACAGGACTCTGTTAGGTCACAAAAATGGCTGCAACAAGCATAAGCAGGGAAATACATCCTCTTAAAAATCTTCCGTGATACCCTCCGTGCAATCTTATATTTACAATATAATCATATCATAGAACAGGCTCTTTGAAATTTGATGAAACCATTACCTTTGCAATATCAGAACTGCATTCGTTGGACTGTTTGGACAAAAGTTTTATAGCAATAGCACATTCAATCTGCATAATTTCACATCACAAATCAAATCATTAACACGTTAGCAAGAAAATTCTAATGCTTTTCATGTACAGTTTTCCACTGATAAAAGCTACAAGCTAACCAAAAACGCATACAAATATGACATCACCAATTGTTTTAATCTTTTAAGGCATAGAGATGTAACAATCTTGCATTAGTATAGAAAGATCTAGTTCAACATAAATGCATATGTAGGTGTAAAACACACCACAATCAACGTCTAAGGAAAACTGTTTAACAATAAATTTAATATGAAAATCAAAATGGATTAGAACTATTTCATAAACATAATTCTATTTGATGAAATCATGTCCTTTTGTCAAAATCATCTTACTGGTCAAGTTTTTTCAAGCTACATATACATTAGAATAAAGCATGTAACCAATGTTAGAAGGGAAATAGTAACTTACACTTTCATAATGATTCTGATTAATAGAAGACTGAAATGTCGTAATTATGGTACACAACAAATTAATTGTGTTCTCCCGCATTCACCACAATACATACAATGAGCAAACCCACCGGATAATTTATGCCCAAATAAATGATACACGAGAAATTTTACAGAAGTTCATATCCCGTTAATGTTATTTGTAATTTTTTATATCCTGTTATCTGCTCTAAAACGCGAATCTCTGTTTCTATTCATTCTCCTCATGATGCTTTCAAATGATCGTGGGTTGTTGGAGCTCCCAACTGCGTTGCTCGCGCTAGCCATAACGTGTGGTTTTTGAAGATGGAGAAGACACCGTAGGAGAAGCAACAGAGAAGAGTCACCTCTGGTGCAATGGAGAGGAGAGGAGATGATAGTCAATTGGGGATTAGGATTTTTAACCTCAATTTGGGACCAAATTGAGTCAAAACAGTTTATGTTGCCACGTCAACTAGCCGTTGTGCTGACAGCTTGTTACCAACAAGTCCAAGTCAGTTTTCCGATTGCGCCAGCTGGACGAAATTGGCCGGAAGGACGAGTCTGAGTCCCGAAGTACAACTTCAGGGATGAATATGAGTACTTTTTAACTTCAGGGATCACTATGAGCCTCGAGGGTAACTTTAGGGACCACTTTGAGACTTACCTCTATTTTGTTACTCTATATATACGACTTAGATACACTTCTATTCTCACACTCTCTACTACTCTTCTTCATCTTCTTCCAAGTTTACGAAATCAAAATTCTCTAATAGTGAATTATTTTTAAATTTAAATATTTAAATTACATTGTTGAAAAAATTAATTACATTAATTTCAAGTATTTTAATTAATTAATTAAGTGAGACCACAACAGGAACTAAAGTTAGTTCCTCTTAATGGAGAAGAGAGAGATGCTTTGAGTGTAAGACCCAGAATTTTCAAATAAATCTTATTATGAATTAATTTCAATTCATTATTTATTAGAAATTTTATTCTCAGAAATTATTTTATTAAAGTTAATTAAATCAAAAACTAAATCAGGTTTTGATAATTAATTAGAATTTTACCTAATTTTATAATTATTGAATTATTTTCTATATTTAAATTACAAAATTAGTAGTTACGGAATGATAAAATTTTTTATGTGATTTAATTCAAATAATTGATATTTCTATGATTTAATACTTCAAGTTTTAGGAATAAAGAAAATTAATCTTATTATCTTATAAATTCAATTAAAGAATTTGATTTCAAACCAATTAGTATTTTAATACAACAAATGATATTTTAAAATAATTTTCAAAATTTAATTAGATTTTTAATTAATACTCTATACCCCTAATTTTATTGAATATACCTAAACTACCCAAAATAAAAACAAAATTCCCAAACTAAACCTATTAACCCTAGCCACCACCGCCACACCCCCTTTTCCCAAAAAGAAACAGCTTCAGAATGAATTAAGAAAGAAAAAGAGAAGGGAAATGGAAACAGGGGAAAGAGGGGAGAGAGGGTGAGATCCAAGAAAGCAGAGAGAAAGAGAGGGAAGAGCGCCGGGGGAACGAGGAAGACGCGCCGGAGCTGGTGGGCTGTTCCGCCGCTCCTCGTCGCGGCTGAAGCCGTTGCTGCCACCGATGCATCCGCGCCGTCGTGTGTCGCTGATAGAGGAAGAGGAGCGCGAACCAGAGCCATGCAAGGGAGGAGCAAAGCGCGCGCAGGGGAGGAGTCACTGCTACCATGGTTAAGGTCGCCGATGTCGTCCTCACCGCAAGCCAGAGTCACCGTCATCCATGGTGGAGCCGAGGAGAGAGAGAGAGTATGCGGGGAAAGGAAGGTTGTTCGCGTTCTGCCGCCGCTGTTGGAAGGATGGCCGCCCTCGCCGATCTGCCCGCCGCCGTTTATGCTTGCTGCTACATCGCCGGAGCTCCACGCCGCCGCCGGAACCCGTCTTCTTGGTAAGCGTTTTGTTTCCAAAACCCTTTGAGATCAGTGTTCTGTTATAATCTGTTAGAGATTCTGAGATGTTGGTATCGTAGGTTCGAGTTCCGGTATTTGCGCGTTGAAATTAAGGTTGTCGTTGAACCACCAGAGCTTCTGGTAGCCGTCGTCACTAGAGGTAATTGCCGGAGCTGCTGCCTGATTGGTTCAGAGGGTCGCTGCTGCTTTGTTTCTCGTGGTGAGATTATTTGGTTCTGTTTCAATTTACCATAATATTCCATTACTAATTTTGTTCTAGTTCCGCTCAATATCAATTTCGCGTTAAATTCCAATTTATGTCAGAAAAGTGTTGTTGCTGCTATTCTTGATGCCGCTGTTGATATTGCTTGAAAATAAACAAGGTTGCTGCTGCTGCTGTAAAATTGAAAATAAATAAAAGAGGAATCGACGCGTTTAACTACTGAGCTTTGACTAAATCGAGGTAGGATTTTTCTTAAAATTTATTTATATTACAGAGTTGTTATAAATAGATATTCATGTGAAAAAAAAATGTCTCTGTGAATATGTTTGTCTTATGGATGTGGCTGTTTGTTGGATTGAATTACTGATTGCTGAAAGATGCATGGTTGTTGATAAAAACTTAATTTGTAAAGTCATTGGGTTGAATGTTACGAAAAGTGGTCTTTCTTGATTTGGAGTTAATTTAATACTGTAAATGAATCAATTTTGGAAATAATTTGAGATATGACAATGAATTAATTTTGAAAGCGGCTTGATTTTAAGTTAGTCTTATTTTACAAATGATTTAGTATTTGAGTTGGTTTGATTTTAAAAAGAGATTTATTACTGGCATTGATTTAATTTGAAAATAATTTAATATTGAAACTAGTTTAACTTTGGAAAATGTTTGAGATTTAGAGAAGGTTTGAGAATTGTTTGGTTAGGACCCGGAAAGGGTGGCAGTGTCCGAGTTTTAGAGGAAATGCTTCCGAAATTTTATAAAATTGGAAGTTTTATTTGAAATAATTAATTAAAAAGATTTGTTTTTAAACATGATATGTTTTAAGATTGATTTATTTGTCAAAGAAAGAATTATGTTTTGAATTGGGATTGTTAATGAATGGAATGGAAAGAGGATGACGAGGATTTTCTTTGAAATATGGTTTTTGAATGAATTTGGAAATGAGATTTGGATTGATGAATGATTATGATGTTAAGAATGTTGAGAAATGTTGAGATATGAACTTTGAATTATTCGTATGGCTTATGAATTTGAATTATCTGAGATACGAGGTTCCCTGGGTAAAGTACCATGGCTTGCCACCACGTGTACCAGGTTGAAAACTCGATACTCTATTGACCCTACGACGTAAGTGTGACCGAGCACTATATAAATTCCCAGGAATGTTACCCCCATTGAACAATATTGATTATTTGAGAAAAAGCTATGCATAGACTCTTGGGGATGCACGTCGGGGGACAGTCTAAGGACAATTCAGACTTGTCGGGTTGGCTGGATAACCGACAGATGAGCCTCACCAGCTATAGGACAGGCATGCATCATATGCATTTGTATGCTTTGCTTGGGTTTGAACTTGTTTTGGTTTGCCTAATTGCTAAACTGTTCTTAACTGCTACTTGAACTATTTGCTGTAACTGCTACCTACTTGTGCTTTCCTTGTCTGTCTTGCCTGTGTTTGTCCTGGCGTGCTACATTTGAGAATGAACTTTGGTGCTGAATTAATGATAGTGTTGTTTGATTGCGTGGTTGGTTTCTGATTGATATTTTCTTATAAGAAAGGAAAGGTTTTGGATTTCTGAAAGATTAAACATTGTTTCTTTGAAAAAGTTTTGAACGATTTTCTATGGGTTTTAAAAGATTCATAAGGCAATGATAATCACTGAGCTTGAGAACAGTTTTCTTATTAAATATCTTCTTATGACAACTTTGAAATTCCATGGTTAGACCGTGTGGTTAGGTTCTCACCTCCCTACAGCTTTACCTTTTCAGGAACCAAATGAGCAAGCATTATGGAGAGTTATACTGCGTTTGGTTTATATATGTTGCTGTAATAATTAGATTATTTTCTTCCCTCGTCTTTGTTATTACAAGTTTGTAAGAAGGATAGGAATTGTATGTTTTATATGTATAATATATTGAGTTATTATGTAAGGAGTCTTGTATATGAATCTATGCCTGCTTGTATTTTTCTTAAGATAAAGTATTTATTTCTGGTTTTCGAAGAATTCAGCGATACAGTGTCGAGTCACAGGCTCCTATTTTATTATTTAGTAAGTAAAGTAGTCGTAATACTTCTTGCTATCAGAGTAGCGTAGCCGGAAGCGTGACTTCTGATAATTAGGGTGTTACATTGAGTTCCTATTTACTGTTTATGACGCAAAAGCTGATGTGGAGTTACTTTTTATGACAGGTGGGCCATAACTAGGAATTAGGATGAGTTTTCTACTGGAGATGGTCTTAAGAGCAACTCCAATGGTAATTATTCTAAGTTCCTCCTCTGACATAAGGGCACTTTTGCCCGTTAGAATGTGAACTCAAATGAGTTCCTTCATATGGATCGATGAAGAGAGTTCCTGCTCAGAGGGACTCTCAGCCTCCAACAAAAATTTGACATGTGGAATGTCAATAAAAAAAAGTTAAAACATATATATAAAATGATAATTGTATTGTATGCATATATATTATAATGGCGGCTATTACATATAAATGAATTAAAAAATATTACATATAAATAAATTAAAATATATATTACATACATATTATATGTATGTTAATTAATTTTGTAAATTAGTTTAATTATATTTTTTTATATTAAATAATTTTATAAATTAGTTTAAATTAATTAATAATTATAATAATTAAATAGACAGCGGCATAGATAGTTAAAAGAGAATTTAATTGAACACATATAACAATTTTATAATGTTTGTTGTTAACTATAAAATTTAACTATGTTTTTTTGTATTAAGTAATTTTACAAATTAATGTAATCCCGAATTATATATTGTGTATTATTGTTATATATGATTTTTTTAATATTAATATCTTTTAATAGTAAATTATTTTTTAATTTATAAATTTAAATAATATTATTGAAAAAAATAATAGCTATATTAATTTTAATTATTTTAATTAATTAATTAAGTGGAACCACAACAGGGACTAAAGTTAGTTCCTCCTAATGGAGAAGAGAGAGATGTTTTGAGTTCCTATTTACTGTTTATGACGCAAAAGCTGATGTGGAGTTACTTTTTATGACAGGTGGGCCATAAATAGGAACTGGGATGAGTTTTCTACTAGAGATGGTCTAAGAGCATCTCCAATGGCCAAAATATGAGTCCCTGTTTCTGACAAAAGTAGAGGCCCACCATTAGAGAAGAAAAAAAAATGAGTTCGTGCGTGATTTCTAAGGGAAGAGAGTCCCTCTAAGCAGGGACTTTTATCATCCAATAATAACTTGCCACAAGGCAAGTTATTATAAAAATAAATAATTATATAAATTCATAATTAATAAATAATTATATTAAATAATTATATTTTTATTTAATTTAATTTATATTATTTATCTAATAAAATCATTTAAATAATAATTAATTAAATTATATTTAATTTATTAATAATTATAATAATTAATTATATTAAATAATTATATATTTATTCAATTAATAATTTATATTAATTACTTCAATTAGGAGAGGAAAGTTTTGTAGTGTACTATCAATTTCTCTAAAAAAATATTCAATTTATTTTTGAATTTATAAATTTTAATAATATTATTACAAAAAATATAGTAACTATATTAATTTTAATTAATTAATTAAGTGGAGTCACAATAAGGACTAAAGTTAGTTTCTCCTAATGGAGAAGAAAGAGATACTTTGAGTTCCTAATTACTATTTATGACGCAAAAGCTGATGTGGAGTTACTTTTTATAACAAGTGAGCCATAAATAGGAACTGAAATGAGTTCCTTATTGGAGATGGTCTAAGTTCTGATGCGGTAATTAATGTGACGTTTGTTGTTGGTAATGATGATTAAGTATTTGGATTTTTTTTTTTTGAAAAACAGCGGTGTTGTTTGGAAGCGCAGGTTGAAATTCTTTGAATGGGTATTTGGACCGCGTGTTTTTTTGGGAGTGGATCCTCTCTCGTAAAAAAAATGGATGGTATCTAATATTTAATCTCATTCTTTATTGTTCTCTATTATTTATTTTTGGTCTCATTTATAAAATTAAAAATAAAAGATCACATTTTATTCTCTCAAGTGTTAAAAAAATGAAGAGGATTCATTTTCTGTACTTTTATATAAGAGGCAGCGTTTATGGGCTGATTTTTTTGTTATGAAAAACACATTGGAGTTGTGCAATGAAATGGATATATAGACAGAATTTTCACTGCTATAGTGTCAGTCCAAAACGTAAATTACGTTTTGCTTTTGTCCCCACTTTTTTTTTTGTTTTGAAAAATAACGAAACGCAGCTTGCATTTTGGATTTTTGAAAGCTTTTAAAAAAATTTTTATTTTCGTTTTGCAAACGCAGTCTGCATTTTGTGATGGGCTGTTTTTTTTTTTTTGGAATAACAAAACGCAGCTTGCGTTTTGCTTTTTATGTCAATTTTTTTGGTAAACGCAAAATGTAGGCTGCGATTTTTGAGGTGTCAGATTTTTTTTTTTGGAAAACCAAAAACGCAGGTTGCGTTTTGTGCAGAAAAAAATATTTTAATCAAGAAACTTGCCTATAAATACGAAGCAAGACTCACTCAAGTGACTTCAGACTTCCCTCCACTTCTACTCATTTTATTCTTCTTTCTTGCACATATGTTGTAGTTCTTAGTTTCTTTGGCAGTTATGTGTGTCAAAAAAGTCAGATTAGGTGAGGTTGAAGTTATGAAAAATATTGTAAATTTGCGAGTGTATTATAACGGTGAGGTTATACCAAAACACACATAAAGGAGTGACTTTTGTTTGTGAATGTCTGTTGTCATTTGCTATTTCATGTACCATGAGTTTTGTCGAGTTACAAAATGGGCTTTGTAATAACATTCAAAGTCACATTACATGAATTCTGTGCAAGTATTTGGTGGGCTGATACAGTTTCAAATAATGCCCATCATTGACGATGCCAGTATGCAGCAGATGTTGTGTATTTATCAACAAACCCAATTTTACGTACCGATGATAAAACTGTACGTTAAATTTGAACAATAGTCAAAGTTGAGCGCGATCGACAAGGAAGTCAATGTTGATGAGTTGGGGGATATAGATTGAAAAAAAAGATAATCATGACAGTAAAGATAACAATATTATTTATTATTAGAAAATATTAGTTAATTATTAAAATTAATAAGTTTTTTTACTAAACAGTGTTAAAAAAATGTTGTTTACTAAACCGTATTATTATCATTATCATGAATAAAAAATAATAATAAATCACTAAAAATTAATAATAAATTATAAAAAAATATTATTAATTATTAAAAAATAATAATTAATTATTCTCACTATCATAATCAGTATTATAAACAAATAATAATATACTAATCATAATAATAATTACTCAAATATAACAATAATAATAATTTATTATATTATCATTATCCTAAACGGTATTCTATTAATAAACAGTATTACTTATTATTAGAAAATATTAATAAATTATTAAAAAATAATAATTTTTTAATTAAACATTGTTAAAAAAATACCGTTTACTAAACAGTATTATTATTATTATCATAAAAAATAATAATAAATCACTAAAAAATAATAATAAATTATTAAACAGTATTATTATTAAAAAATAATAATAAATTATTTTCATTTCATACCCACTATTATAAACAAATAATAATATACTAATCATAATAATAAGGGATAAGTATTGTTTTGGTCTCTAACATTGAAAGTCAGAATCGAAACCGTCTCCAACATAATTTTGAGTTTAAAATCATCCTTAACATTTTTTTCGTATTAAAATCGTCTTTTTTAATAAAATTTTTAATTTTATTCCTAAACTACCCCTATTTTAATAAAAAATTATAAAATTAAAAAAATAAAAGAACGCGTGTGTGGAAGGGGAGAGAGAAGGGAAAGGACGCGGGCAGTGGGGGTGGGAGGAAGGGGACGGTGGCGGCGAAGCTTGGAGCCTCCGTCGCCATCATCGTAGCCGTCGCCGTTGGGAATCGCGAAGGAGAGAGGAGACGCAAGCCACTGTCGCCGCTGATCTCGCCACCTCGCCGCTTCATCTGCACCTCGCCCCCTCGCCGCCTCGCTTTCTGCTTCTGTATCTTGCTTCTACTTTCTTGCTTTTCTGATTTTGCTTCTTGCTTCTGCTTCTTGCTTTCTTGCTTCTGCTTCTTGCTTTTTGCTTCTGCTGCTTCTGTTTCTGCTTTCTTGCTTTTAATCAAAAATAAAATCAAGGAGCATTTTCAAGAAGGTTTATGATATGAGCACGGGATCCTGAGCCAATGCTACGATTTGTTGATTTGTGGGAGAAGTTGCTTCCTCCTTCAGTCCTCATTGCCATATTAGACAACATAATCTTGCCAAAATTGTCTGCAAATACTTGGGAACTACATCGAGAGACCATTCCTATCCATACTTGGGTGCATCCATGGCTACCAAGGATAGAGCACAAGTTGGAAGGCATTTACCAGGTCATTCGTTTTAAATTGAGTTCTGTTCTTGGTGCTGGCATCCAAGTGATTCCAATTAAATTGATTTCAATTTTTTTGGGTAATTAAATGGGCTTCTGTGATTCCAATTCATATCATGGTGAACATGATGGAGAAGTTTTTCTTCACAAAGTGGCTTCAGGTTTTGTATCACTGGTTGTGCTCAAATCCTAACTTTGAAGAAGTTATGAAGTGGTATAATGGATGGTAGTGGAGGGCATTTTTGTCCAGAAAAAATTAAAAGGACGATTTTAATACGAAAAAAACATTAAGGATGATTCTAAACCCAAAATTACGTTGGGGACGGTTTCGATTCTGACCTTCAACGTTAGGGACCAAAATAATACTTATCCCTAATAATAATTACTCAAATATATATATATATATATATATATATATATATATATATATATATATATATATATATATATCCTTAAAGAATTTTAAACCAGACATTTTAGTCCCCAACAAAAATTAATTACTCGATTGGTCCCTAACAATTAATTCCTTCAGTCACTTAGGTCCTTGGCTCCGTCAACTCTAACGGAAGACAAAATGGTCCTTGAAAACTCTAACATGGGACAAAATGATCCCTGACAACTTTAACAAGGGACAAAATGATCCCTGACCCCTTTATTTGAAAACGACACTGTTCTTCCCCAATTTTTTTTTATCATATCTCGCATAACCCTAACATTCATACTCTCCACAATCTTCTTTTCCATCTTTTCCTTCCTCCTCTTTAGCTCCAAGATTAAGGCATGGTGTAATTGTCACATATGTCGCACTTACCTCAAGATGTCATGGACCACACACTTCCTAAATCTTTGTGACTAGTACATCCACCTCCTCTGCACTTCACCCACCAAAAGCATCCACTTCCACGTCTTTGATAACATCACCTCCAACCCCGACAACGTCCACGACATCCTCAAGACCAAGTTCTACAACTACTCCAAGGGCTCGCCTTTCTCCACTCTCCGGCAAGCAATATAGATTGTTGGACATTAGGACATCATGAGAAGATTCTCCTTCGACATCATATGAAAATTCTCATTTGAATTAGACACTGAGTATTTCATTCCTTCTTTTCCGAAGTCCAAGTTGGCAGACAGCTTCGACCTCGTATCCAAACTATTACAACGAGCAATGTCACCATTGCCGCTCATATGGAAATTGAAGCGATTACTGAACATTGATTCGGAGAAGAAGCTGAAGGAAGCGATCAGAGTGGTGGACAATGTGGTCATGGAGATGTTAGGGCAGAGGAGGAGGGAGATGGCAACGACAATGATGAGTCTTAACAAATCAGACTTGCTGTCTATATTCATGGGATCCATCGAAGACGACAACTAGTTGAGAGACATAGGCATTAGTTTCCTGAGTATGAATTGGTTGAGAACAAGTTGAGGATTTCTTTTCTTGTGAACATTAAATTTATAGAGTGTGCATTGTGTAGTTTGAAGTTACAGTGTTAGAATGTTAGTGTTATGTGAGATATGATGAAAATTGGGAGAAAATATTATCGTTTTCGAACAGAGGAGATTAGGGACCATTTTGTCCCCTGTTAGAGTTGTCAGGGACTATTTTGTCCTCTGTTAGAATTAACGGAGTAAAGGACCTAAGTAACTGACGGAGTTAATTGTTAGGGACCAATCGAGTAATTAATTTTAGTCGGAGACTAAAGTGTCTAGTCTGAAATTCTTTGATAACCAAAATGGGTATATACTCTAATAATAATAATAATAATAGTAATAATAATAATATAATAATATAATAACAGTAATAAAAATATTAAACTGTAATGAGAAATAAATAATAATATAATAGTAGTAATAATAATATTAATAACGATAATAATATTTACAACACAAATAAATAAAATTCGAATAAATATATATATTCATCATTAAATATTAAAAAAGTTATTTACCCATTGAAGATGATCCAAATACTCAATAATATGTTTTTCAGTTTGATAAAATCACGCACCATTTTTCCTTCCTGCACTGTATACTTCTTCTTCTCCCACACTTTGCTTCTTCACTCTTAACCTTCTTCACTCTTGCTTCCTCACTCTCATTTCACTCTTCCTCGGCTTCAGTAACGTTACTTCGTTTTTACTTGGCCTCCTCTATCTGCGTTTTGGCTTTTAAGAACCCAAGTGACGACCTTCCATGACATGTGTCGTGCATGTAGCTAAGAAGGCTGCAAAACGCAACCTGCGCTTTGCTCTGCAAGGCTGAGAAACGCAAGCTGCGTTTTGCCTAATCCAATGCTGGTCAACACCTGCTCCTGTCAGCATACAGAGGACACCGGGGCACGTTTCGCAACTTGGTTCCCTTCCCAGCCCAATTGCAGGCTACGTTTTACAGCATACTGCACTTTCTTGTACTTCTTTCCATCCAAAACGTAACCTGCGTTTTGTGACTTCTGACAGCAGCAGCTCCACAATTTAACATAACACGTCATGCATCTATTTATCAGCACTTCACCATTTTTTGATCCATTTAGAAATTAATTTCTGGCGTTTATATTGTATATGGATAAGAAGAAATATAGAATTGTAAATGTGGAAATTCGACCCTGGAATAAAAAAAAAGGATAAAAAGAATAAGGGAAAGAAGGTATAATAGAAAAATTATAAATGTGGGTATAATTGTGTGATGTAATGCTTAGAATTGAAAGTTAGGAAATTTATTCGAATAAAAAAAAAAGAATTAGGCCAAATTTGTAAAAATAGAATTATAGTAAATTTAATTTTTGAAACCGATAGAGCAATATAAACTTGGAAAAAAATGTTACTACCATTAAAAAATGACAATGACTATATGGTTAAAAAAGTTTAATTTATTAGGAGTAAAGATTGAGATATAATTGTCATGGTATTTATCATGGAATAAAAATTATGAAGGAAGCATTTAAAGGTGAAAATGGGCCGAGTTGAGCTGAACTTTGGCTTAGACAAGACTGACTCATTTTGTAAATAGATGGCCCAAGTTTAGGTTTGTTATCTCTAATATGTTTTTTTTTTAGGGTCAAGTTCGGCTTAATTAAAATCTCGACAAGTCCACGAGCCTATTTGAAAAGCCTATTTGGTGAATTATAACTCAAAATTATAAATTAGAAAAATTAAAATTGACATTAAATGCATTATAGAATTTATAATTCATAATTTGTAAAGCATAATTTATTTATACATCGTTAGTCATATATCATAAGTTCATAACTATACCTACAATTTATAATCATAAATATTTTATTTAAACAAAATAAAACTACAATTTTAACTAGTCTTGACTATAGTTATTTTGGTTTTGTTTTATATAAGTGAATAGTTGAATGTTCAAACTAAAATAATTATTTTTACAAAAAAAAATTGTGACGAACCAGTCTAATGAGTTTCATAATTTTTTTTAAGGAGTTAATAGTCAAAATCGTCCCTGAAAGATTACTCGATTTCCATTTTAATCCCCGAAAGATAAAATTAATCAAAAGAATCTCCGAAAGATAATTGTGTTGGTGGAGTTCATCCTTCCGTCATCTCTGTTGATGAGCTGGCTAACGTTCGCTGATGTGGAACGTTATCTGACAGTGTGGCAAGCCTCAAACGTTACAATGACAAGATAAGTTTGTTAAATTAAGTCAAATCAGTCCCAAAACCCTAATCCTAATCTCAAGCATAAATAAGTCTTCTTCTCCAGTTGGATGACCTTATACGTTGTTCCTCAGCTAGTATATCCAACTTCAATGTACAACAATGAAGATACTGACCTTTCATCCTTAGTCTTAGTAGAAACACAAACTGAGATAACAAATAGTAGTGTAAACTCCTTCAAATCCAGTGCAAACTCAGATTTCATCATAGAAAACAAAATGATACACCTATCAAGGTGGCCCATTTTCGGAAACCCAGAAACCAAGGAATTCCACGACACAATTCTTGTTAGGCATTTCACCGAACAGCTTCTCTGCATCATGGATAGAACCCATATTAAGGTAACTTGATATATCAGTTGATCACTAATAAATTCATCTCTAAAATTCAGAGATTTGATCACACAGGCATGGAAATAACTTTGGGAGACTCAGCCCCACCACATGAGAGTACTTCCCCATAGCCACCACCGCCATCAACATGAAGGAGAAGAGTTATTTATGCTTGAGATTGGGATTAGGGTTCTAACATTGGTTCTAACATCCAGGGAATTAAGGAGTAACAATAACAACATGAATGCAAAGGTTATGAGAGGAAAAACAAAAAGGTGGCTGTTATGAGAGGTGGTGATGAAAAGAAACTTTTGAATGTCCATTCTAAACATCAAATGACGTCGTTTCAGTACTTGGAGGGGGAAAAAATGAAACTATGTCGTTTTGGGTTTGTCCTGTTATCCGTTGATGTTCCACTTCACCTACCATTAGCCACGTCATCACTGAGATGACAGAAAGACGAACTCCACTAACACAGTCATCTTTCAAGGATTATTTTGATTAATTTTATCTTTTAGGGATCAAAATGAAAATCGAGTAATCTTTTAGGGACAATTTTAACTATTAACTCTTTTTTTAAGCCTATGACATCGCAATTAGTCTATTGTTGCTCCACCGTCAGTCTTTCACATTCTAACAACAAAATAATACCAGAAATGTACCTTCTCCTTCTTTTGTACCCTAATCCTTCAATGTTGACAATATTTTTACAACTCTTACACTTATTATTATTATTATTATTATTATTATTATTATTATTATTATTATTATTATTATTATTATTAGAATTAGCATCAGAATCCACAGACTTTTTTCCATCCTAATGAACATCATAGCAACAGTCCACCTGAAAAATGAGAAAATACTCTTACCTATCAACAACAAAAATGGACCAAAAAAAACTTTCTTAACAACTTTTTTAAACTTTGAAATTAGTCCATGACCCCAAAAAAAAAAAAAAAACTTTGAAATTAGTCTACTTTATGCGATAATTAACCAAAGTAAAATCGATAAAATTGTGCATCTGCTGCTTATCTGTAAGTTTTCTATCTACGCCTACATGTATAACAAGATCTTGCATCTTGCTCAATTACCCACTAGTTCATTTAAAGTTCATTTGATATATTTAAATGAAATTTGGATATTGTTCGAATAAATAATTTAATTAATTTTTTAAATAAGATTAAAATACAAATTTATATTAATAGTAATTTATAAATAAATTATTTTATATTTAATTTTTTAGTCACAGAAATATTTATTTTACAAAAAAGTAATAAATAATTTTTTATTTTTTTATAAATATTTTAAATTACTTTTTCAAAAATATTGCTTAATAACTTTGAATGTGGTGTAATTTACTCATACAATTGTTTTTCCTAATTTTAGTGTATATGAAGGATTACCATGTGTTCATAACACGCAGCGGAAGAAAAAAAAGATAATCCTAAAGATCTATTTTGTGCTTAAACTTTATTCCAATAATAAACAATATATAGATCAGATCTAAATACCTGAGTACGCTAGTAAAAATCCTTTTCTCCTTCGATGGTACGAAGGCGCTATGCGTATCCACACCGAAACCAACATTTGCTGTCAACTCCTTGACCAATGGACATCTGATCTAAATTGAGAAACCTCTTGCAACTCTTTGCACACCATAAAATTCTTCTCCAAGAATTAGGCTCACATACATTTATGTGCGTAGAGGTAAAGGAATAACAACTCTTGTTATTCTCTCTGTCTTTCTCATGTTTTTCTCTATTCTTGGCATACATATATATAGTATGAGATTTGTTTCTGATTTTAAATTTGAATCTCAATTCAAATTTAAATCATATCTTAAAATTCTAAATCTGAATCCTTCAAATTTATGAATCATATCATAACTCAATTTAAAACAGAATCAGTTAGGATCTCATCCAAATTTAGAAAAAAGAATAACTAATTATTCTCAAATCTCATTTAATATTCTCAATTATCATACTATTATTATATTCTTGGTGCTAGTAAAAAATATAATAATATTCCATTTGAATTAATATAATTATTTATTTGATCAAATCAAATTAATAATTAAATAATTCTACAGCAAAGATTAGAACACTCGTTAGTGTGTGACCCCATAGGTTCAATACTAAGCGGGTAGTAAATTAGTCATACTAAATTTACTAATCAAGGTTGGCGTCTAGCAACACTCCTCAATGACCCGATAGTATGAAGTAATATATTTTTACTAAGAACCTTAGAAGAACAAAGTATAATTCCTTCCATTTTTCCGGCTCTTGGTTAACTCTTAGAGTATGGTTTAATTGTCAAACTCTAACTTGTTACCATTATTATAATGAACTGTGAATGACTTAAGAAACTCATTTCTTCATTCATTCAATCCCCTTGGCCAAGGTTTTATTTATCTCAGTCATTATAATCATAGAGCTCAAACTCTTTACCGAGAGTTGACGGATTCCTTATTGACTAATCATTAATTCTACAAGTATTTAAATCATACCCAATATCCATTCAACTAGCACCCTAGGGTATTAGGTGTCCGGAATCAAAGTATAATAAATACATTGTTAATTACTATGACAGTCACAGGTCAAAGGAAACTCTATTACTATGTTCATCTTGAGAATATCCTATTGACAAATATACGGTAATTATAACCATTAGAAATTCTCAAAATGAGTCAGTTCAATGGTCATATCTCTATATGCACCATATATATATATAATTTAATAAATGAGATCTATTAATCTTCATCCAATGAAGACCATTATATATATATATTGATCTTTCCGAATTATTAATGTCCTTTTTAATAATCCTATGACCAAGAACAATTTAGATTAAATTATAAAAGATTTATCTCTCAATATTATGGTCATTATCACAATGATATATCTCTAAATTTAATCAAGGATGTTATTATATTAACATTTTAATATAATAACAATAACAAATTATTTAATACATGATTGATTGGATTGTGGTCATACTCCTTATTCCCAACAGTATATTGCAAGACTCTTCATACCTTTCTCTTCTTATTTTGACCCTTTGTACTTAAAATAAAAAATTGGATATAAGATTGTCTTTGTTTATTAGTATTAGACATTGAAACTTTAACAGATGGAATATGGATGTTGATAATGTGTTCTAAAATATTAAATTAGTGTATTTATGTCTTTGTAATAGAAATGATATAAAAATATTAATAAAATATTTTTTATTATTTTTATTAATTTTTTATCATTATATATTTAAAATTTTGTGTGTGAAAAAAAATAAGATTGAAATAAAATTTTTATATTTTTATATATAATTTATTATTAAATAAAATATAAAAATATTAATTTTTGTATTTTTATTTTTTTCTATATTGTTTATAGTATTATTTTGATTTCTATTTTTTTTTGTTTCCTACCGTATCTCTCAACCCGACAGACTATGAGTATTGAGTTAGTTGATGTATTTTTGGCATGAAATTGAGAGTGAAATAATGAATTTTTGATGAATTGAGAGGTGGTATGTGATATTGTGGCAATTAAATATTGTTATGTATGTCACTGCTATGTTGCATGAAAATGAGTATGTATGTTAAAGTTTTAATCGAGAATTGGGTGTATGAATGTTGTAATTTGTGTAAATTGTGTCGGAGGTCGTGATAGAGTGAGGAATTTCCTATGTGATAAATGGACACTTACTTAAGCGAATTAGTAAACTAACCACTAGACCAACCCAACTTCTATTTATAAAATTAAAGTGACTCTTACTTATGTAATGCTTGAAGAAACAATTAGTATCGTTTGTTTGGCTGGCCCAAGCTCCAACAACAAGTTGTTGACACGTCCATTTGGCCCACAAACTCTTGCTGTTCCAAAAAAGAAAGATAAACTACCAAAGGCTTGAATTGATTAATGTCAAAAGCAAAACAAATCCAACTACCTCCTTCTCCGAGTAACCTTCACTGACGCACCTTCAACTCGACTTAGTGACTCACCAACGATTCACTCACTTATTTGCTCTCTAGCTCACTCACATTGTTGGATCTTCTGCAACTGCAAGCTCTTTAGCTCTACCATTCTGCTACTCACTCATTGATTGATTGATTACTTTGCATGTTTACAGTAATCTTAAGAAACCAAGTTGCTTTTACCCCATTCCCTCAAGCTGCAGATTACATCTTGAGGGTGGTTGAAATGGTCGATGCACCTGTCATTTATTTTTATATGGATGATGCAGAAAGCGAGATTGGTTTGCTTCAGTCAGTGATTGTGCTGGATAGAGCCTGTTCTACTTGTAAAATATGAATTTGTCTATAATAAACAAAGTATAATCAGATTTTTCAAGGACAAAAGAGAAATATATTATTTTTGTGGCTATAGTGCTTTCTATACACAATTTTCTAATATTACATGAATGACTTCTAAATTAATGAAAATATAATGAAGGAATGAATTGAGGAATGACTCAATTGATATGAGGTAATAGGAAGTGAAAATAAAATTATGACAAGTAATTTTAAGATGTATAGAAATTTGAGGACTACTTTTAGATGGATTTAAATTTTAAAATCTTGAATTTAGTAGAAAAACAAAATCTGAAATTGTTTGTGATAAACATGAATTTAGTAAAATTAATATATATATATATATATATCAAATTTAAGTAAAAAATAATTATTTATGCCTTTATCTTTTTATAGAATTTACTTTTGATGTATTAATAGTATAAAATATTTTATACAGTCGTCTAATAATATTTGTTGTTTGTTTTGGAAGACTATTCACGTAATCAAAGTAAAATTAAGTTATTTTTGCTGATACATAAGTGAATGTATGTATAAAATTGTTTTATGTTGACAGTGAATTAAAATTAAATTATTTTTGCTTTTGATAAAAAAAATTGGTAATTGTTTGCTTTGTTTTATTTTATTAGTACAAAAAAATATATAATTAATTTAAATCTTTTGACAAAATTATTAACAAAAAGTAAATATTAAATTTAAAATTATTATTTACAAACAGTGTAGTTTGTATATATTGATAAATCATAAATGGATAAATAGACAAATTTTAATAATTACATATGTCATGAGTCATATAAATATTAAAAATATAGTGTTATTATTTAAATGCTCTAATTATTATTCGTACAATGCTAAATAAACTAAACAAAGAAAAATAAGACAATGATATACTTAAATAAAGAAACAGTCCTTTTTAAAACTACTCTTAAACTTCTTTCAAGGTGAAGGAAGCTCTACATGAGAAAGTTGTAACTTCATCGCCATCTTTGCCATAGTATCTGCCACCGTGTTTGCATCTCTCCTAATCAAACGAAAGTCAACATGCCAATTCCAATGCATGATATCTCTTATTTTGAGCACCAATGGATCAATAAACCCAAAACCATCTTGGTGATTAGTAACAAGATTAAATGCTTTCACACAATCCATCTCACAAATAACATCTCGTTGACCCACATCCCAAGCTAAGAGATATCCTCTCCAAATAGCAAACAATTCCCCTGGAAGAATACTATTAATTAAGTAAATATAATCTAACCTATAATTTTTTTAATATATTTAAAAATGAAAAAAATTCAACTTTTCTTTGATTTTATAAAAAATATTAGGTGAATAAATTATTTTTGTAATAAAATCTAATCAATTTTTTTTCTTATGCTTTTTTTTTCTTTAACTAATTTTTTTTGTTATCAATCTTTAAGCTATTAAATCAATTTCATTGAATTTAGTTACCAAAATAATTTAGTCATATAATATCATTATTAAATTAATATAGTAATTAAGGACAAATAAATTACACATATTATTTTCACAATCTAATTTTAGTCATTTTAAAATTAATAAAATAATATATTAATCTTTTTAAAATTAAATTTAAATTTGTCTATAATACAAATAAACATAATGAATCCTAAAACATATCCCTTAAAAAATTATTATATATTTTGGCTGGAATTAATACTTTGTTAAAATAATGTATATAATAAAGGATTATTATTATTATTATTATTATTATTATTATTATTATTATTATTATAGTAGCAGTAGAAACTTTGCTCGTGAGTTTTAGTTCATAAATTATCAACGTAAAATTTTTTTTTATATTAATGTTCAATATTAGTTTTATATATGGGGCTGAAAATATTATTTTAAGAGGAATAAAGCTTTACATCTAAACAAAATATTTAATTAAGTCTAACTAAGTTGTTATAATTGCTTTTTCTTCTCATTTTTCTCCTCCTTTTTCTTTTTCTTCTAAATTTGTGCACGCAAGTTCTCCTCCTCCTCCTCCTCCTCCTCCTCCTTTGTTATCTTTCTCTTTCGTTATCGTCATCACCAATAACACCAACATTTTGCTAACATCTATATTGGTTCTATTTTTTTAATACTATCATTAAATAATTTTGGTTCATTTCTTAGTTTATTTCAGTTCATTTGTGTGTTAATTGAGGTTCACTTGATGCTGATGATAAGTATTGACCAAATTTTTTATTTCTTAAGTAATTTCGGTTCATTTCTTTGTTTAATTGAGGTTCATTTGGATCCATAAATGAATTCGATGTGTTTTTATTAATGAATGAGTCTTTTTGACTATTTGTTCAAATATAAACTAATTTGGTTCATTTGTATGCTAATTGAGGTTCACTTGATGTTGTTAGTAAGTATTGACCAAATTTGTTAGCAAAGAAAAATGAAATTATTCAGATTACTTTATTAAATTGAATTAGATCCACTCCATTCCATTCAATTAGTTCAGTTTTGAATAAGCAATAAAAAAGACTCAATTATCAACAAAAACACATCGAATTCATTTCTGAATCCAAATGAACCTCAAATAAACTAAGAAATGAACCGAAATTACTTAAGGAATAAAAAACTTGGTCAATATTTATCAGCAATATCAGGTGAACCTCAATTATCACACAAATGAATCTAGTTTAATTTTGAACAAACAGTCAAAAAGACTCAATTATCAACAAAAACACATACAATTTATTTATGGATCCAAATGAACCTCAATTAAACTAAGAAATGAACTGAAATTACTTAAGAAAAAAATTTTGGTCAATACTTATCAGCAGCATCAAATGAACCTCAATTAATTCACAAATGAAACGAAATTAGTTCAATTTTGAACAAGCAGTAAAAAAGACTCAATTATCAACAAACACATCGAATTCATTTTTGGATCCAAATGAACCTCAATTAAAAGGAGAAAAAAAGTGGCAACAACAACAGCAACGAGGAAAAACACGCGAAGAAGAAGAAGAAGAAACGCGAAGAAGAAGGAAAAAAATGCAAAGAAGAAGAAGGAAGAATACGAAGAAGAAGAAGAAGAAGGAGGAGGAAGAGGAGGAAGAGGAATGCGAAGACAAAAAAGGAAGAAGGCGAAGAAGAAGAAAGAACGCAAAAAAAAAAAATTACGAAGATAAAAAAGAATATGTTTGCGTTATTAAAATATGCGTGTATATACACTAGTGTAATAAAAGTTATTTTTGTTAAATTTACACTAACTTAATTGGATTTAATTAATAAAAAAAACTTAGATATATAACTGAAGTGTTTTAAGAGAATCAGAACGAAAACTAATATTTATACAGATTAATTGTACAAGCATACACATTAAAGTCCTTAGTTAAGGAATAATCAAATTAATTATGACTGAATAAATTAAATTCTATCACAGAAAAAATAATTTAAAAAGTGGTAAAAAAGTAAGAGGGGTATAGTTGTCTTTTTCATATTTGTATTAACTTAATTTTCTTAAGGGTTTATAGTATAGAATTAACATAACACTTCATAAGTTTGTGGGGCTTTTTTGAAAACAAATAAACAATTAACAAGAAATATTTTTTATACAAGCATCTGGAGCTTCTCTTTTCCCAATTAAGACGTTCATTCATGGCAAAAAAAAAAAAAACGTTAATTATTCTACATGTGTTCAAAATATGAGCTTTTTAACAAAAATTGTTATTAACAAAATAACTCTCACACTTTTTCATATTATAAAAGCATTCATGTCCTTAAAAGATCTAAAGATACGTTTTCTATCCTAGAATTATCCATAAAATATTGTATTATAGTGGTCAGAATTAAATCGGTAATTGAACTGACTAGACTATTAGATTACTAGATTATTGGCTCAATTAATGAGTCACTAGTTGAACTAATTAATTTGGTCCTATATAAATAAAAAATAAAAAATAGTCAAAAATTTAAAATTAAAATTTAAAATACATATTTTTACTAATATTTTAAAAATATCTAACTATTCTAAAATAATATGGAACATAAACAATAAATATTTTGTTAATTTTACTCTATCATAAATATTGATTTTATTTTGATATTAAAATAATTATAATTTTAAAATTTTAATAATTTATTAATTAGTTTATATCTACTATACTATATTATATATTACAAGTATTTGTTAAAAAATAAGTGAGTTTATAATTATTGTTAAATAAAAATATAATTAATTTAAGAATGAGTGAGTTTATAACTAAAATTAAAATAAATTAAATAGAAGTAAACTATTTGACAAAAGATATCTATATGTATTATAATTTGCATATATATTAATATTATATATGATAGCTCAATGGCTAGGAAAGACATCCTTTTTTCACGAAGACAACACTGGTTTGAACCCCATTTTCACACATTTCTTAAAATTTTAAATTTCAAGCTGTTCAGTCGGATCGTTCTTCAGCGAGTTTGATTGGTTTTTATCGGTTTATTTTGAATTTGACTGATTCGTTCCGATTTTTTACTTTGTACGATCTAAATATTAGACCGGTATTGGATCTGGTTCACTAATTTTTTGATCAAACCGACCGATTCGGTCCAATTTTAATAACTATAATATTAAAAAAGAATAAAAAAATATTTAAAAGATATATATAATATTTATAGAAGTATAAGAAATAATTAAAATAATTATAAAAAAATATAATATAAAATATTATAATTAATGATAAATCTCATTATAATTAATCATTAAATATTAACAAACTTAATTATTTAATGTATAATATTTTTTAAAAATAATATTAACATATAGACGGTCACTAAAACATGTTATAGTCTATAAAGTACGGATACTTCGTTGAGTTACCGTGTCCGCGTGTCGGACACATTTCGGATACGACACTCACAGACACTTGTCCGACATGCGTGTTTGCTGTGTCCAACCGTGTCTTAATAAAAAATAAAAAATTCTTCTTCGGACACGTCTGGACACACTTAAATACCATCACGTGTCAGCATGTCCAGTCTTATTCTTAACATATATTTTTAAAATAAATTTAGATATAGTATATATTATTATTTATTAAAACAAAAATTATTTTAAATACTTGATATCATTAAAATAAGACATTAAAAATAATTAAAAATTTTAATTTATATTTTAATGTCAATAAAATACAAAATATTATTATAATTTATTTAAAAAATACTTTATATTTTATATGTATGCGTGTCCCCGTGTCATGTAAGATTTCAAATTTCACATGTCGACGTGTCTCGTGTCGTGTCGTGTCCCGTGTCCGTATTAGTGTCCGTGCATCATAGATTATAGTAGTATATTTGACTCTAAAACTTACATTCATACATAATGAAACAAAGTAATATATATAATATTTACAAAAATATAAAAAAATTGTGATAATTTTTAAAAAGATATAAAAAAAAATATTAGAATTATTGATTCACATAAATATAAGAAAAAAATCATGATAATTACTAAAAAGATATAATTATTGATTCACATAAATATTAGAATTATTGATTCACGTGTTTTCTCCTTATCGTCATTTTTGTTGTTGTTGCTGCTATATTTTTTTGTCTTTTCCTCCTTCTCTCTCTGGTGAAGAAGCAGTAGAAGGTGAGGAAGAAGAGTTTTGAATAGTGCAGAATGAACCAAACACAGTACTCATGGTGAACCGAACACAGTACTCATGGTAGACCGAACATAGTACCCATGGTGAACCGAAATCTTAATTATGGTGAACCGAAATATTAATTACGGTGAAACAATTATATAGTGCTTAAGGAATAAAAAAGAATATACTCGTCTAATTTTTTTTAGACTACTTTCTGCGTACTGAACCGAACACATACATATGGGGAATCAACTCTTACATAGTACTCATGGTGAACCGAACACAATACAATTGTATAGTATTGAGTGAACGAAACATAATCCATTATATAAAATCAAATTCAAACAGCTTTCTGCAGAATGAACCGAACACAGTACTCATGGTAAAACAATTGTATAGTACTGAGTGAACGAAACATAATCCATTATATAAAATTAAATTCAAATAACTCTGCCTACAATTTACATATTCTCAATTCAATTCAATTCAGTACACCTTCGTCCATTTAATTCAATTCATATTAGCAATTGTATTCCATTCAATTCAATTCAAAATTGAATAATCCAAACTTTGTCAGTTTGATTCGTTTCAGAAAAGTAATCCAAATCGCTCTCCTGTTTACCAAAAAATTATGAACCCCTAAACACTGAACCCTAAGCCCTAAATCCTAAACACTAAAACCAGAACTCTGACCCTGAACCCGTAAACCCTAAATCCCTAAATCCCTAAAACCTAAACCCTAAATCCTACACCCTAAAACCTAAACACTAAACCCTAAACCCGAACCCTGAACTCTGAATTCTGAACTCTGAACCCTAAATGCTAAACCCTAAACTCTAAACCCTAAACCCTGAACCCGAAACATGAACACTAAACTCTGAACCCTGAATGTTAAACCCTAAACCCTAAATCCTAAACCCTAAACCCTGAACCCTACCGTAAATCCTAAACCCCTAAAACCCTGAACCCTGAACCCTAAACCTTAGACCCCTAAACCCTAAACTCTCAACCATGAACACGGTGAACCAAAATTAATACACAGGACAAACCGAAAGTTTGAAACACACTAAATCCCTGTACACTGAACCCTAAACCCATAAACCCTAAACCCTAAAACCCTAAACCCTGAAATCCTATCGTCATTCTTTTGTTATTGTTGCTGCTGTATTTTTTGTCTTTTCTTCCTTCTCTCTCTGGTGAAGAAGCAGTAGAAGGTGAGGAAGAAGAGTTTTGAATAGTGCAGAATGAACCGAACACAGTACTCATGGTGAACCGAACACAGTACTCATGGTGAACCAAAATCTTAATTATGGTGAACCGATATATTAATTACGGTGAAACAATTATATAGTGCTTAAGGAACAAAACAGAATATATTCATTTAATTTTTTTAGACTACTTTCTGCTTACTGAACCGAACACATACACATGGTGAATCAACTCTTTAGTACTTACCGAACCGAAAAGTTACTCACAATTAGTCACATTTACTCACACTCACAGTTACATATTAACAATTCAATTTAGATATAGATCACCTCAGTCCATTCAATCAACTTTAAATAAAATTAGCAATTTCATTCCATTGAATTAGATTCAAAATTCAATAATCCAAACCTCATCAAATTGATACGTTTCGGAAGAATGATCTAAATCGCACTCATTCAACTGATTTGAAGTTGATTCATTCATTGTTTCAATTCAGAAGTGCAGATCGAAGAAGAAAACGAAGAAAAAGATGAACGACGAAGCTAATTACGTTGAAGTCAATAAAAATCCATAATGTAGAGAAGAAAAACGTGAATAAAGGAGAGTAACGAATTTAATTAGGTTGAAGAAGAAGAAGAAGAAGAAGGTTGATGTTGTATAGAAAGGTTTACGTTGAGAAAGGTTGATCACGCAAAATAAGAATTATGTGATATACGTTATATGAGGCACGTATACACAAATGAGTGTGTGGGGGCGTGGAGTGGAAGGAACTTGAATAACATCCATGTAATTTTTACATGGATGTAGAGTTTTTTCTTTTTTTTTATTTGATTCATTTAAATACATTAATTAATTAGTTAATTAATTATTTATTTGATTTAATTAAAATAAATATTAAATTATTCAATATTTTATTTGACTATATTAACTATAACTAATTAATTACATTAATTATTTGATTTGACTAAAATAAATAAAAATTGATTTTCTTTAAATTTGTATTAATTTTTTGTCTTATGTATTTTGATTAATGGTTTTTAAAAATGTTATAATTAACCATGTATTGATTTGATATGATTGAAATAAATATCAAATTATGTAATATTTTATTTGACTATATTAACTATAACTAATTAATTATATTAAAAAAATTATTAGAAGACCATTAAAATTTATTTTTACTCATTATTTTTGTCCATCAGCCTCATTCCTTTAGTCTATTAATTTAACAATATACTTTGACCTATATTTTTAAATATTGATAGTGAATTGTATGCAAAAACTAATAAATTACGATGACCCTCACTACAAGAAATATTAGTTTTAGCGACTAATTTTTAGCGGCAATAACTTAATGACTACTGTTTGTTTTATTTAAATTATATTTTTATGGCAATTATATATTTACCACTAAAACTATATATTGTAATGGCAATTATTATTATTGCCACTAAAAAATATATGAAAAAAATTTTTAGTAAAAAGCTTTTAGTGGCAATAGTGTTATGGCTAGTAGTAGTATTACTAAAATAATATTTTCATAACAATTGACCAATTAACTGACGGAAGGAGAGTGCGTGAAACGGAGATAGAAGAGAGTGCTCCCCGTCGAAACTCTAAGCTCGTCGCCGTCGGCATCGCCGCTGCATTCCAAAGGCTTCTGGAATCGAGCAAAGGCTCCTCTTCTGCCTCTGAGATCGAGAGTAAACGCCTTTTTCGTCAACATATCTCCTCCGCGAACGACTCCTTGGACTTCGTTTCCATCTGATCTGCCACAGATCCGCCTCGCTATCATCGTTTGTTCGTCTCAGATCTACGTCGCCAAGGTCTTCCAGCCACCGTTGCTGCTCTTGTTGCAACACCACACTTCTGCCACTTGTACAGCCGCCGTTCTTACGTGTAGACGCACAAGATTATTGCTGCTAGTAGGTCTTCCTTTATTTTTTCGATTTTGGTTTGAATATTTAGAAGCCTGTGATTCTCTCTGTGTTATTACTTTTGTCCTGTTTGCTTGCTTCGTTTATGCTTAGTTTTCTAATTTTTTGAATTTATGTTGCTTGCTTCGTTTGAATTTGCTTTCTGATTTTGCATGTTGCTTGTTAGGTTCATTTTAGCTTCATAGTTATTGCTTCATAGATGCACAAGATTATTGCTTGATTGATAGTAAAGATGTAGCGTGAAGGGATTGTGAGTAAGGAATGTTTTCGTGTAATGAATGTGTTTGATGAAATGCCTCAAAGGAATATGAGTTCTTTGAATTTTATAATTTTCTCCTTGTTTATGTTTACTAAGTTTAATTTTTGGAAAATGAAACTTTGTAAATGAAGCAGGTTCAATTGATGAATTAAATTTAATAGCATTTAAAAATTCTCTCAAATTTTAAAATTTTTTATTTATCTAAACACATTTGTAGTGATCAGTTCATCAAGGAACCATTGCTACACTTGAACCCAGATGCCATTTTTAGGGAAAATCATGGCTACTATTTCTTTCATTGATGTTTTTTGTCCATCACTCATGATGAATATGAATAGCTGCAAATTATTCATGCAAGCTTTCTAAAAATTTGAATGGACTTTGCAGGTTCCAATAGGAGGGTGTTATAGACTCATTAAAATCCATGCTGCAAGTGCTAACCCTTGCTAATGCCATACTATAGTTTGTGGTGATCTTATTTGGTTACTGATTGTGTAATTCTCATGTGTAAATTACATAATACTTATATTAGTAGGTGGCGGTTAGAATTGAGATTCTCCTTATATTTTTCTTATTTTTGCAGAGGCTTAGAGAAAAAGCAGCAAGCAGAAACGAAGATGAATTTTACTTTTTGCTGTCACAATTATTTTGATTCTCATATATGCTTTGGATGATGCAGTTAAATTGTAACTATAGTATAATGGTTAATGGACTGGTTGTATGTAGATTGTAACTATAGTATAAATTTGTATTATGCTTTATTACTTTTTAAGAGAAATTTGTGTATAAATATTTTGAATTTAATGAAATATTTTATTTTGTAGTAATTAATTTTAGTATATTTGTATTATGTATAACAATAATAATTGTTTGTAAAAATAATTTGAAATTTTAGAAAAAAGATAGGTTGTTATTTCTAAAAGAGTGAATATAATAAAAAAAAAGTCTTAAAATTTTAGCGGCAATAGTAATGGCAACTAAAAGTGAATAATAGTATAATTTTAGAATTTTTTTAGTGACCATATAAATTGTCGGTAAAATAGATTTTAACAGCAATAGTAATGGCAACTAAAAGTAAACAATGTTTCCATTTTAGAATTACTTTTAGTGGTTATATAAATTGTCGAGAAAATTGTCCCTAAAAGTTATATACTTTTTGCGGCCATTAAAATGGTCTTTTACCGGCAAATGTTATAATGGCCACTAAAACCTTTTAGCGGCGAAGCATAAGATGGCTAATATCTAATTGCCGGTAAATGTATTAGCGGCTATTTTTATTGCCGCTAAAAATAAAATAAATGGCCGCTAAAAGTGATTATTTTTGTAGTGCCTGTAATATTTCTCTTATATTAATTATTTGATTTGATTGAAATAAATGAATTAATTTTGTTTTAATTTGTATTAATTTTTTCATCTTGTGTATTTTAATTAATAATTTTTAAAAATATATAATTTTTACATAACATATTTATAAGATATTTTTTATTTATATAAATTATTTTATTGAACCAAATAATTATAATTAATTTGTTATATAATAGCTTAATTTAATTAGTTTAACTATATTTTATTTGATTTAATTTATTGTCATATTAATATTTGAATTGTTGTTTACCAATTTTTTTTTATTTTCTTGTTTTATTTTAAATATTTTAGTTTTAAATTTTAAATTTGGTGAACTCTACGATGAAGACGTTAGTTTATAGAAATTCGTCTGCTCTTTAGAATCTTTGCGACGCCTATCGATTGATGGAACAGCTTTATTCTTATGGCAAGTGGAGCTGGAACTTGTTTTTTATTGGTTCGACTAGGTGGACAATAACAGAAATTGAGTGATGAATACTTTACTGTTATACTTACAATATCCTATTGCTGGTTTTTTACTCATACATGAAATTAACTTGCTAAATTATAAAGTAAAATAAGAATTTGTTTGTATGTCTTAAGTTATTAATTTTTTTTAGTGAAAACAAGATGTTTTGCTTTCTTTTAAGTATATTTAGCAAATTTTTTAATAGTAAAAATACAAACTATAAAAAAAATTAAAAAACATATTTCTTAAAATAAAATTTTACTTTAAAAATAAAATATTTTAACATAATAAATAAACAAAAGGAATTTTTAATATTATTGTATCTAAATATAATTAATACTTATAAATAAAAAAAATATTTTTACATGAGATAATCAAATATCAAATTATTTTTACTTTATTTTTTTTTAAGAAAAGAGACTATTTAATTTTTTTTTATAAATTTCCAAACAAACTATAAGATATTTTGGAGCACAAATCTATCAGAGCATGCATGAAAGCTACTCGAGATAATGTAATAGTTTAATAATAACTAGACAGAAAATTAGTGTTTGGATATTGTAATAATTTAATAGATTTGAATTTTAAGAAAATGTATAGAGAATCAAATTTTATATCAATTAATATTAGTTTTTTTTATGTTTATGCTATGGTTTAAAGATAATTAATAATTACAGTATTAAGTATTAACCAACAACAGTCAAGATAGATAGTTATTTTTTTTGATAGATATAAATAGTTATTTTATAATATTTCGAGTTTTTGAAAATTAAATAATGAATTATTTATGATTTATTATTTTATTTAAAAAAAATTATTTTTTAAAAAATAATTAAATTAAATTTTATAATATTTTAAATTTAAAATTTATTAAAAATTTTAAATAATTTTTATTATAATAAAATATTTAAAAAAATTAATAAAAAATTATCATTATTATTATTATTATTATTATTATTATTATTATTATTATTATTATTATTATTATTATTATTATTATTGTTCAAAAGGAAAAAAAAAAAAAGAAATGGCCGAAGCCTTAGGCAAAAGAAAAGCAAGCAATGAAAACGTGTCTTGTAAACATATATACATATGGAAAAGTACGAGGAAACAATAGGTTTATTGTACAATCACTACAACAAATTCGAATTGAGGCAACTCTTTAAAAACGTTGTTTATAATAAGAGAAAGTGTTGCTTTTGATAAAAGGTAACACTTTCTGACAAAAGGCAACGCTTTTTGAGGGGTTGGCTATACGGCCGTTATTTTTGGTCTAAAGCAACGCTTTTATATATTAAAGGAACCCTTTTTTTGGCAACCTTCAAAAAACGTTACCTTTTCTGCAAATAAAGCAACTCCGCGAAAGGGTTGCCTTAGAGCACCCAAACACAACGCTTTATATGAAACGCTATGGCAACACTTTTTACGAGTTGTATTGTCTAATATATAAAGCAACACTTGTCCAGAGTTTTTTAAGTTGTTTTTTCATATACCTAAAGCAACACTTGTGCAAGTTTTTTTAAGTTGCCTTTTCCTCCACCTAAAGCAATATTTGTCCAGGTTTTTTTAAGTTACCTTTTTTATAGACCTAATGCAACACTTATGTAGGTTTATTTATAATTGTCTTTTTTTTAATACCTAAAGCAACACCTTATTGAATTTTTCTTAGATTCTCTTTTTTAATATCTAAAATAATATTTTTTTATCTTTGTTATATTTATATGACATTTGAAGAATATATAACACCCGCATTTGAATAAGATAATAATATATATTGCATATATATATATATATATATATAGAAAGGTCTTCCAAGTACCAATTAACATATATACTTGCTAATAAGTTACCAAGTCAAATAAATAATAAACCTAAGTAAGCAAAATACATGTTTTTCTGCTAATGAACTTAAACAAAAAAGAAACTAAGTTGTCCACTTAAAACCAAAAAGACTTTGTGCTTCACCATTGTGGCAAGAATTGTCTTTATGTCTTCAGAAAACTTCCTCCAACAATAAGAAAGCTGTAGTCAAATTTAAATGAACAAAAAAATTATAGTAAAAACATCAGCTATACAATAATATGTATACTCAAGTGGTACAACAATTTAGCATACATATATCTAATCATGATTTGGTATATGAGTCGATGGAGGAGAATGCCGAGGAACTAAATTTGGATCTTGTGCACTATTTGCAGACGATTGCTTAGATCACAAGAGAGAAAGCGCTTCATCAACATTCATACCAGGAGAAGTTTGTTGCAACATAAGTTTCACAATATCTTCCAATCCTTGCAGTCATTGCTTATGATCGTCTAATTCAGTTTTTAAAGTTGTTACCTTCTCTTCACTTTGTTTTTTGATTTCATCTATTTCTTTATTTTTCTTAAGAGAAGTTTTTGTAACAGTTCTTCCATAACATCGAACTCTTCCTGGATTCTCTTTACC
The DNA here is from genome assembly GCF_003086295.3 of Arachis hypogaea. Lineage (NCBI taxonomy): Eukaryota > Viridiplantae > Streptophyta > Magnoliopsida > Fabales > Fabaceae > Arachis > Arachis hypogaea. Next base: position 24,442,707 of record NC_092055.1, on the reverse strand, counting down.
AAAAACTTTTTGAAATGCATTAGTAGGAGTTTCTCCAGCTTCTTGGAGATCATCAAGTTTATCCTATACACACAAATATATGATATGTCTATTTTTAGTGATAAAAATTCAATGAAAGAATCCAAAAATCTATTGATAACTAATAAGGACACCCATAAAAGAGCCATAAAACAGCAGTCCATGATAGTCATAAAACATAGTTGTAAATTGTCATAAAACAACAATTAAATTAGCCATAAAACAGCCATGAAATAACCATAAAATAGCAGTCCATGATAGCCATAAAACATGGGTAAAATAGCCATAGAACAACATATAAATCAGCCATAAAACAGCTATGAAACAGCCATAAAATAGGAGCCATGACAGCCATAAAATAGCCATAAGTAGATACTAAAATAACAACCACGATAGTCATAAAACAGGCATAAAATAGCCATAGAACAGCAATTAAATCAGCCATAAAAAAGAAAGCAGCAAGTCAGCAACCATGACAACCACAAAACAGCCATAAAGTAGATACTAAAACAACCATGATAGCCATAAAACAGTCATAAAATAGCTGCCATGACAGCCATAAAATATGCATAAAATAGCCATAAAACAGCAACTAAATCAGCCATGAAACAGCCCATAAAACAGCCATGAAACAGCCATAAAATAGATACCATAACAATAATCATGATAGCCATAAAAAAGCAAAAAAAAAAAGCATCCATGACAGTCATAAAACAACAACTAAAACAAGAAAATTATAGAGGAACTTACAATAACAGCTTGTGTTTCTACATCAAGTGTTTTCCCTTTTAGTCCATTCCGAGTTGCAACAAACATTTCAGCTTGATTTGGTTTCTCTTTGTTCTCTTTTTTCTCACGCTATAGATCAAGATAACATTTACAAAGTTATAACATACTAAAATTAGGGAGAAGTAACAAGTAGAGAATTTTAACTCAAATGTGACCTTACCAAATCAACACGCACTCTTGCAAAATTGATTGGTCCCATTTTATGCCTCCATTGTTGCTTCTTGCGATTTTCAGAATTTATAACACACATGGCCTGTGTTTAAAATAAACAATGATGAAAAAAATATAAAAATTGAAAGAATTATACTTGATCATATCAAATAATAATAATTGAAATCCTCTAGCTCACTTTGATAGTTGGAATACTCCAATATGCAATTAGCTTCCGAAATTGTATTTCTGGAATTTTCAAAGGACGATTCACCAACATATCCTCAATATTTCCAGAATATGGTTCAAAATGCTTCTTTTTTATTCTTGTTTTGTAACGCTTCCATGCTCCTTGAACACCAGTCATCACCCATAACTTTGAAGATTTTGGAAGAATGAACTTTGACTACAAACACATCAATTTCATCATATTATATGCATAAAAAGATTATTAACATATGGCATAAACATAAAGATAAATGGAGCTTACATTAATATACTTCCAAATGCGCTTTTTGATTTGCTTAGGCACAGCTTTTCAATTAGTGTACATCAAGGTAATAAAATCACTATTCCTTCCCATTGTTCCAATAAAATTAGTTAAATCCTTCACTCTTTGAGCAGTTGGCTCCACGGCTGCTCCCTGATCAAAAGTCACTTCCTCCCTTTCTTTCCAAGTTCTTGCATAAATCTTTAGGCATCTTGTTTTTCCATGAGTCTTTTTAACCTTTGAAGTATCTAAATTAAAAATTGAGAAATAGTACAAATTAAAACCAAAGACAGCGGTGAATCATATATGGAGAGGGATACCGTGAAAGGTATGGAAAGGACATCCCCATGCTCATAGATAAAAAGAAAATGTAAAACAAATAGCAACAAAATAAATTACATCACCTTCTACATGAACCTCTTCCATAATTTAATCTCCTTCTACATCAAAATTGTCACTTTCATGTTCACCAATATAATCTTCCTCAGAGGGGATATGAACATTTTCTCCATTATTCGGGGATGGCCTAGTTCTAGCATCCTCAGTAGTTGGAACTTCAGTATATTCCTCTTCTCTTTCCACATGAATTCCTTGGTCACCCAAAAAAGCATCAAGAGTCATTGCTGGACGCTTTAAGTTATTTTTTAAGTTTGTCAAGTTAGCTGGTTCTTTTTCAGTAGCTCCAGCATCCTCACCAATTGACTCAAAGTCATTTTCCTCTTCTCTTTCCACTTCTACTCTTTCAGTATGCAAAAAGGCATCAAGAGCCATTGCTGGACACTTTGCCTTGCTCTTCATCTTCTTAGGAATTGGTTGTTCTTCTAATTGAACATTACTCCTCACTTGGTTATGGGAAGACCTCAAAGACCGATTCATAACATTGTCTACAAGTGTTTTTTTTCTCCCTTCCATTGAATTCTCCCTACTATATTTGTCTCCAATTTCTGAAATTTTTCTCTTAGGCTGTTGTGCTATTTTGGCTTGATTACTTCCTTTATCACCTTTAGTTATAAAATTTCGAACTAGTTTCGCAGCAGAAGATACTTCCTTCATTTCAAATTCCTTAACTTTTGCATGAGTTTGATACTTTTTTACCAGTCTTTTCCTCTTTGAAGTTGCTCCGTTTTCCATTAAGTTGCTGTATAAAAATATTAAAACAGCCATAAAATACAATTGCATATGCATCTAATAAGGGGAAGAGGTAAACCATAACAAACAATTACCAAATTCTATATCACAATATTCAGTAAATCATGTTCAAAACTGCTAACATAAAGCGATAAATCTGACTTATATACCATAAAAGAGGGAAACAAGTCACTCAAAAAGTCTTCGGAATCATATTCTTCACTCAAAAGGCAGAAAAATTCAAAATACAGAAAAATATGTCCCACACATACTCATAATCAAGATGCAGAAAAATTCAGAAAATTCTAAGAAGCAACAATCAGAACATAAAAGAGGGAAAACAAGTTGAAAACTGCTAACATAAAGCGATAAATCTGACTTATATACCATAAAAGAGGGAAACAAGTCACTCAAAAGTCTTCAGAATCATATTCTTCACTCAAAAGGCAGAAAAATGCAGAAAAATTCAAAATGCAGAAAAATATGTCCCACACAAACTCATAATCAAGATGCAGAAAAATTCAGAAAATTCTAAGAAGCAACAATCAGAACATAAAAGAGGAAAAACAAGTTGAAAACTGCTAACATAAAGCGATAAATTTGACTTATATACCATAAAAGAGGGAAACAAGTCACTCAAAAGTCTTCGGAATCATATTCTTCATCCGATCCTGTGTTATACTCTTGGGAAAATAGACTTCTTTTGTGACATCGACCAGAACTTCATTCAAATCATTCCTTACCAAGTCTACTTCACCATCATCATTAGGTATAGAAGGAACCATCGAATTATCAAATGGCTCATTTTCATAAGTATCTTCAGCATCAATGGCAACTTGATCACTTATGCTAAATAGGTCCCTTGGAACAGTCTTCATTACATAATGTTTATTTTTATCAAATGCATCTTGCACATAGAAGCATTGGTGCACTTGACATGCCAATACAAAAGGTTCTTCCTGATAGCACTTTTTGTTAAAATGCACATATGTCGAGCCATAAGCTTCCTCCCTAGCCTCATACCAATCACATTTGAACAATATAACCTTAAAATTTCCATAGTAGTCCAACTCAATGATATCATTCACTCTACCATAATAAGAAACATTTTCATGAATTGGATTTGCATCCTTTGTGCTTGCAAAGCTTGTCGTTAATGCTACTAAAGTAACACCACTATTTTGTGTCTTGCGTCTTATCTCACGTTGCCTAGTGTGAAATCTATATCCGTTGATAAAATAACCAGAATATCTTTTTGCACATTGGGTTGGTCCTCTAGAGAGCTCTTTTATCCAATTTGGAACATCATGCCGCAAAGCACGTGTTTTAAACCATGTAGGAAAGTTTTTGCTATGGTTTTTAGCTCTCATCCATCGTGTTCCTTGTTGATAAGTCTCATGCTCACTAAAACTCAAAAGTATAATATTTGTAAGTATAAAATAGACCTATCAATTTCTAATTAAAATACCAAAATATAGTAGAATTAGTATGATTTACCTAACATAGTCGTCTATTTTGTGACAATTCAATAATATGTAGCTATGAACTTGCTCTCGAGACTTGTCATCAAGGAGAAAAGGTTCACCTTTCTTTGCACCCAAAGGAACACATCTTTTTGGAAATAGATTCAAAAATGCATCTGTAGTTTCCATCATAGAATTATTAGGTTCATCATTATTTCTGGGTTGTCTATTCAATTTTGTTTGGACACCAGAATATAAGTAACGCGAGAAAAATGTCAAACATTCTTCAACCAAATATGCCTCTGCAATAGATCCTTCAGGATGACTTTTGTTTCGAACATAGGACTTCAAAGTACACATGTATCTTTCGGGAGGATACATCCACCGAAATTGAACTGGACCTCCCAATCTCACTTCATTAGCCAAATGAATAGGCAAATGAATCATTATGTCGAAGAAAGAAGGAGGAAAGATCCTCTCTAATTGGCATAATGTTGTGACAATATCCTCTTCTAATTGATCTATCTCTTGTAATGTGATAGACTTTTGACACAATTGACGAAAAAATGAGCTAAGTCAAATCAAAGGAACTGCAACTTGATCTAGAAGTATTCCTTTGATAGGAATTTGTAACAAATAGTGAAGCATGAAATGAGCATCATGAGTCTTATAACCAGATATTCTTCTCTCCAAAAGGTTCACACACCGAGAAATATTTGAAGCAGAGCCATCTGGCAACTTTGCTGCCTTCAAGACGTCACAAAAAATTGATTTTTAGCATTGGTCATTGAGTAGCATGTGATGCGTGAGCATCTTTCCTATCTTTTCCTAGTGAATTTGCATCTAACTTGTTGAGTTTAATTAAGAATTAATTATATTTTAGCCACTATGGATGCTATTTTGAGTTTTGTGCAATTTTATTCATTTTAGGTAGTATTCGGATGGATTTGATGAAGTTTCTGCAGAGAAAGAGAAGAAACCAAGGAGATGACCAGCGAATACCGACGCGGACGCATGGCTCACGCGACCGCACGGAATGGAGGAATTCGCAATGACGCGATCGCGTGCCTGACGCGAATGCGTGGACTGGAATCTGCACAAATGACGCGAACGCGTGACCGACGCGTCCGCGTGACTCGCGAAAAAGGACCATCGACGCGTGCGCGTGACCGACGCGTACGCGTGACATGCGCCACGTGCAGAAAACGCAGAAAAATGCTGGGGGCAATTTCTGGGCTGTTTTGACCCAGTTCTTAGCCCAGAAATCACAGATTAGAAGCTGCAGAAGGGACAAATCAAGTGGTCCCCACCCATCAGCTGAAGACTTGTTAATTAATTTGAATTTAAATTCAATTCTTATTTTAGGAAAAGATATTATTTTAATTTTAATTTTAGAAATTTGATTTTTAAATTATTAAAATTAGTTATAAAAGGGATCCCAATAGGGTGGTTCCAGAACAACATTCCACAACATTATTCCATACAAATTTACATTCCATATTCCATGAGCAACTAATCCTCCATTGTTAAGGTTAGGAGCTCTGTCTATTGTATGGATTGATAATATTATTTTTCTATTTTAATTCATGTTTTGATTTATATTTCAATAATTGTTTTTGTTCTGTATTTTATGAATTTGGGTGGAACGGAAGTATGACCCATGTTCTATTTGAGTTCTTGTATAACTTGGAAAAGCTCTTTACTTGAACAATAGCTTGAAAACATATTATCCTAAATTTCTAATTGTTTGTATTTAACGGGATACGTGACATATAATCCCTTTATTTTTGGACAATTAGGATTCTTGTGGCATATAAACTGGAATTTGATCATCACCCTCTAAATTGGAATTAATTGACCAAGGAATTGGCAATTGATGAATTTTAGAGGAGACTAGGAAGGTCTAAGGAATTAGGGTATAGTCACAAATAGTTTGCCATGAATTAAATCTTGCATGATTAAAATAGTTAATAAGAAAAGTCAATCCAGAAAATAGATAACTCTGAAACCTTAACTACTTTCTCAATATTTTATTCCCAACTTATTTATCTGCCTATCTTTAATATTCTAAATTTACTGTTTAATACTTTTGAACTTCCAAACACTATTTTCTGTTTGTCTAACTAATCCTATCAAACGCTATTGTTGCTTAATCCATCAATTCTCGTGGGATCGACCCTTACTCACGTAAAGTATTACTTAGTATGACCCGGTGCACTTGCCGGTTAGTAGTGTGGTTGTAAATACCGCACCAAGTTTTTGGCGCCGTTGTCAGGGGTTGATAGTGATTAACAACTATTCGTTGTTTGATTGCTTAGATTAGATAATTTTTTTATATATATATTTTTTTTTATTAATTTTTATTTTACATTTTTTTACGTTATTTTTTTCCTTTTCGTTATTTTTTTTCTTCCTTTTCGTTTACTTTCCCCCCTCCCTGTTTTCCTTTTTTTTCGTTCCCCCCTTACTGTTTCGTTTTATTTTTTTAGTCCGTTTTTATTTTTTATTTTATTTTATCCCATTTTTATTTTATTTTTATTTTATTTTTTATTTTCGTTTTTTTTTCCTGCCATTAAATTTTTTTAATTAGTTTTATTTTATTTTTGTCTTTAAATAAAAAAATTAAAAATTTTTTTAATAATTTAATATTAATAATTTTTCTTAATTTCTGAAATTAAGTTTAGTGTTACCCAGTTGATTTTATTTTAATTTTTTCTGTTTATTTTTCTTTTTTAATTTTTGAAATTTTTTTATTTAATTTTAGTTATTATTTTCGAAATTATTTATTTATTTATTTAGTATTTTTATTTTATTATTTTACACAGGTTACCTCACAGGGACTTCTCTACACTCTGACGTAGAGAGTCCCATTTTTTCTTGTTTTCTGCTTGTGTATGCGCAGGAATAGAGACAAAGAACATCTCTTAGACTTTGATCCTGAACCTGAAAGAACTTTCAGGTGATGTTTACAACAAGCAAGACTTTGTAAGACTGCAAAATCCACTATGGCAAATAATAACGCTAATGCCAATGTGGTAAATCCGAATGGGGATGATCAACAGAGGAGAGTGCTTGGCTCTTATTCTACTCCTACTGCAGATGTTTATGGAAAGAGCATTGTGGTACCTCCTATAACTGCAAACAACTTTGAGTTGAAGCCACAATTGGTCACCCTGGTGCAACAAAATTGCCAGTATCATGGTCTTTCTCACGAAGACCCGAATCAATTTATATCTGATTTTCTATAGATATGTGATACTATGAAGACAAATGGAGTGAATCCAGAGGTGTATAAACTCATGCTTTTCCCGTTTGCTCTGAGGGATAAAGCAAAGCTATGGCTAGATTCACAACCAAAGGAGAGTCTGAATACTTGGGACAAGGTTGTTACAGAGTTTCTCACTAAATTTTTCCCACCAAAGAAGCTGACTAAGCTTAGGTTAGAGGTTCAGACCTTCTAACAGAAGGAGGGAGAAACACTTTATGAAACGTGGGAGAGATACAAGCTACTGACTAGGCAATGCCCTCCGGACATGTTCTCCAAATGGACCCAACTAGATATCTTCTATGAAGGCTTGGGTGAGATGTCCAAGATGAGCTTAGATACTTCTGCAGGCGGTTCATTGCACAAGAAGAAGACACCAGAGGAGACTATTGAGCTGATTGAATTGGTTGCAAGCAACCAATATTTATACTCATCTAACAGGAATTCTGTGAACTCTGAGACCCCTCAGAAGAGAGGCGTGTTGGAAGTGGAAGCTGTTAATGCTTTTCTTGCTCAGAACAAGCTTATGTCTCAGTAGATAAATCTACTTACTCAACAGATGGGTGGCATGCAAGTCTCAGCTATCAACACCCAAAATCCACCACAGGAAGTCTCCTATGACATGGCAAGTAACTTTATACAAAATGATAATTATGATTATGCTCAACCTTCTTCTGAACAGGTGAATTACATGGGGAGTAGTCCTAGGAATCCCAACAATGATCCATATTCTAAGACATACAACCAGGGATGGAGGAATCACCCAAATTTTGGGTGGAGAGATCAACCTCAGAGACCTCAGAACTTCAACAATAGTTCTCAGGGCGGTTTTCAACAGAACAACTATAATAACCGCCAATTTCAGTCTCATCAACAACAACCACCTCAGCAGGCAAATTCTAAATCCCAAGAAGATTCTAAATGGGAGATGATGATGATGAGTTTCATACAAGAAACCAGAGCCTCCATTAGAAACTTGGAGGTGCAAATGGGTCAAATGAGCAAGCAATTACCTGAAAGGTCTTCAAATACATTCCCTGGTGATACAGTGGTGAATCCAAGAGAAGATTGTAAGGCTATTCAATTGAGAAGTGGTAAGGTAGCTGGTTTTGAGACTAAAGTCAATGAAGATCTAGTTGAAAAGGAAACTCCAGAGGAGAAGAAGGAAGAAGTAGAGCACACCCCTCCTAAGCGTGCAGACAACCCGTTTCCTGACTCTCTTGACACTTATCCCACCTTATCAAAGGCCCCTGAATACAAGCCAAAAATTCCATATCCTCAGAGGCTTCAGAAGGCGTCCAAAGAAAAGCAATTCTCTAAATTTTTAGATGTCTTCAAGAAGCTGCAGATCAACATTCCTTTTGCAGAGGCTCTGGAGCAAATGCCTCTCTACGCTAAATTTATGAAAGAGTTGTTGACCCACAAGAGGAATTGGAAGGAGCAAGAAACCGTGGTGTTAACCAAGGAATGCAGTGCTATTATTCAACACACCCTTTTTGAGAAGATGCCAAACCCAGGAAGCTTTGTCATTCCTTGCACCATTGGAGAAGTTGGCATTCAGAGAGCTTTATGTGATCTTGGAGCTAGCATCAACCTCATGCCACTTTCAGTGATGAAAAAACTTCAAATTGAGGAGGTAAAACCTACTCGTATTTCTCTTCAACTTACTGATCTTTCTATTAAATTACCTGTGGGTGTGGTTGAAGATTTACTTGTTAAAGTAGGACCATTTATTTTTCCTGTTGATTTTGTTATATTAGACATGGAAGAGGAGGTAAAACCCTCTATTATACTTGGTAGACCATTTTTAGCTACAGGTAGAGCTCTGATTGATGTGCAAAAGGGTGAATTAACCCTGAGGGTCAATGAAGAACAGGTGGTCCTAAATGTTTTTGAAGCCCTCAAGCACCCCAATAATTATGAGGGGTGTATGAAAATAGATGTTATTGAACCACTTGTTCAAGAAGTATTGGAAACTGAGGTATTTGATGATATTCTGGATCCTATTTTTGAGTGTGAATTAGTTGAAGTTGACGATTCACCACCCCAAGAGGAGCTGATGAACACGCCAATCAAGAAGGAGGAAGCCCCCAAGCTTGAGCTCAAACCCTTACCCCCTTCTCTGAAATATGTGTTCTTGGATGGAAATGATTCATATCCAGTAATTATTAGCTCTTCCTTGAAGCCTGAAGAGGAAGAGGTGCTTGTTTCAGTGCTCAAGAGCCATAAAATAGCTCTTGGGTGGACCATTAGTGACTTGAAAGGGATTAGTCCAACCAAGTGTATGCACAAGATCCTCCTTGAAGATGATGCCAAACCAGTTGTGCAACCACAAAGGAGACTCAATCCAACTATGAAAGAGGTGGTCCAAAAAGAGGTAATGAAATTATGGGAAGCAGGTATTATTTACCCTATTTCTGACAGTCTTTGGGTAAGTCCTGTGCAGGTAGTTCCCAAGAAAGGAGGGATGATAGTGATCAAGAATGAAAAAAATGAGCTTATTCCTACAAGAACAGTCACAGGATGGAGAATGTGCATAGACTACAGGAGGCTCAACACTGCTACAAGGAAGGATCATTTCCCTCTCCCTTTCATTGATTAGATGCTTGAGAGGTTAGCTGGTCATGCTTTTTATTATTTTCTAGATGGATATTCTGGATATAATCAAATTGCAGTGGACCCTCAAGATCAAGAGAAGACAGCATTCACATGCCCCTTTGGAGTGTTTGCCTACAGGAGAATGCCATTTGGACTTTGCAATGCTCCAGCAACTTTTCAGAGGTGTATGCTTTCAATTTTTTCTGATATGGTTGAAAAGTTTATTGAGATATTTATGGATGACTTTTCTGTTTTTGGTAATTCTTTTGAATCCTGTCTTAAACATTTATCTCTTGTCTTGAAACGGTGTCAAGAATCAAACCTTGTTTTAAATTGGGAAAAATGCCATTTTATGGTTACAGAAGGCATTGTTCTTGGACATCGGATTTCAAGTAAGGGGATTGAGGTTGACAGAGCAAAGGTGGAGGTAATTGAAAAATTACCACCACCAACCAATGTTAAGGCAATCAGGAGTTTCTTGGGTCATGCAGGATTTTATAGAAGATTTATAAAGGATTTTTCTAAAATTGCTAAACCATTGAGCAACCTGTTGGTTGTTGATGTTCCTTTTGTCTTTGATTCTGATTGTCTGCATGCTTTTGAAACTCTGAAAGCAAACCTTACCTCTGCTCCCATTATAGCTCCCCCTGATTGGAATTTACCATTTGAATTAATGTGTGATGCTAGTGATTTTGCTATAGGAGCTGTTTTAGGACAGAGGTATGGTAAGCTTGTACATGTCATTTATTATGCCAGTCGTGTGTTAAATGATGCTCAAAAGAATTACACAACTACAGAAAAGGAATTATTAGCTGTTGTGTATGCTGTTGATAAGTTTAGGTCCTATTTACTTGGTTCTAAGGTTATTGTTTATACTGACCATGCTGCTTTGAAGTACCTTCTAACCAAGCAGGATTCTAAACCAAGATTAATCAGATGGGTGTTGCTCCTTCAGGAGTTTGATATTGAGATAAAAGAAAGGAAAGGGTCAGAAAATCAAGTAGCTGACCATGTCTCCAGAATTGAGCCTGAAGCAGGAGTGCAACCACCCACAGCTGTAACTGAGACATTTCCGGATGAGCAATTGTTCCTCATTCAGCAGGCTCCATGGTTTGCAGACATTGTAAATTATAAAGCCATGAATTTTATCCCAAGGGAGTATAGTAGGCAACAAGTGAAGAAGCTATTGACTGATGCAAAGTACTACATTTGGGAGGAACCATACCTTTTTAAAAGGTGTTCAGATGGAATTATCCAGAGGTATGTCCCAGATGAAGAAAAACAGCAGATTCTTTGGCACTGTCATGGTTCTGAGTATGGAGGCCACTTTGGTGGTGAAAGGACAGCTACAAAAGTCCTTCAGAGTGGGTTTTACTGGCCGACTCTCTTCAGAGACTCAAGAGCATTTGTAAAGCGCTGTGACAGATGTGAAAAAGCCACAAATCTCCCTGCCAACCATGAAATGCCACAGCAGGGGATTCTTGAGGTTGAGTTGTTTGATGTGTGGGGTATTGATTTCATGGGACCTTTCCCACCCTCACATTCAAACAACTATATTCTAGTGGCATTCGACTATGTGTCCAAGTGGGTGGAAGCTGTGGCTTTACCCACCAATGATGCCAAGGTGGTAATGAGCTTTCTTCAGAGATATATCTTCAGCCGGTTTGGTGTCCCAAGGACACTCATTAGTGATGGAGGAAGTCACTTCTGTAACAGACAGCTGGACTCTCTTCTGCATAGATATAGAGTCCGTCATAAAGTGGCAACCCCCTATCACCCTCAGACAAGTGGACAGGTTGAAGTTTCCAACAGAAAACTTAAGAGAATTTTAGAGAAGACTGTCAGTATTTCAAGAAAGGACTGGTCTAGGAAGCTTGATGATGCTCTCTGGGCATACCGGACAGCGTACAAGACTCCTATTGGCATGTCCCCTTATCAGTTGGTCTATGGCAAAGCCTGTCACTTGCCAGTCGAACTGGAGCATAAAGCTTACTGGGCAATCAGGTACCTGAACCTTAATTCAGAAGCTGCAGGAATTAAGCAAATGCTTCAGTTGAATGAGCTTGATGAATTCAGATATTCAGCCTATGAGAATGCCAAGCTCTATAAGGAGAGAACTAAGCTAGTGCATGACAAGAAGATAGCCATCAGAGTCTTTGAGCAAGGACAGAGAGTGCTTCTATACAATTCAAGGCACAAATTCTTTCTCGGGAAGCTGAAATCCCGGTGGTCAGGACTATTTGTGGTTACCAGAGCTTCACCGTACGGTCATGTGGAAATACAGGAAGAGAATTCTGACAGGAAATTTACAGTGAATGGCCAGAGGTTGAAGCACTATCTTGGAGGCGAGATTGATCGCCAGAGGTCCACTCATCTGTTGAACTAGCAGCACTGATTGTCAAGCTAGTGATGTTAAAGAAGCGCTTGTCGGGAGGCAACCCGATAATTTCATATCCTTAGCTATTTTTCGTAGTAGTAGTTTTCTTAGTTATTTGATTTTTATTGAGTTCTTACTAATTTTCTGATCATGCAGCTATGTTCTTCTAGGAACCAAACACCTCAAGCTATATTTCAAAAAAAAAAAAAAGCGGGGAAGGCACACAACGCGCAAGCGTCATTGACGCGAACGCGTCAATCATGTGTGTGTAAAAAATAAAAATTGACAGAGAGTTGCACGGGAGTGGCGCTGGATTCATGCCTTTCGCATAAACGATCCCACGCGAACGCGTACCCCACGCGTTCGCGTCGTTTGTGATTTTTGCCATTCACGCGGGCACGTCATCGACGCGAACGCGTGACCTGCAAATTCGACGTAAAAGAGCGTTTGGGCAGAGAGTTGTGCCGGCTTGGGGCAAGAAGTGTGCTAAAAGCACAAATTTGGTCACGCGGATGCGTGACTGACGCGTTCGCGTCAGTTGCACATACGGCCATCCACGCGAGCGCGTGCACGACGCAAACGCGTCGTATGAGAATTTGGCTCCCAAGCCATGCGAACAGAAAGTCACGCGGGCACGCGGCTGGCTTCGCGCGAATCGCACAAAATCCAGGGCACGCGGACGCGTGCCTGACGCTAACGCGTCATTATGAAGAATGCGCGACGTACGCGATCGCGTGCTGTACGCGAACGCGTCGTTTGCACCGCCCAGTTTTCTTTCTCTCTTTCTCTCCCAATCCCTATTCTCTCTTGTTCTTTTATCCTTTCCTTTTTCTTTCATAATAATATTTGTCTCCTTCTATTTTCAGTTCTTCTTTGCTTGAGGACAAGCAAACCTTTAAGTTTGGTGTTGACGCTTCGCTTAAGGGTTTTCTGTTTATTCCTATGGCACCAAAAGGGAGGCGAATCATCTTCACAAAGGAGCACAACCTGAAGAATAAAATGACCGCTCAGATAACTAAGGTGGTTGAGTTCCTTTCATTTTTTCCTTCCCGCTTTTATTATGTATGTTTCGGTTTTCTACTAGTTTGCTTTGTTTGCTGCATGATCCTTTATTAGTAGATTCATAGGTTATAGTTTAATTTTTCTGTTAAGTGCTTTAATTCTGAAAGATGTCTCATGTATTGCCCACTAAGCTTGAAATCAAAAAGAAAGAAGAACATATGTAGTGCATGAGAATTTGAGTTTAATTTTTAGAATAGTCTCACTTACTTAGATGTGGTGGTATTTTCTGTGATTCTGAATGAATGCTTGAACAGTGCATATTTTTTATACTGAAGTTTATGAATGTTAAAATTGTTGGCTCTTGAAATAATGATGAAAAAGAGAAATGTTATTGATAATCTGAAAAATCAAAAAATTGATTCTTGAAGCAAGAAAAAGCAGTGAAAAACACAAAGCTTGCGAAAAAAAAAGAAAAAAAAGAATAAAATAAAATAAAGAAAAAAAAAACTAAAAAGGCAAGCAGAAAAAGCCAATAACCCTTTAAACTAAAAGGCAAGGGTAAAAAGGATCCAAGGCTTTGAGCATTAATGGATAGGAGGGCCCAAAGGAATAAAATCCTGGCCTAAGCGGCTAAATCAAGCTGTCCCTAACCATGTGCTTGTGGCATGAAGGTGTCAAGTGAAAAGCTTGAGACTGAGCAGTTAAAGTCGTGATCCAAAGCAAAAAGAGTGTGCTTAAGAACTCTGGGCACCTCTAACTGGGGACTCCAGCAAAGCTGAGTCACAATCTAAAAAGGTTCACCTAGTTATGTGTCTGTGGCATTTATGTATCCGGTAGTAATACTGGAAAACAAAATGCTTAGGGTCATGGCCAAGACTCATAAAGTAGCTGTGTTCAAGAATCAACATACTGAACTAGGAGAATCAATAACACTATCTGGATTTTGAGTTCCTATGGATGCCAATCATTTTGAACTTCAAAGGATAAAGTGAGATGCCAAAACTATTCAGGATTGCAGTTGTAAACCCCACTATAAGAAGAGACATGAGTTTAATCGAACTCTCATTCTCATGCAAATTCACATCCTAAGCTTATATTAGTTTTTGGTTGCTTGAGGACAAGCAACAGTTTAAGTTTGGTGTTGTGATGTGTGAGCATCTTTCCTATCTTTTCCTAGTGAATTTGCATCTAACTTGTTGAGTTTAATTAAGAATTAATTATATTTTAGCCACTATGGATGCTATTTTGAGTTTTGTGCAATTTTATTCATTTTAAGTAGCATTCGGATGGATTTGATGAAGTTTCTGCAGAGAAAGAGAAGAAACCAAGGAGATGACCAGCGAATACCGATGTGGACACATGGCTCACGCGACCGCGCGGAATGGAGGAATTCGCAATGACGCGATCACGTGCCTGACGCGAACGCGTGGACTGGAATCTGCACAAATGACGCGAACGCGTGACCGACGCGTCTGCGTGACTCGCGAAAAAGGACCATCGACGCGTGCGCGTGACCGACGCATACGCATGACATGCGCCACGTGCAGAAATGCAGAAAAATGCTGGGGGCGATTTCTGGGCTGTTTTGACCCAGTTCTTAGCCCAGAAATCACAGATTAGAAGCTGCAGAAGGGACAAATCAAGTGGTCCCCACCCATCAGCTGAAGACTTGTTAATTAATTCGAATTTAAATTCAATTCTTATTTTAGGAAAAGATATTATTTTAATTTTAATTTTAAAAATTTGATTTTTAAATTATTAGGATTAGTTATAAAAGGGATCCCAATAGGGTGGTTCCAGAACAACATTCCACAACATTATTCCATGCAAATTTACATTCCATATTCCATGAGCAACTAATCCTCCATTGTTAAGGTTAGGAGCTCTGTCTATTGTATGGATTGATAATATTATTTTTCTATTTTAATTCATGTTTTGATTTATATTTCAATAATTGTTTTCGTTCTGTATTTTATGAATTTGGGTGGAACGGAAGTATGACCCATGTTCTATTTGAGTTCTTGTATAACTTGGAAAAGCTCTTTACTTGAACAATAGCTTGAAAACATATTATCCTGAATTTCTAATTGTTTGTATTTAACGGGATACGTGACATATAATCCCTTTATTTTTGGACAATTAGGATTCTTGTGGCATATAAACTGGAATTTGATCATCACCCTCTAAATTGGAATTAATTGACCAAGGAATTGGCAATTGATGAATTTTAGAGGAGACTAGGAAGGTCTAAGGAATTAGGGTCTAGTCACAAATAGTTTGCCATGAATTAAATCTTGCATGATTAAAATAGTTAATAAGAAAAGTCAATCCAGAAAATAGATAACTCTGAAACCTTAACTACCTTCTCAATATTTTATTCCCAACTTATTTATCTGCCTATCTTTAATATTCTAAATTTACTGTTTAATGCTTTTGAACTTCCAAACACTATTTTCTGTCTGTCTAACTAATCCTATCAAACGCTATTGTTGCTTAATCCATCAATCCTCGTGGGATCGACCCTTACTCACGTAAGGTATTACTTGGTACGACCCGGTGCACTTGCCGGTTAGTAGTGTGGTTGTAAATACCGCACCAGCATGCCTTTGCCAGCTTCACCTTTTTCCTACCATTTGTTTTCTTGGGGTGAAGGTTCTTTCGAATGCCCATTTCTTGCAAGTCATATCGAGCATTTGTGTGATCTTTTGTCTTGCCAGAAATATCCAAGAGAGTTCCAAGAATACTATCAACTATGTTCTTTTCTATGTGCATCACATCTAAATTGTGTCGTGATATGTTATATTGCCAATAAGGTAAATCAAAGAATATTGACCTCTTCTTCCATGGACCATCTTTCTTTGGTTTTAGCTTCCCAAATGAATTATCCACATACTCCAACTGACTTAAAGCTTCAGTACCCGACAATAATGGTGGAGCTTGCCTATATTCTACTTTTCCATTGAAAGATCTCTTATTAGCTCTCCATGGATGATCCTCAGGCAAAAAGGCACGATGACCCATATAGCATGTCTTGCGACTATATTTAAGATAGTTAGAACAAGTCCCATGGTTACAACAAGGGCAAGCTAGCTTCCCTTTTGTACTCCAATCAGATAGCATTGCGTAAGCCGGAAAATCACTAATTGTCCACATAAGAGCTGCATACATTTGGAAGGTTTTATTTTTTGATGCATCATATGTTTCCACCCCGTCCTCCCACAACTCCTTCAACTTCTCGATCAAAGGTTGCAAGTAAATGTCTATATCATTTCCTGGTGACTTTGGTCTAGGGATTAGCAACGACAACATAAAGTATTCCTGTTTCATAGACATCCATGGCGGCAAATTATAAGCCATTAAAACAACAGGCCACGTGCTATGAGATATGCTCATGGTTTCGATATGGATTGAATCTGTCACTTGACAAGCCAAGTCTCACATTACGGGGATCGAGAGCAAAATTTGTATGACGATTGTCAAAGTCCTTCCATGACTGCCCATCAGCGGGATGCCTTAACTTCTCATCTTTTCTGCGTTCTTCGTCATGCCACCTCATGCTTTTAGCTGTTGCTGAGCACATGAATAGTCTTTGAAGCCTGGGAATTAGGGGAAAGTGTCGCAACGTCTTCACAGGAATATTGTGATTTTTTTTGAAGGCAAAACATCAGCTTCAACTACAGGATGCACAATCCAATGCGAAGTGCCACATTCATGACAAGATGTGTCCTTCTCGTACTCTTTCCAATATAGCATGCAATCGTTCGGGCATGCGTCAATCTTTTTATAGTCAAGACCTAAGTCTCTCACCATAGTCTTGGCTTTATTGAAAGAAGTAGGAATATTTAAGTTAGGAATAGCCTCTTTTAGCAACTCCAAGAGAGAAGTAAAAGAGGCATTACTCCACCCATGTTGACACTTTAACAAGTATAGTCAGATGGTGAAAGACAACGTAGAAAACCCGTCGCAACCGGGATATAGTTCTTTGCTAGCCTCTTCAACCAAGTTATAGAATTTCTTTGCATCTTCATTCATACCTTCTTTTATCCCTTCCGCTTGTGCCACATCCCGAAATCTATCGTTCAACAAGGCATCCATGTCGTCATACGAGTTAGTCTCACTCTCACTATCAATCTCATTATCGCTATCGCTATCAACATCCATGCCGACTACGCTTTCCCCATGATGAATCCATCTCGTATAACCATTAACGAATCCAAAGGCAATCAAATGAATATAAATTGTTTGTCTTTTGTGCCACAAGAAATTACAACACTTTGCACAAGGGCATAAGATTTCCTCTCCTTGTGGGTATCCGATGGAGTAAGCAAAGTTTAAGAAGTCATTGACACCGTTACTAAACTCAGCTTTATCTCTCGGTAAACTCATCCAATCTTTTTCTAGGTCTTAGGAAAATCTAATTATTCATATATTATTACTACTATTTAACTAATAACCATGTAAATAATAATGTTTATGCACAGTAAGTATATAAATTCATAAAAAAGGCACATAAAAATATTATTATTAAAATTAAGAAACAATGAAAAAGACACATAAAAGACATTCAACATGAAAAAAAACTGCACAAAGGTCATAATATACATATGAAAACATACAAGTATAAGTAAGATAAAAAAAACTTACGGAGTCATGGCTAAACAAATTGCAATCTTCAAGTCCTAGAATGTCCACCAATGTTCTTCAAACTCCCCTGAAGCAATCTTTCTGTATAACAGAGGAAAGTATCAAATTTACATTACTCCATGTGGAAAAAAGAAAAATCAAACAAAAAATAATAATCGAACAAAAGTCCAAGGCACTGTCCTCCACCAAGTACACACAAACACAAACACAAGAACAAAAGCTTATGCAATTTAAATAATAAAATAAAACATGCTGCTTGCCTTCTAAGCACAGACACACAAAATATAATGTCGCATGATTGAGGATAAACACAAAAATAGATTAGTGTCATTATCAAATATCATCCTCTGATTCAAAAATAGATATTCCTTGTTCCTT
This sequence comes from Arachis hypogaea, assembly GCF_003086295.3. Lineage (NCBI taxonomy): Eukaryota > Viridiplantae > Streptophyta > Magnoliopsida > Fabales > Fabaceae > Arachis > Arachis hypogaea. Next base: position 24,424,405 of record NC_092055.1, on the reverse strand, counting down.
TCTCTGCACAAAAAATGTTTCCTAGAATTTAAGAATAAAGCCCAAGAAGAATGGCATGAACTTAATTCTGTTTTTGAGCAGCTGAAAAAAAATACAGTGAAAACCCAAGATTCCATAACTCTTTAGTTACAACTTTTGCTACATAAAGTCTTGTAATTCATGGAACATAATACTAGACTTTAAGAGTAACTTAAAGATTTAAAAGGTTCAAGGTAAGGTTTGTCTTGAGATCCAAGTATTATAATTTAATTTATATGGTTATTTTTTTAATTATCCCTTTATCTCTCTATATTGATTTATATATTTCTATTGATTGATATAAATTAAATGTATGATTTGCATGCCCAGTTTGTGTTGTGCTAATTGAAATTTGATTAAATTATATATATATATATATATATATATATATATATATATATATATATATATATATATATATATAGTAACATTGAACTATATGGGTTAAGATTTTAATTTTCTAACTGCTTGATGTAGGTTAGATGCTTGGTGATATCTAAGAATTTATGTAAAAAAGAGAACAGGAATTGCACATACTTGTATTCAAAATCATATATACAATCAAGAACACAAGTACGGGCATAGCAATATGATTCAGAAAAATAAATAAGGTCTGAATTGTGATACATCTTTTCCTCCAACATGAAATTTGGCCATGAGTTGGAAAAAAGATAAAAATATACCGACTTACGTTACATAAATCTTTAGAAGTCCAACAAATATAACAAGAACTATGGACATCAGCATATTTTGCAATTCTGTTAATGTTAGTAGAAATCATGGTTGTATTTTATAATATAAAATTAGATGAACCTTGGAATTTTCAGTCATATTCTAAATCAGGATGATGATTGATGATATTAGCTGGCTACAATAACCCAAAAGTATGAAACTATAGCCATAGCATTCACCGCAACAATTTAGAGAATTCTGACAAAAAGAAAAGAAATTGTGAAATCATATAGAGGATGTACCTTAACAGTTTTTGCAGATCCTCGTATTTTTCCCCAGGAAACAGCTTCAGAAATCAGAATTAAGATGCACAAAAATTCAGAAAACCCTAAGAAGCAACAATCAGAACCATGAAAATTTCAGAAAAATTGAAATAAAACCCCTAAAATCAGAATTATAAAGAAGCCCCAAAAAATTAAGATTCAATGCATTCAGAATTCATAATCAAAATAAAATTTAGAACATTTCCAATCATCATTCACAATAAATGCATTCAGAAATTTCATTCCATAGTAAAATTTAGAAGCTTTCTTACCAACCTGATGTTGAAAAAAATCTAAGTAAGAAGCAAAAGATGACTCTATACTTGATATATGCTTCCAATTTTGTTTTATCTAGTTCACGAAGATAAGAAAAAGAGAAAAAGCAATAAGAAAAGTTCATACCAATTAGTCAATACTGGTGGTTCATTGCATGAAGGCACTAGACAATTCTAAGTATCACGCCTGGTCTCATCAACCGCAAACTGCTTCTTTCCGTACCTTAACACAGCTTTTAGAATAGAAGCTGCAAGAAAAATATAATAGTGGAAATTTGTTTGACCAGGGTCAAAAAGATGGAACTGAAAAAGCACCAGGAAGATGTTGATCCACATGAAAACTTCAGAAAAATTGAAAGCAAACCCCTAAATTCAGAATTATTGAGAAGCCTTAAAAAGACATGCATTCAGAAATTCGATTTACATACTAAAATTCAGAACAGTCCCAATTCTTCATTCACAATCAATGCATTCAGAATATTCATTCCATGGTAAAATTAAGAAGCTTTCTTACCAATAAGCAGAGGAGGAGGAGGGGGTTACAGCTGCGTGTAGTATTGAGACCTTGCGAAGAGGAGAAGGCGAGATAGGGGAAGAAGTGGAAGCGGGAGAAGGAGAGGGGTTTCTCAAACAAGACCCTGTACGTGGAGCCGAGATAGGAAGAGGGGGAGCCGTGGAGCAGCGTGCGTGGAGGATAGCACCGCGCCGATGCCCGTGGAGGAGAGCATCGCGTCGACACCCGTAGAGGAGAGCACCGCGCAGGAGCCCGTGGATGAGAGCAACATTCCGACAACCGTGAAAGGGAGAACTGCGCCATCACCGTTTGGAGTGGAAAACACTGCAATTGAGAGTTGTGGTCGATGAGGAGGAGAGCCGCGATCGGTGGTGTGGCCGTCTGTGTGATAATGTTAGGGTTACAGTATCTAATGAAATGAGGAAGCTAAGTGATGAAGGAATGAAGTGATGAACTGATGAAGAGAATTGTGTCTTTTCTTTCCTTTTTTTTTTCAAGTTATTTGATTGGAAAATAATTGGTGGGAATATGAAAAGTTTCCCTTTAAAATTTGTAACTGTGAATAATTTTAGGCAACTTTTTATAAATGTTATTTATTCAATTTTTTTTATAACTTTTATAAAATGTTGTATTTTTATTTAAAAATATTGTCTTAAATATTTTATATTGTAACATTTTTTTAGTGTTGTTTTAGATATCAAAGACAACAATTTTTGTGGGTGGCCAAAAATTCAGTTATCTTAGCCTTATTCAAAGGTAACACGTCAAAAATGTTGTCTTTGCCTATCTAAGGCAACTTTTGTTAAATGTTGCTTCGAATAAGGGTTACCTTAGGCCAAAAATGTTGTAGTGTTAATGCATACAATGAGGGTTTAATTGAAATTTAAAATAAATCATGGGTTATTAATTAATTTTGTATTATTTCTAATTTGAAATTTAAAACCATTTAGGATTAATCTTAATTATAGATTCAAATCAACTAATTAGGTCAAAACGAGAATCTCCTCGCGTGGTCTCCTCCACGATCACACGGCTGCCCTATGCGTATCTTTCCACTTCCCAGAGCAGTCCACTGCCTAGCACTGCCTCATGTTGATCGATTTCCTCCTTCATCTACGATCGAACAGTCCACCGCCAATAACAATTAACCAACCAGCGCCGCCCTCTCATCCACACAGAACGCAGCAGGTTTTGACTCCTTCAGAATGGCAGAATTGCAAGAAGAGCGTGTTTCAAGTGAGGGTCCTCCTTTATGCATATCACCTACCCGAAATTTATTAATGGAGGTAGATATAGTTGAACCGTTAGTATGTGTAGCCTCTGACGTTTCAGAAAATTTATCATACGAACAAGAAAACTTAGCCGGCGATGTCGCAGGTCACGGTCACAAGTCGAACAAGGTGAGAAATTAGGATCCTCAAATTCTGTCATGGATATTTATTTTGCGTTTAATTTTTATGTTTAGTCACAATGTAAGTGAGTTCTTTAATTGTATGTTTATTGAAACATGCAATTGTAATCGATCAGTTGAGATGCAACTAAATTTATGTTTGTTTTATATTTAATGGTATGATTATATGCATTGAGGATTAGGTGAAATTAATTAATCATTTCATGCTTATATGATTATATCTAGGAAGCATATTTTCATACGTGTTTTTGTATAATGGCATCTTTATTTGCTAATCATCCTATTATGGACTTATGTGCTTATATGGATGATGGGATAGCATAATTTAATTTTTTGGTATGCTAATATGAATGCATTTTTTGTTAGAATTTTTATTCTAATTGTGGTCCAATTTGTTAATATAGAAATTAGTTTGGGTGGTATTGTAATTATTCATTATTATATTGACAGTTGGTCTGTTCTTTGATGGAAAGAACACGACTGTTCATCATAAACTTTATAAAATTTGGGTCCCCAATTCTAATCATAAGAAAAAAAAAATACACCTTGATTCCATCTGGTTCTTTGTGATTCAAGAATTGGAAGTTCCAAATTAAATTAAAGAATTTATTGGCAATGGCTGGAGGTACGTAAATTACTGGTTTTATAAAGAAATCTAACATGTGGTATCAGAGCAAAATTGTCTCTGCCTTGCCATTTAAAAATTTAATTACTGTGCATTATTTTGATAAATTATTTTCAAAAGAAGAATGTATAGTATGAATTTTGAAATAAGTAAGAAAAACTATTGAAATTAAAGTTGACGTACCATAAGAAGAGGGAATAATAAATAATATTTTCAGAAGGAATCTTCTAAATTTGTGTGGTAGTTGTTCTTCATAATAGTATAATTTTCCATGATTTCCATAAGTTTTCTTATTCTTGAATAAAGAAAAAAAAAGAGAGAGAGAAGAAGAAAGGGAAGACGGTGGAAGAGAGAAGAAATTTTGTTTGTTATATAATATTAAATGCTTTCTACTTTTACGTTGAAGTTGTTGTGTTTCAAATTTAAATTTTGGTTGGAGTGAGGTTTGAACTTGGATCTTCTAAATATTGGCAAAATAGTTATCCACTAGATCATCTTCACTTTTGATATTAATCATGTTATTGAATTTATTTATTTAATGATTATATTTGCATGCAATATAAATTCTTCTGCTGCATATCATATTGTGATTAATATATGATTTATTGAGGAGTAGCCACAACATCCTTAATAATAATTATATTTAAAGAAATCACATAAATATTAATATGATATATTTGTAATTGTTGTGAACTATATAATAAACTTACCCACAGGAATTTATTATGTTATTCACATATAATTAGATTGAAATAGAAAATATTTTTTACTTCTTAATTAGCCTACAGGTATTAAGAAATAGTATTTTATTTTCTAGTTTCAATACTTTAGTTCATATAGTGAATATTATGTGTGTTAAAATCTTTGCCCACAGATAGATTTTAATGACACTATGATTTATATTTATTTTGATATGACTTGCATTGGCATGTATTATCATATATTATGGATTTTGATGTGCCTATTTAAAGTTGAGTAATGTTAGCATGATTTATTATTTGCAGCGGTAATGATATCTGAAACTGTATCTGAAGTTCATTTGTTAAGTGGTGACAACTATAAAGAATGGAAAGATAAGATTCTCTTTTACTTAGGGTGTGCAGACCTTGACTATGCTCTTCGTAGGGAAGAGCCTCCGACACCTACTGATGATAGTTCTCAAGCCGAGGTAGCATTATACGAACGGTGGGAGAAATCCAACCGTTTAAGTATGATGTTCATTAAGTCTCGTATTTCAGCTAGTATCCGAGGTTCAATTCCTGATTATAGGAATGTCAAGGATTATATGAAGGCTATTGATGAACAATTTGAGTCTTCTAGTAAGGCACTTGCAAGCACCCTAATGGCACAATTGTCATCTATGAGGCTTACCAGCGTAAGAGGTGTGCGTGAACACATCATGAGGTTGAGAGACATTGCAGCACAACTGAAAGCTTTAGAGGTTGAGATCTCTGACTCATTTCTGGTGCATCTTATTCTAAATTCTCTTCCTGCCCAGTACGGACCATTTAAAATTTCTTATAATACACATAAGAAAAAATGGTCCATTAACGAATTACTGGTGATGTGTGTGCAAGAGGAAGGAAGGCTAATTCAGGAATTTGGTGAAAGTGCACTATTAGTGACAATTGAGGGTAGTAAAAAGTAAGCTCATAAGAAGAAAGGAAAGGGTATTGTATCCCATCCTATGAAGAAAGAAAGCGCACGGTGTTTCTTTTGTAAAAAGAAAGGACACATGAAGAAGGAGTGCCCAAAATTTAAAGTTTGGCTTGAAAAGAAAGGTACTAACCTTTGTGATCTTATTCCTTCAGTGTGTTTTGAATCTAATTTTGTTGAAATATGTCATGACACTTGGTGGATTGATTCTGGTGCTGAAATTCATATTTCAAATACCATGCATGGTTTCATAAGGAAAAGAAAACCGATAGGAAGTGAACTAAGCATCTATATGGGCAATCGGATGCGTTCACGTGTGGAAGCTGTTGGAACATTTAGGCTTGTATTAAGTATTAGTTATATTTTATATTTAGAAAGAACCTTTTATATTCCAGATTTTTCTAAAAATTTAATTTCTTTATCTAAGCTTGTAAAACAAGGATTATGTATAAATTTTTATGATGATTCTGTTGACATTATTAAAAATTCTAATATTATTGGACGTGGTACTTTAATTGGTGATTTATTTAAAGTCCATTTAGCTAATAATATTCCATCTAATCTTATGGTTATGCATGGTAATGGTATGAATGAAAAATCCTCCATGTTATGGCACCGAAGGTTAGGACACATCTCCATTGAGAGAATAAAGAAATTAGTAAGTGATGGAGTTCTTGAAACTCTAGACTTTACTGATTTTGATACTTGTGTGGATTGCATTAAGGGAAAGCAAACCAAAAAGTCTCAAAAAGGTGCTAAGAGGAGTTCTGACATATTAGAAATAATTCACACTGACATATGTTGTCCTGATATGTCCTTAAGTGGTCAGAAATACTTCATCTCCTTTATTGATGATTATTCACGATATATGTATCTCTATATGCTTCATAATAAATATGAGGCATTGGACGCTTTTAAAGTTTATAAAGCTGAAGTAGAGAAACAATACGGAAAGAAAATTAAGATCGTGAGATCAGATAGAGGTGGAGAATTCTAAGGGAGATATACTGGAAGTGGGCAAGCACCTGGTCCATTTGTAAAGTATCTTCAAGAGCATGGTATTGTGGCACAATACACCATGCCTGGCACACCAGATCAAAATGGTGTAGCTAAAAGAAGAAATAGGACTTTGCTGGATATGGTGAGGAGTATGCTTAGCAACTCCAATCTTTCTTTATCCTTGTGGAGTGAAGCCCTTAAGACAGCTGCGTATATATTAATTAGAGTTCCAACAAAGGCAGTTTCTAAAACGCCATTTGAGCTATGAAAAGGTTGAAAACCTAGTTTGAATCATATACGCATTTGGGGTTGTCCTGCTGAAGTTCGGGTTTATAATCCACAAGAAAGGAAGTTGGACCCAAGGACGATAAGTGCTTATTTTATCAGCTATGCAGAAAAGTCTAAGGGTTACAGATTTTATTGTACCTCCCATTCAAGTAAAATAGTTGAATCTAGAAATGCAAGTTTTTTAGAGCATGATGTGGAAAGTGGGAGAAATCATCCTCCTAAAGTTGTTGAGAATGATAATGTTTGTTAAACCTCTCCATGTACAAGAGTGATTATTCAATACAATGCCCATACAGATAGGCTCAATACAGAACAACCTGTTACTGATGTTCCACATCATGAAGATAATGTTCAAGTAGATCATATAGTGGAGGATCAAACTCTTCATAATGAAAATGTTGTTCAAGAACATATTGCTCAAGAGCAACTTCAAGAAGAGGGAGAACCTGTTATGCCACTACCTTTACAAGAGGTTGATGATGCAACATTAAGAAGATCAACAAGAATTAGAAAGCCTGCAATTTCTAGTGACTATGTAGTATATCTTGCTGAGTCTGACTATGATGTTTGTGATGAAAATGACCCAACGACATTTTCACAAGCAATGAAAAGTCGTAATTCCAATTTATGGCTAGATGCTATGAAGGATGAAATGAATTCTATGGCAGATAACCAAGTTTGGGATCTTGTAGAATTGCTTGATGGGGAAAAGGCCATTGGCTGTAAATGGGTCTTTAAAACCAAGAAGGATTCATCAGGAAATATTGAGCGCTACAAGGCTCGACTTGTTGCCAAAGGATTTACTCAAAGGGAAGGAGTTGACTACAGGGAAACCATTTCTCCTGTTTCAAAGAAAGACTCTTTCCGCATCATTATGGCATTGGTAGCACACTTTGACATGGAATTGCATCAAATGGATGTGAAAACGACATTCCTTAATGGAGATTTGGAAGAAGAGGTCTATATGAGACAACCCGAAGGGTTCATCTCAAGTGCTGGTAAGGAGTTAGTTTGCAAGCTTAAGAGAGCAATGTATGGTCTTAAGCAGGCTTCCCGACAGTGGTATTTGAAGTTTCACAATATGATTTCTTCATTTGGGTTCATTGAAAATATTTCTGATCAATGTATATATCACAAGGTTAGTGGGAGCAAGATCATATTTCTCATCTTATATGTAGATGATATTTTGCTTGCAACAAATGATTTAGGGTTGTTACATGAAGTGAAACAATTTCTCTCTAGACATTTTGATATGAAAGATATGGGTGATGCATCTTATGTCATTGGCATAAAGATTCATAGAGATAAACATAAAGGAATTTTAGGTTTATCTCAAGAAGCCTATATTAATAAAGTTCTTGAGAGGTTTAAAATGCAAAATTGTTCAGCAAGTGTTGCACCTATTGTGAAAGGTGACAAATTTTGCTTAGATCAATGTCCCAAAAATAAACTTGAAAAGAAACAGATGCAAAATATTCCTTATGCTTCAGCCGTTGGAAGCCTAATGTATGCTCAGGTCTGTACAAGACCTGACATTGCTTTTGCTGTTAGCATGTTAGGAAGATATCAAAGCAATCCAGGAATTATCCATTGGAGAGCTACAAAGAAGGTCTTAAGGTACCTTCAAGGGACCAAGAACTTCATGCTTACATATAGACGAACCGAAAATTTGGAAATTGTTGGATACTCAGATTCAGACTTGGCGGGATGTGTTGATTCTAGAAAGTCAACGTCAGGATACATCTTTATGCTTGCTGATGGAGCAGTATCTTGGAAGAGTGCAAAACAATCACTTGTAGCCACTTCTACCATGGAAGCCGAGTTTATTGCATGTTTTGAGGCTACATCACAAGGTGTTTGGTTAAAGAATTTTATCTCTGGGCTTAAGATTATGGATTGTATCTCTAAGCCATTAAGAATATATTGTGACAATTCAGTTGCTGTATTTATGGCTAAGAATAATAGAAATAGTAGTCGAAGTAAGCACATCGATATTAAGTACTTAGCCATTAAAGACCGAGTTAGGTCTAATGAGGTACAGATAGAGCATATTAGTACTAAACAGATGATAGCGGATCCTTTGACAAAAGGCATGCCACCAGGATTGTTTAAGGATCATGTTACTAGTATGGGTTTATGTTCTGTAATGTCACTTATATGACTTATGTTATATTATATGACATATTTGGATATGAAATTCCTATTATTGTTTGTTTCTCATTTGGTCAGTATATATACGCATACATGATTGAGAATGACAAATAAAATTCAGTGAAAGACCTGGAATAAGCATTGGGCTTATTCCTACAGAAATACCACATGAAGAGTTTATTCAGTTAGGAGATATTACATTGTAATACATAGAAGGTAATACTCGATTAATGAAAAACTACCGCTATGATTCGTGTAATTTGTCTTAATTGTTTAAGCATAGTATGTAATTACAAACTATACGTAACAAATGTTGGACCAAGTGGGAGATTGTTAGAATTTTTATTCTAATTGTGGTCCAATTTGTTAATATAGAAATTAGTTTGGGTGGTATTGTAATTATTCATTATTATATTGACAGTTGGTCTGTTCTTTGATGGAAAGAACACACGAATGTTCATCATAAACTTTATAAAATTTGGGTCCCCAATTCTGATCATAAGAAAAAAGATACACCTTGATTCCATCTGGCTCTCTGTGATTCAAGAATTGGAAGTTCCAAATTAAATCAAAGAATTTATTGGCAATGGCTGGAGGTACGTAAATTACTGGTTTTATAAAGAAATCTAACATTTTTATCTATGGTGTGCGTATATTATCCGTACATGATGATCATGCAAGTATGTAAAATAGATAACCATAGGGTGATGCAGTGGCTGAATTTGTTTACTAAATTGAAGTGAATGCTACTTGTATTTGCAACATGCTAACCATGGAATGCTTATATGAGTGTTTTAATGATGTAATTTTATGCTTATATGCTCACTGCATATTTTTTAGTTATATGCTCATATGCTTCTTGCATATTATTTTAATATTTTTCATGCTTATGGGATTATATGGTTATGTGTATCCTACATGTGCTTATATGGATGATGGGATAGCATAATTTAATTTTTTGGTATGCTAATATGAATGCTTTTTTATCTATGGTGTGTGTATATTATCCATACATGATGATCATGCAAGTATGTAAAATAGATAACCATAGGGTGATGCAGTGGCTGAATTTGTTTACTGAATTGAAGTAAATGCTACTTGTATTTGCAACATGCTAACCATGGAATGCTTATATGAGTGTTTTAATGATTTAATTTTATGCTTATATGCTCACTGCATATTTTTTTAGTTATATGCTGATATGCGTCCTGCATATTATTTTAATATTTTTCATTCTTATGAGATTATATGGTTATGTGTATCCTACATTTGTATAGATTAACTAATTATGTAAAAACAATTCTCTTGGCTTGATTTGTAGCTGTTGATGTGTTTTCGGTGATTGTTTTAGGGATTTTATTTAAATGAGTTTTGATAAGGATCTTCCTCCTTTTGGTACTCTGTTTGTTTTGGAGCTATAGGTCACGCAGTTGTCGGATGTTACGGATGTTGGAAGTGAAGATATGGAGCTTGGTGATGAGGTATTGGAGTCTAGCTTACTTTTGTGTAGTCATAATTATGGGTGTTCAAAATCGATCTGGACCGAACTAAACCGACCAACCGAACCGAAAAAACCGAAAATCGAACAAAACCAACCGAAAATGTGTTTTGCAGTTTTTTGTGGTTCGGTTCGGTTTTCGGTTCTGACCAGGAAAACCCTAATTGAACCGAACCGAACCGGTTTAGTAAAAAAAACCCTTAAAAACCAACCCACTCCCCCCCACCCCCAAACGGCCAAACCCCAATTCCCTTGAGCGCGATTACTGAGCAGAAGTGAGCCCTAACCAGTGGCGCATGGTGCACGAAATTGTAATTCACACTTTTCACAATTCGTACCACTAACCAGCAAGTGCACTGGGTCGTCCAAGTAATAGCTTACGTGAGTAAGGGTCGATCCCACAGACATTGTTGGCTTGAAGCAAGCTATGGTTATCTTGTAACTCTTAGTCAGGATATCACTTATAATTATCAGTTGACTTGCAAATGAACAAGAGAGCATGGATTAAATAATACTTATTATGCAGTAATGGAGAATATGTTGGAGTTCTGGAGATGCTTTATCTTCTGAATCTCTGCTTTCCCCCTGTCTTCTTCTTCACGCAGGCAAGGTTCCTCCTATGGCAAGCTGTGTGTTGGTGGATCACCGTTGTCAATGGCTACCATCCGTCCTCTCAGTGAAAATGGTCCAGGTTCGCTGTCACCGTACAGCTAATCATCTGTCGGTTCTCACTCATGCTGGAATAGAATTCATTGATCCTTTTGTGTCTGTCACTACACCCAACCCTTGTGAGTTTGAAGCTCGTCACAGTCATTCAGTCCCTGAATCCTACTCGGAATACCACAGACAAGGTTTAGACTTTCCGGATTCTCAAGAATGCTACCAATGGATTCTAGCTTATACCACGAAGATTCTGATTAAGGAATCCAAGAGATACTCATTCAATCGAAGGTAGAACGGAGGTGGTTGTCAGGCACGCGTTCATAGGTTGAGAATGCTGATGAATGTCACGGATCATCACATCCATCATATTGAAGTGCGAATGAACATCTTAGATAGAAACAAGCGTGTTTGAATAGAAAACAGAAATAATTGTATTAATTCATCGAGACACAGCAGAGCTCCTCACCCCCAATCATGGAGTTTAGAGACTCATGCCGTAGAGATACAATGTGAAACGTGAAAATGTCATGAGGTACAAAATAAATCTCTAAAAGTTGTTTAAATACTAAACTAGTAACCTAGGTTTACAGAAAATGAGTAAACTACGATAGATAGTGTAGAAATCCACTTCCGGGGCCTACTTGGTGTGTGCTGGGGTTGAGACTTGAGCTTTACACGTGCCTAGGCTATTTTGGGCATTTAACTCCAACTTGTAACCTGTTTCTGGTGTTTAACGCCAGAATAGGGCAGAGAGCTGGCGTTGAACGCCAGTTTGCATCGTCTAAACTCGGGCAAAGTATGGACTATTATATATTGCTGTTAAGCCCTGGATGTCTACTTTTCAACGCAATTGAGAGCGCGCCATTTGGACTCATGTAGCTCTAGAAAATCCACTTTGAGTGCAGGGAGGTCAGAATCCAACAGCATCTGCAGTCCTTCAGCCTTTGAATCAGATTTTTGCTCAGGTCCCTCAATTTCAGCCAGAAAATACCTGAAATCACAGAAAAACACAAAAACTCATAGTAAAGTCCAGAAGTGTGAATTTTGCTTAAAAACTAATAAAAATATACTAAAAACTAACTAAATCATACTAAAAACTATCTAAAAACAATGCCAAAAAGCGTATAAATTATCCGCTCATCACAACACCAAACTTAAGTTGTTGCTTGTTCCCAAGCAACTGAAAATCAAATAGGATAAAAAGAAGAGAATATACTATAAATTCCAAAATATCAATGAAACTTAGCTCCAATCAAATGAGCGGGACTAGTAGCTTTTTGCCTCTGAACAGTTTTGGCATCTCACTTTATCCTTTGAAGTTCAGAATGATTGGCATCTATAGGAACTCAGAATTCAGATAGTGTTATTGATTCTCCTAGTTTAGTATGTTGATTCTTGAACACAACTACTTTATGAGTCTTGGCCGTGGCCCTAAGCACTTTGTTTTCCAGTATTACCACCGGATACATAAATGCCACAGACACATAACTGGGTGAACCTTTTCAGATTGTGACTCAGCTTTGCTAGAGTCCCCAATTAGAGGTGTTTAGGGTTCTTAAGCACACTCTTCTTTTTGCTTTGGACCTCGACTTTAACCGCTCAGTCTCAAGTTTTCACTTGACACCTTCACGCCACAAGCACATGGTTAGGGACAGCTTGGTTTAGCCGCTTAGGCCAGGATTTTATTGCTTTTGGGCCCTCCTATCCATTGATGCTCAAAGCCTTGGATCCTTTTTTATTATCCTTGCCTTTTGGTTTTAAGGGCTATTGGCTTTTTGCTCTTGCCTTTTGGTTTAAAGAGCTTTTGGCTTTTTCTGCTTGCTTTTTCTTTTCCCTCTTTTTTTTTTGCCATTTTTCTTTTCCTTTTTTTTTGCAAGCTTTGGTATTCACTGCTTTTTCTTGCTTCACTACAACAAATATGGCCTTTAGCAACGCCAAATTTTGTAACATCTTAAAACCGTTCTTGTAGATAGGTTTAGACAACGGTTTTTTATAGTGTTACCGTTGAATTCAATTTTTCATTATTTTATAGCAACAAATTAAAACCGTTCTCTTTGACTATTTTAAAGAACGGTTTTATAACCGTTACCATGATTTGTATTTAAGCAACGATTTTTTATCGTTGTTTAAATAATTGTACAAAGAAAACGCATAAAAACCGTTGCCAAAATGCTACACTTTAAAACCGTTCTATTAGATGGTCTTAGACAACGATTTTTACAGTGTTGCTGTTGAAGTTCAATTTTTTATTATGCTATAGTAATGAAATAAAACCGTTCTCTTTGACTATTTTAAAGAACGGTTTTATAACCATTACAACAATTGTTTATGAAACAACAATTTTCTAATATTATTTAAATAATTATACAAATTAAACAATACCAATAAAAATAATTTTAAATAATCATATAAATTAAAACTATTTTTCTATAAATACTGAATTTATAAAATACTCAAAAACTATTGTTATAAATATATAACGAATATTTTTTTGAAAAATAAAATTAAAATAAATTTATAATAAATATTATATATTTTTGTTATAAATATATAACAAATATTATTTAAAAAAATAAAAATAAAATTAATTTATAATAAATATTTTATATTTTTATTATAAATATATAATAAATATTATTATAAAAAAATAAAATTAAAATAATTTTAGAATAAATATTATATATTTATTGAAAAAATTTCTCTCTAAGATAATTAAGGACACTGATCTCTTAAAAAAAAATATCAGAGCGCGCTCTTCCTCCCTCCACCATCAACGTAACTCTAACGTACACCAATTAAGCCATCAGACTCAGAGCTGTAACAATCCAAATTTTCAAAAAATTAAATAATGAGTTATTTACAATTTATTATAATTGTTGAGAATTTTATTTTAAGAAAATTATTTGACTGAGAATAATTAATTAGAGTTTCATGAAAATTAAAATTTAAATTAATTTAAATTTTATTAAAATTTTTATTATAATTGAATGTTTCACATAATTTCAGTAATTAATAAATAAAAAAGAATTATATAATTTAAGTTAAATAACTTTTATTATAAATAATTTATGATTTAATTAAGTTCCTTATTAATACTTTATTCCTTATTATGAATATTTTACATTATATAATTTGATTTAAATAATTGATATTCATGTAATTTAATACTTTATTTTTTATGAGTAAAAAATTAATTATTTCGTCTTATAATTTTAAATGAGAATGCATAATTAAAAATCAATTAATAAATTGATACAACAAATTCCTTTAACTCTAAATTCCCAATTTCATTTTACCCTAAATTCCTACCTTAAACAAAAGAAACCCTAATTTTCTCCTTTTCCCAGCATGAAACACGCAGCCCTTCACCCCCCTTTTCTCTTTCAACCCATGCACACACAGCAAAGGAAGAGAAGAGAGGTCATGTCACCGTCAGATCTGAAGCCGCCGAGGAGCCGAACGCCGTCGAAGCCGCACCGTCGCGTCACCGTCGCTCTGCCTCCGTTGAACCCGTCACACCGCCGCTGCCGTGATGTCATTGCTGTCGCAAGGGAGAAGAGATGCGTGAGGAAGGAAGCTCGTAGGGGAGAAAAAAGACGCCGCCTGTGCTGCCAGCTCCGTCGCGTATGAATTCCACTATCGCCGTCGAAGGTCCGTCGCCGTGGCCGTGGAGAGGAGCCGCCGTTCATGCTTGTCGCCACCAAAAGAAGAGCCGCTGCCACCGTCGATTGTCACTGGAAAACACACCGTACCGCCGTGCCTCTGGTCGCCGGAATCACGGACCGGGGAGAAGGGGGCTGCCACTCCTGTTGCTGCTGCTTCGTACTTTTATTGTAAGCTGTCTCTGTTTTGAATTCCATTGAATTCATTTCTGTTTTTGATTCCATTGAGTTTGAATTCTCCATTTTGCTGTAACCATGGTCACTGTTGTTGGAGTTTAATTGATTTGGTTTCTGTTTTGATTGGAATTTTAATTTGGTATAATGCTGTCTATTTTGGTCACTAGTTCTCTGAGTTTAAATGATGGGTTCTCTCAGTGATAATATTCTAGGTGATTGAGTGATGCAACTTTTATGTAAATTAAGCTTTATAACACTCCCTATAAACATAGAGATGGATTATCACACTTCACCACCCTAAAGATACTGTAAACATGGAGATGGATTATAACTGGTGACTATTTCCTTATGAGGAGTAGCATTCTAGAGTTAATGAGTTATTGCATGAGTTATAGAGTTCATGAATACATGCAATCCATCTTTTTTATTTTGTGGCACTATGCTTTTGCTACATTTCAATCTCAGACTTAATTTGATGCCCTGAACAAGCTGCTCTTACATTGTATTTTTATTGTTGCTATACTGTGCATTATTTCTACTATTATTTTTGCTTTGTATAATATATGACCTGTTTTCACATTAAGATCAGTGTATTAGTACTTCTATTGATTAGGCACATCTTATTAAAAGATGGGAATCTTTTTTTCTTTTAGCTGCTTTTTGCAATTGGTGTGTAACATGGAAAGGAGATAAACTCTGCAGTGGTTGCAGACAAGTGTGGTACTGCTCTGAGAAACATCAGGTAGTCGAATTGTTTAAATGTTTTATTTAGTCTTCTTTCCACAAATTTTATCCTAATAGTTATCTTTCTTTTCCTCGTTCCCTCTCTCTATTAGTAAACATTATTAGCATTAGGCTTAGTATTATATTTAATTTGCTAACTTTTTTGTTCACTGGAAAATCATTATAAAGGTGAGGGAGAACTTAGTATTATATTTAATTCTGCTTCCCTGCTTCTACCTCGCTGCTTCTGCTTCACCGCCTTGGCTGATTGTGGGTTGTCATCTGTGGTAAGTGGTCTTTTTCTCTGATTTTCTTTTGTTTAGTTAGGGCGTGTTTGGCTGTTGGCCATTTTTGTTGGAGTTAAGAAGAAGAAAGGAAAGTGGTGTGTGAGTTTTTGCTTTTGTGTTTGTTTCAGTCCTTTGAATAGTGATTAGAGTTTGGATTATGAGATGAGATGTGATTAACTGATTATGGTGTTGCGATTAGGGAGTGGAATAAAGTATGGGAATGTGGGATTTACTAATCTTTTGCTGTTGCTTTTGTTCACTAAATTATTATTTGAAAATGCTGTTGTGATTTTATTTTAATTTTAATATTGATTTAGTATGTAACTGGTTCTCTGTCAATGCTGCTCTGATTTTGTTTTAATTTTAATATTCATTTGTTATAATACTGTTATAATTTTGATTTGGCAATTAGGTCTCTGAAAATGTTATTCTGGTTTTGTTTTGGTTTTAATATTAATTTTATATTGATGTAGTATAATGCTGTTTGATTTTGATTTGGAAATTGGTTCTCTGGAAATGCTATTTTAATTTTAACATTGATTTGGTATAGTGCTATTCTGATTTTGGTCAGAATAGGATAAGAGTATTGGAAAACTGATTCATCTGTGTTTTCTTGACCTCTCTAACACTCCATTGCAGACACTACCAGATTCCATTTGTGATCTGCATAATTTGCAGATACTATTGTTGAAAAACTACCCTAAACTCACAAGTTTACCTAAAAGAATATGTGATTTGATAAGCTTGCGTTACCTTGATATCAGAGGTAGCAGTGTGCAAGAGATGCCTTAGGAAATGCTATAACTAACTCATAGTTCTTGATGAGTGTTGCAGAGAAATCAAACGGTATCTTTTTTCTTTTGGATCATTTACTGTGAGAAGGATATAGATACCATACTCAGGAATATATGAAAAGATGAGTATGTAATAAGTCTTGGCTTTAATAGTCATAAATTGACTTGGTATATACTTTTTATCTTCTTCAAAAACTAGTACTTTCATAGCTTCTTCTAGCACTGATATTATAAGTTTTAACATATTTATTTATTTTTTTTATATTCTCTATCATAGTCTTTACTATTTGAACTTTTTTCTTAATCATATTGAATCACAATGAATCCAAAATTTAAATCTTCTACAATTGAGCTACACTACAGGTAAAGAGCAATTGGATGAGAATGAAGGAAATAATATAGAGGAGCAGGACAAGGATTATATTAATCCAACTGAGACTAAGGTCATAGATAATACTGTGAAAGGTAAATTTTTGATCTCTTTAAAAACATTTTATGACATCATTTCTCTTTAAATTTACTGCTATGAAAGATTTATATATGATAACTTCTTTGTATAATAGGGATATATTTTAATAAATAATTTATTGGATCTATTAATTGGTGAGGGGCGGCAGGGCGGGGGTTGAAAAAGAGTGTTTGGTGAGCATGATGATGAAAATGGTTGTATGTGAGGACATGGTTTTTTGTTATTTTCATTAATAAGCACAATTAATTTACTTGAATTGATTAATTTGAGCTAGGCTTTCAATAAAATTAAGACTCAAGTTAAATAGCAAAACCTGAACAAGAAAATCAAGACTCAAGTGTTAAATAGTTAGTTTTCTTATAGCAGTTGTGAGAGTCTGTGATTTTTACTTGATGCACTAGGCTATAAATAACTCTCTCTCTATGTAATTGAGGTGTAATTGCTATCATTTTTCTAAATAATAGTTCAGTTTACTTTCACTGCAAGCTATCTATTTTTTTAGCTTCTGCATCTTTTCTATTTAGTCCTAGTTCATTCTTTCTTCTTTCTTTTTTCGAAAAGTTTCTAGTTCATTCTTTGGGGAAGTTTCTAGTTCATTCTGCATCTTTTCTAGTAGTTTTAGTATCTTTAAATATATTATGGTAATTTTAATTAGTCTCTTTGTATAGAGACAACAGTGAAGAAAACATGAGGACCTACAGAATGCTTGAAGATTCATGCAGGACAGTTGGAAGATAGAGAAGAAATTACTCTAGATATTGAAGGAGAGGCAATTGGTCCTACTGGTGAAGCTGTAAACAACTTGAGCAAATTGGGCACAGTGGCAAGGAATTCAAATATTTGTCCATTAATTTTCACAAACTGCAAGAGGATTAAAGATAAAGAAGCTATTTGGGAATATGTTCAATTGAGAATATTAGTCTTGTTTCTTTTAGAAACATAAGGACATATACATATATTTTATTCTTACTAGCAAATAATGTGATTGTGGATCTGACAACAATGTTTATAAGTCAAATTTAATGGGAAATGTGCAATTATTTTTCTTTAGTGAATTTATTCAAATAGTTTAGATTATTTATTGACATTAAATAATTAAAAAAATTGAAATTAAAACTGTTGCCAAAAAAGGACACAAATGGTAACGTTTTAAAACCGTTGTCTTAGACGACTATAAAATGGCAATGATATTAAAACCGTTGCCAAAAAACGACACCAACAGTAACGCTTTAAAACCGTTGGCTTTGTGAATAATAAAACTACAACAGTTTAAAACCGTTGCCTATTCAGTTATGGTTTTAAACCGTTGGATTATGAAAGAGAACGTTTTAAAACCGTTGCTTATCGAGTAACGGTTCAAAACCGTTGTTTAAAATTTTCTTTCAAAACCGTTGTCTATGCCAGTAATTTTGGCAACGGTTTTTTGGTTACTATTGCCTTAGGTAAAAAACCGTTGCCTTTGACCATTGGCAACGGCCGCATATACCACAGGTCAAAAACCGTTGCCAAAGCATTGCCTAAAGTTTTAGGAACGGTTTTTCAATCTACGGCAACGGTTTTTGACCGTTGCGAAAACCCTTATTTGTTGTAGTGCTTCAATAATCAATTTTATGATTTTTCAGATTATCAACAACATTTCTCCTTTTCATCATTCTTTCAAGAGCCAACAATTTTAACATTCATAAACAACAAATTCAAAAGACATATGCACTATTCAAGCATTCATTCAGAAAACAAAAAAGTATTGTCACCACATCAAAATAATTAAACTAGTTTCAAGGATGAATTCGAAATCATGTACTTCTTGTTCTTTTGTAATTAAAATATTTTTCATTTAAAAAAGGTGATGGATTCATAGGACATTCATAGCTTTAAGACATAGACACTAGATACTAATGATCATGTAATGAAGACACAAACATAAATAAAGCATAGAGAATGAAAACAGAAAAAATAAATAGACAAGGAGATTAAGGAACGGGTCCACCTTAGTGAGGGTGGCGTCTTCTTCCTTTTGAAGAACCAATAGTGCTCTTGAGCTCCTCTATGTCTCTTCCTTGCCTTTGTTGCTCCTCCCTCATAGCTCTTTGATCTTCTCTAATTTCATGGAGGAGGATGGAATGCTCTTGGTGCTCTACCCTTAGTTGTCCCATTTTGGAACTTAATTCTCCTAGGGAGGTGTTAATCTGCTCCCAATAGTTTTGTGGAGGAAAGTGCATCCCTTGGGACATTAGTGGTTATGGAAAAACAAAAAAAAGCAATGCTTTTTCCATACCAAACTTAAAATATTTGCTCGTCCTCGAGCAAAAGAAGGAGGAAAGAAGGAGATGGAGATGTGTGGTGGGTTCTGCCAAGGGTGGGGGAAGTGTCTATGAAAAGGTGTGGCAGGTGGGGATCCTGTGGGATACACAGATCCTGAGGGGTCAAGGACTTATCATTCCTGCTCCATTGGGGCGTGCAAAAATGCCCTTAGTGTGCAATCCTGGCATTTAACGCTAGACTACTGCTTGTTTCTGGCGTTAAACACCAGCTTTTCTCCCTTTCTTGGCGTTAAACGCCAACTTGATGCTCTGTTCTGGCGTTAAACGCCAGTCTGGTGCTTGTTTCTAGCGTTTAATGCCAACTTGATGCTTCTTTCTGGCGTTAAACGTCAGTCTGATGCTTCTTACTGGCGTTTAAATGCCCAGTAAGCTCTTCCTCCAGGGTGAGCTATTTTTAATGCTGTTTTTATTCTATTTTTGATTTTTCAGTTGTTTTTGTGACTTCACATGATCATCAACCTAAAGAAAATATAAAATAGCAATGGAAAATAAATAGATATAATTAAATAACATTGGGTTTCCTCCCAACAAGCGCTTCTTTAATGTCAATAGCTTGACAGTGAGCTCTCATGGAGCCTCACAGATAATCAGAGCAGGGTTGGGGCCTCTCAACACCAAACTTAGAGTTTGGTTGTGGCCTCCCAACACCAAACTTAGAGTTTGAATGTGGGGGGTTTTGTTTGACTCTGTATTGAGAGAAGCTTTTCATGCTTCCTCTCCATGGTTACAGAAGGAGAACCTTGAGTCTTATAGTTTGCAATGTCTGAAAACCACAGAGCTTCCTGAATAGCAAACAATTGCTCATCCGGAAAGGTTTCAGAGATCTCAGTAGGAGGGAGGGATGCTCCTGCTACTGGTTCTATCCTGGATAGGTGATCAGCTACTTGATTCTCTGTCCCTTTTCCGTCTCTTATTTCTATATCAAACTCTTGCAGAAGCAACACCCATCTTATGAGCCTGAGCTTTGAATCCTGCTTTGTGAGTAGATATTTAAAAGCAGCATGGTCAGTGTACACAATCACTTTTGATCCTACTAAGTATGATCTAAACTTGTCAATGGCATAAACCACTGCAAGCAGCTCTTTTTCTATGGTTGTGTAATTTTTCTGGGCATCATTTAAAACACGACTAGCATAATAAATGACATGCAGAAGCTTGTTATGCCTCTGTCCCAATACTGCACCAATGGCATGGTCACTAACATCACACATTAGTTCCAAAGGTAATGTCCAATCTGGTGCAGAAATAACTGGTGCTGTGACCAGCTTAGCTTTCAGAGTTTCAAACGCCTGCAGACACTCTGTGTCAAATATAAATAGCGTGTCAGCAGCTAGCAGATTGCTCAGAGGTTTTGCGATTTTTGAAAAATCCTTTATAAACCTCCTATAGAATCCTGCATGCCCCAGAAAGCTTCTGATTGCCTTAACATTGGTGGGTGGTGGTAATTTTTCAATTACCTCTACCTTAGCTTGATCCACCTCTATTCCCTTGTTCAAAATTTTATACCCAAGGACAATTCCTTCAGTCACCATAAAGTGTCATTTTTCCCAATTTAAAACCAGGTTAGTCTCTTGGCATCTTTTCAGAACAAGTGCTAGATGGTTAAGACAGGAGCTAAATGAGTCTCCAAATACTGAGAAGTCATCCATGAAGACTTCCAGAAATTTCTCTACCATATCAAAGAAGATAGAGAGCATGCACCTCTGAAAGGTTGCAGGTGCATTGCACAGACCAAAAGGCATTCTTCTGTATGCAAATACTCTAGATGGACATGTGAATGCTGTTTTCTCTTGGTCCTGAGGATCTACTGCAATTTGGTTATAACCTGAATAGCCATCCAAAAAGTAGTAGTATTCATGACCTGCTAGTCTTTCTAGCATCTGGTCTATGAATGGTAAAGGGAAGTGATCCTTCCTGGTGGCTGTATTGAGCCTTCTGTAGTCAATACACATACGCCACCCTGTAACTGTTCTTGTAGGAACCAGTTCATTTTTTTCATTATAAACCACTGTCATACCTCACTTCTTAGGGACAACATGGACAGGGCTCACCCAGGGGCTATCAGAAATAGGATAAATAATCCCAGCCTCTAGTAACTTAGTGACCTCTTTCTGCACCACCTCCTTCATGGCGGGATTTAGCCGCCTCTGTGGTTGAACCACTGGCTTAGCATCATCCTCCAATAGGATCTTGTGCATGCATCTGGCTGGGCTAATGCCTTTAAGATCACTTATGGACCACCCAAGAGCTGTCTTGTGAGTCCTTAGCACCTGAATTAGTGCTTTCTCTTCCTGTGGCTCTAAAGCAGAGCTTATGATTACAGGAAAAGTGTCACCTTCTCCCAGAAATGCATATTTCATGGATGGTGGTAGTGGTTTGAGCTTGGGTTTAGGAGGTTTCTCCTCTTCCTGAGGAGTTTTCAGAGGTGCTTTTATTTCCTCTGGTTCCTCCAGATCTGGCTGAACATCTTTAAAAATGTCCTCTAGCTCTGATTCGAGACTCTCAGTCATATTGACCTCTTCCACCAGGGAGTCAATAATATCAACGCTCAGGCAGTCTTCTAATGTGTCTGGATGTTGCATAGCTTTGACAACATTCAACTTAAACTCATCCTCATTGACTCTCAAGGTTATCTCCCCTTTTTGGACGTCAATGAGGGTTCGTCCAGTTGCTAGGAATAGTCTTCCTAGAATGAGAGTTGCACTCTTGTGCTCCTCTATTTCCAGCACTACAAAGTCAGTAGGGAAAGCAAATGGCTCAACCTTGACAATTGATGAGCGGATAATTTATACGCTTTTTGACATTGTTTTTAGTATGTTTTTAGTAGGATCTAGTTATTTTTAGGGATGTTTTCATTAGTTTTTATGTTAAATTCACATTTCTGGACTTTACTATGAGTTTGTGTGTTTTTTTATGATTTCAGGTATTTTCTGGCTGAAATTGAGGGACTTGAGCAAAAATCAGATTCAGAGGTTGAAGAAGGACTGCTGATGCTGTTGGATTCTGACCCCTGCACTCAAAGTGGATTTTCTGGAGCTACAGAACTCGAAATGGCGCGCTTCCAATTGCGTTGGAAAGTAGATATCCAGTGCTTTCCAGAAATGTATAATAGTCCATACTTTGCCCAAGTTTAGACGACGCAAACTGGCGTTCAACGCCAGCTCTCTGCCCAATTTTGGCGTCCAGCGCCAGAAACAAGTTGCAAAGTGGAGTTCAACGCCCAAAATGGCACAAAAGCTGGCGTTCAACTCCAGAAAGAGCCTCTGCACGTGTAACATTCAAGCTCAGCCCAAGCACACACCAAGTGGACCCCGGAAGTGGATTTATGCATCAATTACTTACTTCTGTAAACCCTAGTAGCTAGTTTATTATAAATAGGACCTTTTACTATTGTATTAGACATCTTTGGATTATCTTTGAATCTTTTGATCCTTTGATCATCTTTGGACGCCTGGTTCTTAGATCAGAGGGGGCTGGCCATTCGGCCATGCCTGGACCTTTCACTTATGTATTTTCAACGGTAGAGTTTCTACACTCCATAGATTAAGGTGTGGAGCTCTGCCGTTCCTCAAAGATTAATGCAAAGTACTACTGTTTTCTATTCAATTCATCTTA
Source organism: Arachis hypogaea (assembly GCF_003086295.3). Taxonomy (NCBI): domain Eukaryota; kingdom Viridiplantae; phylum Streptophyta; class Magnoliopsida; order Fabales; family Fabaceae; genus Arachis; species Arachis hypogaea. The sequence continues at coordinate 24,401,264 of NC_092055.1, read as the reverse complement.
TTTCGCTTCTAAGATATTCATTCGCAATTCAACCTGAATGTGATGAACGTGACAATCATCATCATTCCCTATGAACGCGTGTCTGACAACCACTTCCGTTCTACCTTCGACTGAATGAGTATCTCTTAGATCTCTTAATCAGAATCTTCGTGGTGTAAGCTAGAATGATGGCGGCATTCAAGAGAATCCGGAAGGTCTAAACCTTGTCTGTGGTATTCCGAGTAGGATTCAATGATTGAATGACTGTGACGAGCTTCAAACTCGCGATTGTTGGGCGTAGTGACAGAACGCAAAAGGATAGTAAATCCTATTCCAGCATGATCGAGAACCGACAGATGAATAGCCGTGCCGTGACAGGGTGCGTTGACCATTTTCACTGAGAGGATAGGATGTAAACCATTGACAAGGGTGATGCCTCCAGACGATTAGCTGTGCTGTGACAGGGCATTTGGATCATTTTCCCGAGAGAAGACCGAAAGTAGCCATTGACAATGGTGATGCATTACATAAAGCTAGCCATGGAAAGGAGTAAGACTGATTGGATGAAGATAGCAGGAAAGCAAAGATTCAGAGGAACAAATGCATCTCTATACGCTTATCTGAAATTCTCACCAAGGAATTACATAAATATTTCTATCCCTATTTTATTAATTACTTTCGAAAACTCCATTATTATTTTATATCCGCCTGACTGAGATTTACAAGGTGACCATAGCTTGCTTCATACCAACAATCTCCGTGGGATTCGACCCTTACTCACGTAAGGTATTACTTGGACGACCCAGTGCACTTTCTGGTTAGTTGTGCGAAGTTGTGAACCATGGTATTGGCATCATGTTTTTGGCGTCATTACCAGGGAAAGAAAGAGCGATGAATTTTACATAATTAAAGTGTAATCACAATTTCTGCGCACCAACAATCATGTCCTCAATTATGCCTGATGGGTATTTAATGGAGCCATCAGCAAGTTGGAGACATATCCGGGTTGGTTTGACTTCTTCAGTTAAACCAAGCTTTCTGATAGTGGATGCAGGTATTAGGTTGATGCTTGCCCCAAGATCACATAAAGCTATCTTGGTGCAATTTCCCTCTAATATGCATGGTATCATAAAGCTCCCGGGATCTTTAAGCTTTTCTGGGAAGCTTTTCAGAATGACTGCACTGCATTCTTCAGTGAGGAGAACTCTTTCAGTTTCTCTCCAATCCTTCTTATGACTCAAGATCTCTTTCATGAACTTGGCATAAGAGGGTATTTGCTCAAGTGCCTCTGCAAATGGAATCTTTATTTCAAGAGTCCTGAGATAGTCTATAAAGCGGGCAAATTGCTTATCCTGCTCCGCTTGGCGGAGTTTCTGAGAATAAGGCATTTTGGCTTTATATTCTTCAACCTTAGTTGCTGCAGGTTTATTTCCTACAGAGGCAGGTTGAGAATCCTTCTTGAGGGAGTTATTATCAGCACTTGCAGGTGTCTGATCTCTCACTTGAACGCCAGAACTGAACATGGATTGGGCGTTTAACGCCAGTTTTTCACCCTTTTCTGGGGTTTGAACGCCAGACTTATTCCTCTCTGGGCTCTTACTATCCTCAAAGGGATTTTGGGTAGCAGGTTGCTCATCCTCTGTTAGCTATTCTTTTCTTGGCTTTCTGCTGCCTTGAGTTGAGGTATTTAATATTTTTCCACTTCTTAATTGAACTGCTTGGAACTCCTCTGTTATTTGTTTTGATAACTGCTGTTCTGTCTGATTCAATTGTGATTCCATATCCTTGTTAGCATTTTCGGTTTCTTGTAGCATCTCCTTAACTTCTGCTAACTGCCTTGTTATAGAAGATAGTTGCTGATTGAGTTCAGCAACTTGTTCCTGAGGACTAAAGTCAGTTGATACTGCCTTGGCTTCTTCTTTCATGGAGGACTCATTACTTATGTACAGATGCTGATTTCTAGCAACTATATCGATAAGCTCTTGAGCCTCTTCAATAGTCTTTCTCATGTGTATAGATCCACTAGCTGAGTGGTCTAGAGATACCTGAGCTTTTTCTGTAAGCCCGTAGTAGAAGATATCTAACTGCACCCACTCTGAAAACATTTCAGAGGGGCATTTCCTTAGCATCCCTCTATACCTCTCCTAAGCGTTATAAAGGGATTCATCATCCTCTTGTTTAAAGCCTTGGATGTCCAGCCTTAGCTGTGTCATCCTTATTGGAGGAAAATATTGATTCAGGAATTTGTCTGATAACTGTTTCGATGTTCTTATGCTTGCTGTGGGTTGGTTATTTAACCACCTCTTAGCTTGATCTTTTACAGCAAACGGAAACAGCAACAGCTTGTATACGTCCTGATCTACCTCCTTGTCACGCACTGTGTCAGCAATTTGCAAGAACTGCGCCAGAAACTCAATAGGTTCTTCTTGTGGAAGACCGAAATACTGGCAATTTTGCTGCACCGTGACAATGAGCTGAGGATTTAGCTCAAAACTGCTTGCTTTGATGGGAGGTATACAGATGCTACTCCCATATGCAGCAGTAATGGGGTTAGTATATGACCCCAGAGTCCTTCTGGACTGTTCATTTCCACTTAGGTCCATGATGGAGAAAGGGAGATGATGCGGATTGCAAATAAAATAATTTTTTTTTGAAAACCGAAATGGAAATAAAATAAAATAAATGAAAAATTGACTTATAATTTCAAAAATTTGAAGAAAAAGAAATAAAAGAAAATTGAAAACTAAATTAATTAATTAAAAAGATTTGAAAAAAAGATGTGGGTGAGGATTTTCGAAAAAAATAGAGAGAAATTGGTTAGGAAGTTTTGAAAAAGATATGTCTTAAAATTAAAGATACTTGTAAGAAAATAAAATAAAATAAAAAAAAGAAAAGATATGAAAAAGATTTGATTTTAAGATTTGAGATTAGAAAAGATAAGATAAGCTAGGTAAGAGAAGATAAGGAATTTAAATTAAAAAGTTTTGAAATTTGAATTTTGAAATTTGAATTTTGAATTTTGGAAGTTGAAATTTGAAATTTGAAATAAGATAAGATAAGATTTTGAAAAATATATGATTTTTTTTGAAAAAGATTTGAATTTTGAAATTTTAAAACTAAGGTAAGATAAAATAAAAAATTTTAAAATAAAATCTGAATTTTTAAAAGGAAAATTCAAAAAATCAATTAAAATAAAGGAAAAAGATATTTTTGAATTCAATGAGGAAAGAGAAAAACAATAAAAAGATACAAAACATAAAATTTTTAGATCTAATGCTCCTTATTTTCGAAAATTTGGAGGAAAAACACCAAGGAACACCAAACATAAAAAATTTAAGATCAAAACGCAAGAAAGACTCAAGAACACCTTGAAGATTCACAAGAATACGAAGAACAAAAATTCAAAGACTCAAAGGACTCAAGAACATAAAAAAAGAACACTTAACTTAAAATTTTTAGAAAACCAAAAATAAATTTTCGAAAATGAAATAAAAACTGACAAGAAAACACCAAACTTAAAATTTGACACAAGATTTAATCAAAGAAAAATTATTTTTGAAAAGATTTTAGAAAGAAAGACTCAAAGGAGCAACTATTCACAAGAACATAGACACATTCAACAAATGCAAGGATTAAACAGAGAAAAACTATTTTTTTTAATACTGATAATTTGAAAACGCACAAGAAAAACAAGAAAATACACAGAACAGGAAAAACTAAAAATCAAACAAGAAAAATAGCAAGAACAACTTAAAGATCAAGAAAGAACAATGAACACAAATTCGAAAATTTAAAAGAAAATAAAAACATGTAATTGACACCAAACTTAAAATATGAAACTAAACTCAAACAGAAAAACTCAATTATTAGTTTATAAAAATTTTCGAAAATTTAAAAAGAGAAAATAAGGATTTAAAAAAAATTTCAACCAAAAACAATAATAGAAGACGCAATTTTAGTGACTCTAAACTAAAAAGATAAATTTTTCCTAATCTAAGCAACAAAATAAACCGTCAGTTGTCCAAACTCGAACAATCTCCGGCAACGACGCCAAAAACTTGGTGCACGAAATTGTAATTCACACTTTTCACAATTCGTACCACTAACCAACAAGTGCACTGGGTCGTCCAAGTAATACCTTACGTGAGTAAGGGTCGATCCCACAGAGATTGTTGGCTTGAAGCAAGCTATGGTTATCTTGTAACTCTTAGTCAGGATATCAATTATAATTATCAGTTGACTTGCAAATGAACAAGAGAGCATGGATTAAATAATACTTATTATGCAGTAATGGAGAATATGTTGGAGTTTTGGAGATGCTTTGTCTTCTGAATTTCTGCTTTCCCCCTGTTTTCTTCTTCACGCACGCAAGGTTCCTCCTATGGCAAGCTGTGTGTTGGTGGATCACCATTGTCAATGGCTACCATCCGTCCTCTCAGTGAAAATGGTCCAGGTGCGCTGTCACCGCACGGCTAATCATCTGTCGGTTCTCACTCATGCTGGAATAGGATCCATTGATCCTTTTGCGTCTGTCACTACGCCCAACCCTTGTGAGTTTGAAGCTCGTCACAGTCATTTAATCCCTGAATCCTACTCGGAATACCATAGACAAGGTTTAGACTTTCCGGATTCTCAAGAATGCTGCCAATGGATTCTAGCTTATACCACGAAGATTCTGATTAAGGAATCCAAGAGATACTCATTCAATCGAAGGTAGAACGAAGGTGGTTGTCAGGCACGCGTTCATAGGTTGAGAATGGTGATGAATGTCACAGATCATCACATCCATCATATTGAAGTGCGAATGAACATCTTAGATAGAAACAAGCGTGTTTGAATAGAAAACAGAAATAATTGTATTAATTCATCGAGACACAACAGAGCTCCTCACCCCCAATCATGGAGATTAGAGACTCATGCCGTAGAGATACAATGTGAAACGTGAAAATGTCATGAGGTACAAAGTAAATCTCTAAAAGTTGTTTAAATACTAAACTAGTAACCTAGGTTTACAGAAAATGAGTAAACTACGATAGATAGTGTAGAAATCCACTTCCGGAGCCCACTTGGTGTGTTCTGGGGCTGAGACTTGAGCTTTACACGTGCCTAGGCTATTTCTGGAGTTAAACGCCAGGTTGTAACCTGTTTTAGGCGTTTAACTCCAACTTGTAACCTGTTTCTGGTGTTTAACGCCAGAATAGGGCAGAGAACTGGCGTTGAACGCCAGTTTGCGTCATCTAAACTCGGGCAAAGTATAGACTATTATATATTGCTGGAAAGCCCTGGATGTGTAATTTTCAACGCAATTGAGAGCGCACCATTTGGACTTCTGTAGCTCAAGAAAATCCACTTTGAGTGCAGGGAAGTCAGAATCCAACAGCATCTGCAGTCCTTCTTCAGCCTCTGAATCAGATTTTTGCTCAGGTCCCTCAATTTCAGTCATAAAATACCTGAAATCATAGAAAAACACACAAACTCATAGTAAAGTCCAGAAATGTGAATTTTGCTTAAAAACTAATAAAAATATACTAAAAACTAACTAAATCATACTAAAAACTATCTAAAAATAATGCCAAAAAGCGTATAAATTATCCGCTCATCAGCGCACGACCCTCGCACACAGCGCACAACCCTCGTCCCTCGCAAGCTCGAACCCAGCGCCAGCAGTAGCAGAGCACGAGCCTCCTTCCTCGCACCCAACAGTAGCAGAGCCCGACCCTCGCAACCTCGCACCCAGTAGTATCAGAGCCACAACCCTCGCCAGTCGCCACCCACAACACAGCACCCACCAGTCACCGATTCAAGTCTCCCACCCAGCCACCGATTCAAGTCAGATATGGAGCCCGAGCCACCGAGTCAGGTATGTAATTAGGTTAAATCGTTGATTCATTGATACTGTTTACTTTATTGCTGACTTGCTGACTTGTTGATTCATTGTTAATTTGATTCATTGTTGCTGGTTATTGATTTATTTTGTTAGGTATTGTTACTGGTTAAATTATTGATTTATTTTGGTAATTGGATTCATTGTTGCTGATTTTGTTCTATTTGTTGAATTGTTTGCTGACTTGGTTATTCATTGATGGATTGCTGGCTTGCTGCTGGTTGTTGTTAACTTGTTAATCAATAAATCAATAATTTCAGTTTCATTGTTCTATATATTTGTTGTTATTTTTTGAAATTTCTAGTAATTACTTTGCTGTTCATTGTTCATGGTTGATAGTTATTCATTGTTCATTGTTGATTGCTGGTTGTTGTTTATTGTTCATTACTGATTTTTTAATTAGTTGTTCATTACTAATTGTTTGAAATTGTTAGTAATTAAGTTGATGAAGGTAGCTATTTTGTAAAATAGCTCAATGTTGTTCTTTTTTCCCTTTATAATATTTGAAAAAAAGCTACTTTTTGTTTTAGGTTGGGGAGATTATTAGTAAATTTGAGAAGGGATTTTACTTGAAAGGTAACTTCTTTTGTTTTTGTTACTACTTAACATACGTGCTAACAATTTAGCTTAGAAACTCCACAAATTGCTAGTAATTACAAAGCCTTTCTTTAATGGATTGGTCTAATACATTATCTCTGGTTCTATTGTTGCCATGGTTTGGGAGGGTAAAGGTGTTGTTGCAACTGGCCGAAAGTTGATTGGAGCAACAAACCCCTTGGCATCTGAGCTTGGAACTATTCATGGTGGTCTTGCATCGAATGTGCTTTCTATAGATCTTGCCATTCATGGTAACTATTTACTTAAACTCATCTCAATCTAACAGCATAGTTTCGAATGTGCTTTCCATAGATCTTGATCGTAGGCCTCTTAAGTAAATTTTAGGTTGACAAGTACAATGGTTAATCTTTTTTTTTTTGAAATAATTGTTCAAATTAATCATAAAATCAAGTGCACTTTAAATAAAGGTTGTAGTGGTCTATGTGTGTGGATCTTTTCTGATTGGAGTATTGAACATGTCAGTGGTGAAATTTTAACATTGTTTGATAAGGTAGTCCCTAGAATGGGTCCTAAGAGATGATGGTGAAGATTCACTCGTGACATGATCAAGTGCTTTTTCCAATTATTATTGTTTTTATTATGTAATTGTCTTTTGATTTCAGGTAGGTTTGCTTAAAGAAGTTTCATTGTTTTGTTGGAGAGGACACCAAGACGTGGCTATCTGTTGCTGGAAATTTGTTTTTATTTTTTGTTGTGTTGACTATTGAACCTTTAAACTTCTTTAATTGTCGTATTTTAATTTCTTTTGTTGTTGAATTTCATTGAATCAAGACTTTTGTTAGTTATGGTGTACTTGTATTCTATAATTTCAATGTTATGACTTTGCATAATAGTATGTGGTTATTTTTTGATTTGATTGAAAAAACCAAACAAACCGAACCAAACCAAACCGATTTTAATTAGTTTGGTTTGGTTCGGATGACCTTGACAAAAAAACCGAACCAAACCGAACCGTAGTTTAATTAAACGATCGGATCGGATGGCTTTTTCCTCAAAAACCGAACCAAACCGCACCGCGAACACCCCTAGTCATAATGTTCATGTTTGATTTGATAACTAATGGTAATTAATTTTTGGGACTCTCGGATTAATATAAAATACAGTTACCAGATCATGGTTTCCTACAAGAAGACGAGATACCAAGAGTTGGAATGCGGTTTGATCAGTTACAGATGGCTCAAGACTTTTATGTTACCTATGCAAAGAAAGCTGGATTTGCAACTAAGATAAGGACAACAACATTTGACAAGATCACAAAGGCTCCCGTTAACCAAGCTATACACTGTAATCGCGATGAGATCCACGAGTCTCGTGTTAAAGCACCAATGCGGAAGAATACAATTTCAGCTGCTGGGTGCAAGGCAAGGATATATGTAAAGTTTGATAAAGACGTGCAAGACTGGGTTTTGTTCAAGGTTAACTTGATGCACTCACACCCCTGTTCACCGAGAAAGGCAGTGCACTACCATGAGTATAGGAAGCTGACCATGCATGCGAAGTGCGTGATCGAGGATAATGATGAGGCTGAGATTCGACCAAATAAGACATTCCTTGCTTTGTCAAATGAGGCTGGTGGCCCCTCTAACTTGGGATTCTCAGAGAAGGATTTAAAAAACTATATAACAGCAAGGCTCCGAACTAGCAACGTGAATGCGGATGTCAGGGAGATGATGAGCTACTTCATGAGAATGAAGGACATCAATCCAAACTTCTTTTACGCGGTGAAGTTGGACGAGGACTGTAAATTTAAGAGCGCAGTATGGGTTGATGCAAGGTGTAGGGCGTCGTATGAATACTATGGAGACGTCGTGTCAATTGATAGCACGTACAGTACAAATAGTTACGTAGTAGTTAAGTTGGTGTTTTTTTCCTTTTCTTGATAAAACGCTATTCGATCGTGATTGGCATTTCTTACTTCTGGTTGGTTTTTCTGGTAGGCATGGATTACCGTTTGTGTCATTCGTTGGGGTCAACCACCATGGTAAGTCGACCCTCCTCGGTTGTGCTGTGTTGGGTAATGAGGAAATCACAAGTTATGAGTGGGTTTTTAGCCAATGGGTGAAGTGCATGGGAACTGCTCCACAGTGTATCATAACCGATCAATGTTGATCCATTTACAGTGCGATAAAAAATACTTTACCCGACACACGCCACCGGTGGTGCATCTAGCATATTATGAATAAGTTACCTTCCAAGCTTGGGGGTTACCGCCGGTACGGAGCTTTGTATGGTGACCTAAACGACATTGTGTGGAACTCTCAGACCGATGAGTCATTTGAAGATAAGTGGGCTGATTTTATAGATGAGTATAACTTACATGACAACACATGGCTATCAAGTTTGTTACTGTACGATTACTTCACACGCTTTAATTGCAATTAGTTGGCATTTGAATGTTTAGTGTTATCAGTAATTTTGGATGACAATTATATGGATGTTCATTATAGTATACATTTGGATGTTTAATATATCAGTGATTGTGGATGGTCATTTCTCAGGTGTAGTAATATGTTTGGTGCTAGCTTTCTATACTTAATTTGGGATTATTTATTTCTTGTAGATCTATATGATGACTGACGCATGTGGGTCCCAATATACTTTAAGGGTGAATTTTGGGCAGCAATACGGAGTACGCAAAGGAGTGAGAGCATGCACGCATTCTATGGTGGATACTTACACAGTAAAACTAGCTTGGTTCAATTTGTTCACGAATATGACAATGTACTTGGAGTCAAGGAGCAGAGGGAACTGGAGGATGATGCTGCAGACTCGAGGGTGGTAATTCCTTGTGCAACGACCTCGCCTATGCAGACTCTATTCATTGGCGTTATTTTCATTCGATAGAAGTTGACGGTGGCATAGCTCCTCTTTCCCTTGAGTTCGGCCAATTGGAGTTCTAGGAGGCACAGACGATTTCTGACGTTTTCTTCTTCAGCAGCTCGGTCAGAAAATTTTTCCGAAGGACCCGTTGGTTTGATTTCATATGGAGGTAGAGTTTGGTAAATTTATAATAATTAAATGTGAATTTGATAAGTGAATGTTTATTTGGTTAATAATTGTTTGTGTTTAAATTAGTTTATGTTGAATTATTGTTGTTGCTTGTGATTTGTTAGTTTGGCTTTGAAAAATAGCTCAACAGTGGTTGTTTTAATGATTTTGGGACTGTTGTGATATGCTATTTTTGAGGAAATTGATGAGATTTGGTAGTTGAAAGATTAAATTAAAAATTGAGAAAAATCGGTGATGAGCAGATATTTTATACGCTTTTTGGAGGTATTTTCATATAGTTTTTAGTAGGATTTAGCTACTTTTTAATATATTTTTATTAGTTTTATGTAAAAATCACATTTCTAGACTTTACTATGAGTTTGTGTGGTTTTCTGTGATTTCAGGTATTTTCTGGCTGAAATTGAGGGACCTGAGCAAAAATCTGATTCAGAGGCTGAAAAAGGACTGCAGATGCTATTGGATTCTGACCTCCCTGCACTCGAAATGGATTTTCTGGAGCTACAGAAGTCCAATTGGTGCACTCTCAATTGCGTTGGAAAGTAGATATCCTGGGCTTTCTAGCAATATATAATAGTTCATACTTTGCCCAAGTTGAGATCACGCAAACTGGCGTTTAACGCCAAGTCTCTACCCTATTCTAGCGTTAAACGCCAGAACTGGCATAAAAGTTGGAGTTAAACGTCCAAACTGGCACAAAAGCTGGATTTAAACGCCAGGAGCAGCCTATGCACGTGAATGCTTAAATGCTCAGCCCAAACACACACCAAGTGGGCCCCGAAAGTGGATTTCTGCACTATCTATCTTAGTTTACTCATTTTCTGTAAACCTATGTCACTAGTTTAGTATAAAAACTACTTTTAGAGACTTACTATGTACCGGATGACATTTTTATACATTTCATATTGTATCTTTGACGGCATGAGTCTCTAAACTCCATGGTTGAGGGTGAGGAGCTCTGCTGTGTTTCGATGGATTAATGCAATTACTACTGTTTCTCATTCAATCATGCTTGTTTCTACTCTAAGATATTCATTCGCACTTCAACATGATGAATGTGATGATCCGTGACACTCATCACCATTCTCAACCTATGAACGCGTGCCTGACAACCACTTCCGTTCTATCTTAGATTGAATGTATATCTCTTGGGTACCTGGTTCACGAGTTTGTCTGCTTCTCCTGACAACAGAGCATTCAAATCCGTGAGATCAGAGTCTTCATGGTATAAGCTAGAATCAATTGGCAGCATTCCTAAGATCCGGAAAGTATAAACATTGTCTGTGGTATTTCGAGTAGAATCCAGGAAGGGATGACTGTGACGAGCTTCAAACTCATGAATGCTGAGCGCAGTGACAGTGTGCAAAAGGATCAATGGATCCTATTCCAACATTAGTGAGAACCGACAGATGATTAGCCATGTACATGGACCCTTTTCACTGAGAGGATGGATGGTAGCCATTGACAACAATGATCCACCAACATATAGCTTGCCATGGAAGGAGACTTGCGTGCGTGAAGAAGAAGACAGTAGGAAAGTAGAAATTCAGAAGACAGAGCATCTCCAAAACCTCAACCTGTTCTCCATTACTGCATAACAAGTATTTATTTCATGTTCTTTTACTTTTTACAATTAAAACTAAGAATCATTACTGATATCCTGACTAAGAATTACAAGATAACCATAGCTTGCTTCAAGCCGACAATCTCCGTGGGATCGACCCTTGCTCACGTAAGGTATTACTTGGACGACCCAGTGCACTTGCTGGTTAGTTGTGCGGAATTGTAAAAGTGTGATTGTGATTTCGTGCACCAATCGGTAATAGTAAAGTTAAAAAAAAAGACTTAAAACTCAAGTTGAAAACTTGAAGAATTTTGAAAATGAGATTCAGTTCTTTGATAAAGTTATAATCGGGGAATTAAGATTTATATTTGAGAATGAAATAGTAATTTAATAAAAATTGAAGTTAGTTTTATAATTATATACGTTTTTTGGATATTTTGGATAATAAGTAAAGTTCAGGGTAAAATGGGTATTTTATAAATATTCAAGCTATTTTTATAAATATGAAAATAATTGAAGATTTAAATAAAATTTTATAGAATATTGAGGTGAAAAATAGAACATTAAAAGATTCGTGATTTAAAAAGTAATTGATAAAAGTTTAAAAGTAATGTTTTATAAACTTAGTTTTAAGAAAAGATATTTATATTATTTATTTACTATTTAAAATATCTTATTTATATTATTCTTATTATTATTTTATTAAGAATATTATCTAGTAAAGATATTATTAATATTATTATATGTTAGAGCAAGCAAGCAGAGTAATCTTAAAAACTTTAGAGAACACAAACTTAATTAAAGAATTTTATAATTCTTTTCCATAAGACACTTAGGGAAAGGTGAGGGAATAATGCGAAGACAATTTATATTATAGAATGATAAGAAAGAAAAGAAAGAAAGAAAGAAAGATAAGCAGAGATATGATGGTGAGTCCATCGAGATTTGCTTTCTAGAGATACATCGGCCAATCCAGGAGATGGTCGCACTTGTAAGATAGAGGTTGCTTACAGAGATTATGACACTGAAAGCCAAACTCAGACAAAGGTTGCTGAGTTAAGTGAAAATATAATTCAATAAAGAACAGAAAACAAAAGAATTAAAAGAATAAAAGAAACTAAAGAACGTCTGCCATAGTAGAGCAGATAGAAAAGAATGTATTAAATAAAGGGATCTCTACCGCAGCAGAGTAGAGAGCAAAGATTGAAAAAAAATTGAGTGCTATTTGGGCCTTAGTGCCAAGTGTCTAGCAGGGACGGCGATACGTAACGCTCACTTGATACTATAAGGACGGCTCAGTGAGGACGGCGATACGTAACGCTCACTGGAGACCAGAAGGAAGGTTCCCCCATGAGGACGGTGATGCGTAACGCTGATGACAAGTCATCCTATGGTAGCTTTTTAAGCATTTTTCACTTATTTCATTAGGTTTTATGCACTTTCTTGCATTAGAAGTAAGTAATTTGGAGTGGTTTTGCATGGTTTTGTTAAATCAGTCAACCATCCTTTATTGGACACTAAATCATGAGGTTTGAGCTAAAATTAGTGGGTTTTTGAATGATTTGTAGACCTTGTGAATTGTTGAAGCTTTGATTGGTTGTTTGGATTACTTGTAGGTGAAGAAATGGTGGAAAAAGAAATTTTCGACACGCTTTTGAAGTTAAAGCACGCTTTAGAACCTTAGGCCACGCTTTTAAAAGCGTGGCCCATGACTATGGAGCCTTGGCATTAGCTTCATGAATTATCATGCATGCATACATTATTAATGACCGAAACAATAAAAGAATGCATGCATGGAACATTTTAATTACTAATGCTAATTGAAAATGAATGCATGCATGAAAATTATTAAAGCCAATGAATTAAATGGATGAATGCTTTAACGTTAATGCATAGCATTATTAATTAAGGCCATACATTTATTTTGCAATTGGCTTTATTAATTAGAATACAATGAATGCAATGCAAAACGGCATTACTTAAAGCATGCATGAATGCCGTTAAAGCTAGTTAGCAAAGGAACCAATCATGCTTTAACGTAATGCATTGGCATTAATTAATGAATGCATGCATGATTATTAATTGCCAATGAATAAATGAATGAGCATTAGCATTCATGGGCACCAAGTTGGTAATGAAAACAAGGAAGCAAAGCACTCAAGCATAGCGCTACGTTAATTGTATGAACTGAGCGCTCATACAAGGAATCAAAGGAAGCAAAGCGCTAAGTTAACTTTGTTAACTTTTTCGTGCTTCATCCAAGATGAAAAGTAAGGCGCGACACAGCAAAGAAAGCTACCAGGGTTCGAACCAAGCACCCACGAACCAAGAGGAGCGCTACTTGCAAGAAATTAGTCACAAATGCTGCAAGCAGGGTTCGAACAAGGGAGCCTCAAATACCAAAGCAAGGGCGCTGCGTGAAACTTCTTCACTGAGCGCTACCTTGTGAAAAGAAAATTGGCCAAGGAAATTTTCCACACAATGACTTCACTGGGAATCGAAGTAGGAGCCTCACTCAAACAGCAAGGGCGCTAAGTTAATTGACTTAACTGAGCGCTACTTCACTTTGCAAGGGAATTGGGCCAAGGACACAAGCATTGAGCACTGAGTTAAAACACTCAACTGAGTGCTATGCCTGGAGCCAGCACCATGATCAATTTTACAAACATTGGGCGCTCAGTTGGTTCAGTTAACTGAACGCTTCCCTGGGAGGTGCACCATGGGCCAATTTCACTTCAATTACCATTTTGGATCCAATTCTTCACCAAATGAAAAGTCCACTCCAAATTCTGAAGATAAAAAATAGAAAGTGTATAAATAGGACTTAGTTTGATTTAGAGAGGAACCTTTTTGATTTACCTTTACTTTCACTTTTGAATTGTCATTTTTTTTGGAGTTTTTAGCTTGAATTGGGGAATTGGGACTGAGAGCTGAGTTCTCTCCTCCTTGTTCTTACTTTTGCAATTTCTTACTTCCTGTTTATGAATTGTGGATTGAGATTGAAGGAATTATGTTTCAATCATTGATCTACAATTCATCTTTGTTTTCTTCTGCGTAATTATAAGATTTGAGAATTGGATTTAGCTTTCTGTTTTTATTTTCATTTCTTCTGCTACTTTTGCTTTCTGTTTTGGAATTTGAATTGAGATTGAAGAGCTTCATTGATTCTAAGTTTGAGATTCATCTTTACCTCTCTTCTCAATTGTTCCAATAATTGAATCTGAGTTTCTTTTACTGTTTTCATCTTCTTTTCTTCTGCAAATTGCTCTCTGTTGGATCAAGGAAGGAATTGAGATCTAGACTTGTTTTCTAGTCTCATTGAGCCTCTGAGCTCTTGAATTTCTTTCCTAGCTCTTGCAATTGAGTTGAATTTACTTTCTGTTTTGATCTTCACTGCAATTTTCCAATTCTGTTTAGATCTACTGCACTTACTTCATCTTCTTTACTTTCTGTTGTTAAATTCTGAATCCCATCATCCCACACCCCTTTATTATTCAAGCAATTTACATTTTTTGCAATTTAAGTTTTAATCATTTACATTACTTGCACTTTAAGATTCAGCTATTTTACTCCTTCTGCTCTTTAATTTACTGTCAATTCTCCCTCTCCCTTTTAGTTTCATGCAATTTAGTTTCTGTTGGTTACAATTCACTCAAATCATCAACTGTTTGCTTAACTAAATCAACCATCTAACTAAAATTGCTCAATCCATCAATCCCTGTGGGATCGACCTCACTCTTGTGAGTAATTACTACTTGATACGACCCGGTACACTTGCCGGTAAGTTTAGGTGTTGGAATCCGTTTTCAACCCATCCAATTTTTGGTGCCGTTGCTGGGGATTGATTAGATTAACAATGATTAAGTAAGGTGGTGGTCTAGATTAAGCAATTTTTCTTTGTTTTTCTTTGTTTTTTAATAAGCACACTAACTGTTCGAGACTTTGTCTCTACTAATCCTAACTGCACTCAAGCTACAGAGTGCTTTGTTTATGTTTTTGAATCTATGCCAGGAGGAAGAAGCCATGACTTCACACCCTTTGATCTTGAGATACTTTAAATGTTGAGAAGAGAAGCAAGAAATGGAAGAGAATCCCTCTAATTCACTAGAGGGAGTGGCCAACGATGACCCACCCCAGAAAATCAGCAAGCTAAAAGCAGAAGTGCAATCATTCACACAAAAGAAGGGAGTAATGGAACTTGAAGGAGTAAATACAATCATGACCCAAAACAAACAGATGCACCAACAACTTCAGCAACAAATGGAGCTGATGGTCAGGAAAATCAATGAGCTGCAAATTGCTGTGGTAAATGCACAAAGCCAATCTCAAATCTCACATGGATGGAATCAATCTGAAAAAGGTTTTGGAGCAACCAACTATGAGCACCAAAATCAAGGACCAAGAAACCTCAATTATAACATCCCCAGCATTACAAACAGGCACAACCACACCCATACTAACAACACCCATTACACACCACCACAATACACAACCCTCCAACCCCATTACAGCTCACAATTCTCCCAAAACAACTTTAATCAACCATCTCAGTTCACACAACCATGACCAATTCCGTGCTCTCAAAGAATCTCTAACCTAGAGATAATAATGGAGAAGCTCATGGACGATCAAACCTTGGCAAACAAATGCCAAGAAGCAGCACTCAGAAACCTTAAAGGAAAACTGGGGCAAGTTGCTAAATACATTTCAGAACTGAGTGAGAAGAGGGCGAATACCCCCTCCAGAGCCACTGAAAACAACTCAAGAGACAACGAAAAAGCTACAAAGTGGGAGAAGTGGAAAGCAATCATAGAGAAAAGTGAGAAGACTATGAAAAAAGAATCCATTATCCAGGAAAAACACCACAGAGAAGTTCCACAAGAAGAGATAGAGGAAAGGAAGCCCACAGTAAGAGGAGAAAATCCAAGGCAACATGATTTTCAGCTTCCATGATCAAAGAATGAAGGATGTCAAGCTAGTGACAATAAAAGAGCCCTTGTTGGGAGGCAACCCAACCTGAGGTAGTTATCTTTTCATAGCTATTTCAATAAAAAGGTAGAGTAGTTTTATCTGTAGTGCAAGGAGCTAAGTTTGGTGTTTCACACCAAAACAATTTGAGGAAGAGTGAAGGGTGCTAAGTTTGGTGTTCCACCAAAAATCTCATTTGAAAATACATTTTCACCTTCTGCATAATCAGTTGCCAGCTCCAAACCACCAGAGAAGCTACTTATCAATTGTTTAGTTTTTAGTTCGTAGTCTATTTTCTGGTTCATAGTTTGCTTTTGTAGTTTATAGTATGCTTTCTTACTAAGAGCACATGTGGTTTTTTGCATATGTACAAACTGCTGTATAAGGCAAGGAACTAAGTTTGGTATTCACACACCAATCTAAGTTCAAAAGTCTACAAACATACATGCATGCTAACCACTTTTCAAGTGCTTGGGGGAACAAGCAACTTTCAATATCATTGCAGAGGATCATCCAAGTTTTGAAAGGATTAAGCATCATCAACCAAAGAGATAAAGAGGAATGTGAAGACTGGCAATGATGATGATGAGGAGTAAAGCAAGTAAACTCCAAAAGGTTGTATTGTTAAGTGATTATTTTGCATCAGACACTGCTATGATTGGAAGTGATATTGTACCCCTGTCTGTTTGTCTAGTATAATTTCTCTGTAATTCAATAATTGAGATGCTTGATAGTTCACAACACTATACTCTTCAAAACTTGCTTGCACTCAATATTTCAAAAAGGCATCAAAGGATAGTTCTTTGAAAATAAGGATTGAGGAATTAAAAAGTTTTGAGGCAAGCAAAAGATTAGGAGAAATGGTGGTTCTAGTTGTATAATTTTGTATTGAGGTTGCATGCTTATGAAAACTTGTATGGGAGCTCATAGGCAGGACATAGAGTTCAAAGAAGTAGTGTGGAGATTCTCAAACATTTATTGATCTAAGGAGTAGCAAACAAAAGAAAATAAAGAAAATACAAAAACAAAAGAACATGGCCCAAGGCTCTGAGCATCAATTACTAGGCAGAAAAGAAGAAAGAAACAAGAACTCAAAGAGTTATTATCCTAGTAAATGCTTGTGGTCGAATTGTGTCAAAGAGAGAGGCTTGAGCAAGTAAATCTTTAGGGGTGCTTTAACACCTAATATCTTAAAACCAATTGGTTTAGGAGTATTGATTGAAAGCTTATCTAAAGAGCCGGTTTGAGACATGACACTTAGAGTCAAGACCAAAACACAGAAACTATAAGCTGCTTCAAGGTGATTACCTATAGAGAGATCTCCATGATATCATTTGGATGAAAGTCCAAGGATCTAAGACTTCCAAGATGTGGGGATAGTAAGCACTGAAGCCCTTGCATGAGCATATAATTTAGAGTTCACCCCACTGTCACTTAATCACTTCACTCACAGGATATTACAAGTTATTCTTCAATCCATTCCAATTGAAAGAACCTTTGAGCATAACTCTTTTCTTGCTTGGGGACAAGAAAGGTTTAAGTTTGGTGTTGTGATGACAAGTCATCCTATGCTAGCTTTTTAAGCATTTTTCACTTATTTCATTAGGTTTTATACACTTTCATGCAATAGAAGTAAGTAATTTGGAGTGGTTTTGTATGGTTTTGTTAAATCAATCAACTATCCTTTATTTGACACTAAATCATGAGGTTTGAGCTAAAATTAGTTGGTTTTTGAATGATTTGTAGACCTTGTGAATTGTTGAAGCTTTGATTGGTTGTTTTGATTACTTGTAGGTAAAGAAATGGTGGAAAAAGGAATCTTCAATACGCTTTTAAAGTTAAAGCACACTTTGAAACCTTAAGCCATGCTTTTAAAAGCGTGGCCTATGACTATGGAGCCTTGGCATTAGCTTCATGAATTATCATGCATGCATAAATTATTAATGACCGAACCAATAAAAGAATGCATGCATGAAACATTTTAATTACTAATGCTAATTGAAAATGAATGCATGCACGAAAATTATTAAAGCCAATGAATTAAATGGATGAATACTTTAACGTTAATGCATAGCATTATTAATTAAAGCCATACATTTATTTTTCAATTGGCATTATTAATTAGAATACAATGAATGCAATGCAAAACGGCATTACTTAAAGCATGCATGAATGCCGTTAAAGCTAGTTAGCAAAGGAACCAATCATGCTTTAACGTAATGCATTGGCATTAATTAATGAATGCATGCATGATTATTAATAGCCAATGAATAAATGAATGAGCATTAGCATTCATGGGCACCAAGTTGGCAATGAAAACAAGGAAGCAAAGCACTCAAGCATAGCGCTACGTTAATTGTATGAACTGAGCGCTCATACAAGGAATCAAAGGAAGCCAAGCGCTAAGTTAAATTTGTTAACTTTTTCGTGTTTCATCCAAAAAGAAAAGCAAGGCGCAACACAGCAAAGGAAGCCACCAGGGTTCGAACCAAGCACCCAAGAACCAAGAGGAGCGCTACTTGCAAGAAATTAGTCACAAATGCTGCAAGCAGGGTTCGAACAAGGGAGCCTCAAATACCAAAGCAAGGGCGCTGCGTGAAACTTCTTCACTGAGCGCTACCTTGTGAAAAGAAAATTGGCCAAGAAAATTTGCCACACAATGGCTTCACTGGAAATCGAAGTAGGAGCCTCACTCAAACAGCAAGGGCGCTAAGTTAATTGACTTAACTGAGTGCTACTTCACTTTGCAAGGGAATTGGGCCAAGGACACAAGCATTGAGCACTGAGTTAAAACACTCAACTCAGTGCTATGCCTAGAGCCAGCACCATGATCAATTTTACAAACATTGGGCGCTCAGTTGGTTCAGTTAACTGAACGCTTCCCTGGGAGGTGCACCATGGGCCAATTTCACTTCAATTACCATTTTGGATCCAATTCTTCACCAAATGAAAAGCCCACTCCAAATTCTGAAGATCAAAAATAGAAAGTGTATAAATAGGACTTAGTTTGATTTAGAGAGGAACCTTTTTGTTTTACCTTTACTTTCACTTTTGAATTCTCATTTTTTTTTGGAGTTTTTAGCTTGAATTGGGGAATTGAGACTGAGAGCTGAGTTCTCTCCTCCTTGTTCTTACTTTTGAAATTTCTTACTTCCTGTTTATGAATTGTGGATTGAGATTGAAGGAATTCTGTTTCAATCATTGATCTACAATTCATCTTTGTTTTCTTCTGCATAATTCTAAGATTTGGGAATTGGATTTAGCTTTCTATTTTCATTTTCATTTCTTCTGCTACTTTTGCTTTCTGTTTTGGAATTTGAATTGAGATTGAAGAGCTTCATTGATTCTAAGTTTGAGAATCATCTTTACCTCTCTTCTCAATTGTTCCAATAATTGAATCTGAGTTTCTTTTACTATTTTCATCTTCTTTTCTTCTGCAAATTGTTCTCTGTTGGATCAAGGAAGGAATTGAGATCTAGACTTGTTTTCTAGTCTCATTGAGCCTCTGAGCTCTTGAATTTCTTTCCTAGCTCTTGCAATTGAGTTGAATTTACTTTCTGTTTTGATCTTCACTGTAATTTTCCAATTCTGTTTAGATCTACTGCACTTACTTCATCTTCTTTACTTTCTGTTGTTAAATTCTGAATCCCAGCATCCCACACCCCTTTATTATTCAAGCAATTTACATTTCTTGCAATTTAAGTTTCAGTTATTTACATTACTTGCACTTTAAGATTCAGTTATTTTACTTCTTCTGCTCTTTAATTTACTGTCAATTCTCCCTCTCCCTTTTAGTTTCATGCAATTTAGTTTCTGTTGGTTACAATTCACTCAAATCATCAACTGTTTGCTTAACTAAATCAACCATCTAACTAAAATTGCTCAATCCATCAATCCCTGTGGGATCGACCTCACTCTTGTGAGTAATTACTACTTGATGCGACCCGGTACACTTGCCGGTAAGTTTAGGTGTTGGAATCCATTTTCAACCCATCAAACGCTCATGGAGGGGACGTTGGCTGAGATAAGGACGGCGGTACGAAATGCTTATCTCAGGACCAATGTCGGGAATCGGGCGACAAACCGACACATGAGCTCATGACTTGTATAGGACTAGACATGTATTATACTTGTTCGCTCATTCTTGTTGTGATTATGTTTTCATGATTGTGTGTGCTTGTGATTGGATTCTATATTCTATAATTGCTCTCTGATTTATGTTTGTCTTGTATTGTTTGTGCCTATGATTGATTCTGTTTTATGATTGAGTTTTGATGGTGATTCGTGTTGAATTGGGCCGTAGGCCGACTTGATTTGATTTGAGACAAAGGCCGTGATTGGAAGGACCAACGGTAGGCTTTGATTAAAATAGTTTCTTAGTAAGCGGTGAAATATATGAAATGTCAATTTGCTTGAAATTTTTATAAGGAAAATATGAGTTTCAAATTTGGATAACGAACTTAACTAACTATCTTGACCATACTAAGAACTCTCCAGTTCTTACTCCCTATTTCCACCCCTTTCAGCTACAGGTGTGAAGGTTTAGTGTGGAGTTACAGGAGCATAGAAGATTGAGTTTACGAGTTAAGTTATCTTAGATTTTATTTTTCCCTCGTTGTTTATTGTTTTGGTTTTTAGAGGGGTAGGATTTATTTTTCAGAATATTGGAATAAGTCTATGTATAAGTTGCTATGTGAATATATATATATATACTTTTGTGATTAAGTGGTTTAACATAAAGAATATTCCTTTTCTTAATTAAAGTTTCGGTTTGTATTCGCGAAGGCTCAATATTAAAGTTAGTATATAATAAAAAGGTTTAGAGGTAAGTAGCACTCGAACTTTAAGTACGATCATGAGGTGCTAAAAGTTAAAATGATACATATTTAGTTCCATATAATAAATTATAAATTATGGTGAATCTAAATTCTATAAATGATAAAAATATATGAAAAGTATGTCTTTAAAAAAAAGGTGATTCTGATTTTCCTATGTCAATTATCTTTATCTAACACTAGATTAAGAAATACATAGGAAGCTAAACTAATTATCTTATAATAATTTAAAAATGCTGTATTATTTAAGGGTCGAATTAGAAAAAATAATTTTGAGATTTTCTTTAGTTGTTGGTGTTTGGAGATAATTAGAAAAAATAATTAAAATGAGAATACAAAAAAATAGTATAAAATTATAAATAAATTTTATTAATTATTATATATCAGAATGTATATATAATAAATTGATGTTGTTACACTAAAGTTGAATGTATTTGAAAATATTTTAGATAATTTATTTGAGGGAATATATAAGATGAAATAATTATGACAAGAGTATTATTAAATATTTAAATAAATCAAATAGTATATATTTTGAATATCTATAGCTAAAAATTACGACTCATACATTTTGGAACCTTCAGGTGGACATTACCGTCTTAAAGTATGATTATAATTAAATATATATTCTAAAAAAATTTTAAAATTAAATTTTGATGCAAATTTTTATAATTATTATTAAAAAAAATATTTTCATCTTTAAAATTTAATAATTTCATTATAGCAAGTGAATGTTTTTAAAAATATTTTAATTGTGAATAATCACATTTTTTAAAAAATACAAAAAATTATCTTAACTTTTCAATATTTTCATTTAATTTTTTAGTCCCTCAAGTAGACTAAAAAT
Source organism: Arachis hypogaea (assembly GCF_003086295.3). NCBI lineage: Eukaryota > Viridiplantae > Streptophyta > Magnoliopsida > Fabales > Fabaceae > Arachis > Arachis hypogaea. The sequence continues at coordinate 24,379,563 of NC_092055.1, read as the reverse complement.
CGGAGAAGGATTGTCTTTTAAATTACTGATTTAAAAGACATTGCACAATCTATTACTTTATTTTTATTGATAAAAAGTATTATTATTATTATTATTATTATTATTATTATTATTATTATTATTATTATTATTATTATTATTATTATTATTATTGATTTGAATTGTAAAAAACAATGATGTACTATTGAAAAAAATATAAAATAATTCTTTAATTATTTAGATAAGTTTAATAGATAGAAATAAAAAATACTATATTAATATTAATTCATTATTTTAAGATTCCATAATTTAATAATTTCTGAAATATTATTACAGAATTAATTTAAAAAAAATAAAAATTTACTTTTTTGTTAAATACGATAACATTATTTTTTATTTTCTACTATGAATTGAAATATTGAAATTCAAGTGTCTAAAATTTAGGTATATAACTAAACAATTCAACTCATTAGAAATTTAGACTATTAAACAATTAATGTTAAAAAAAGGTCTTTTAATACTTCGAATTTATAGTTTAGAATTTAAGACATGTTTAATATTAATGTTAAAATGGTCTTTTAATTTTTGAAATTAATGTTGACTATTTAAAAAAACAGGATTACTACACATTTAAATATTTTTTCATCCAAGTTTATTTAAATAGGTCCAACACTAACAAAAACCACTCTCATTAAAAAAGCGTCATTATACGCGCTTTTTCTTCTCCTCTCCCGCGCTTCTTTTTCTTGTTCTTGTTCTTCTTTCAAATTCACGCATACCTCCTCCTCCTCTTTCTCCGCGCACGCATATTCTTCTTCTACTTCTCCTCCTTCTTCTTCTCTTTCGTTATCGTCATCACCAACAACACCAAAATTTTGCTAATAGATTATTTTTTTAATCGAATTGAATGGTTGCAATTGCTAAATTGAATTGAATGGACGCAGGTGTTCTGAATTGAATTGAATTGAATTGAATTGATAATATCTAAATTGTAAATACAGGTGTTTTGAATTTGATTTTGTATAATGGATAATGTTCTGTTCATTTAATAATATACAATTGTTTCACCTTAATAATGTATTCGCTTCATTATGCAAAAAGCTATTTTGAATTTAATTTTATATAATGGATAATGTTCCCTTCATTTAGTACTATACAATTGTTTCACCTTAATAACGTGTTTGGTTCATTATGCAAAAAGTTATTCTGAATTTGATTTTATATAATGGATAATATTCTGTTCATTTAGTACTATACAATTATTTCACCTTAATAATATGTTTAGTTCATTATGAATTGAATTGAATTGAATGGATGCAGGTATTTTAAATTGAATTGAATTGAATTGATAATCTCTAAATTGTAGACACAAGTATTTTGAAATTGATTTTGTATAATGGATAATGTTCTGTTCATTTAGTATTATACAATTGTTTCACTTTAATAACGTGTTCGGTTCGGTTCATTATGTAGAAAGATATTCTGAATTTGATTTTATATAATGGATAACGTTCCGTTCATTTAGTATTATAAAATTATTTCACCTTAATAATATGTTTGGTTCATTATGAATTGAAGTGAATTGATAATCTCTAAGAGGAGGGGAAGAAGAAGGAAAGAAGAAAAATTTGCGTGTACAAATTTGGAAGAAGAAGAAGAAGAAAGAGGAGGAGAAGGGAAGAAGAAGAACCTGCACGAATTTGGAAGAAGAAGAAGAAGAAATACGAGGAGGAGAAGGAGGAGAAGGAGAAGGAGAAAGAAACGGAAAAAGAGTGCGTGATTTGAAAAGTTGTTACAATAACTTGGATAGACTTGGATAAGGATTTTACTTGGATGTAAAGTTTTATTCTTAAAAAAAATAATTTGATGTAGAAGTTTCTAAGTTTTAAACATGAAAAGATTTTAGTTTTTCATTTATATTTGCAAAGTTCAATTCTTAACTCCTTTTGAATATACATATCTAATATTTAATTAATTTTATTGTTTGGAGATTTATTTATCATTTATATCTTTAGAATTATTTTTTTCAATGATATGAAGTTTTGTAAGCATAACAAACATGACTCGTGCAGGTATCTTGTTCCTGCCAAAGATTCTTTTCTGAATCTGGTTAGCATTTCCCTTGTTTGCGTTGTTGTACTTGTATATAAATTTCATTTTAGTCTCACTAAAAAACACTTCTTATCATCCTAAAATGTTCATTCTGTCTCATTTTTTCTCTTTCATTTAGATCAAATACATAAGTGGCTCTTACGATTCTGAGAAAGGTTTTCGCTTGTTGGACAAAGATTTCAGAGCATGAATATTCAAAAGACAGCGGAGAGGGTTCGTTTCGGCGGCTTTTCTATCTTGAACTTCCTCCTTCGGTATATCCATCTATTTGCAAGATGATCAAGACTTGTAGCATGAATAAATGTAAGAGTTACAATCTATGGTGATGTACTTAATACTTATTGTTTGCTCCATGAGCTCTGTCTAAACCCTTTTCATTTTATTCATATCGGCAGTTGGTACTTCATTTCACAAATCAATTGTTTTTGTCTCTTTGGAACCGTGCAACATCGACAATGTACATGTGAGATTCTTTTTTTAAGTCAAAGTTACGAAATTGGCTTAATGGTTTCACCCAAGGTTGTAACTTTTAAGGGTTAATCTTGTCAACATTTTTTTTTATGTGCACACCAAATGAACATTTTGCTGCTGATTTCATTGCAGATAATTTTCAAAGAGGATTTTAGAACTAAAGTCCATGGTGGATATTTTGACCAATATGGGGGTATGTGTAGAATTTTGATTTAGTCAAATTATTCAATGATGCTTTCAAATGACAAGTGATGCGAATAGATAATAAAAGGGATACTAATGAAAAGAATTTCTGTATAGCAATTTTACTTTCACTGATGATATTGAAAGTTGAACTTGATTTTTCATTTTTTTTACATGCATTAATATTAAATATCTATTATTCGTTTTGTATAGAATTTCTCTTATTACGCGTGTGGAGGTATAAATCATTAGTATACAACTTTTAATTTGGCAGAATTATGATAAAATTATGAAGGAATAAGAAAAGAAATGATGAAAAATATTGTACTTTATATTTTTTGATTGATTGTTAATTGATTGAATTATGAAGGTAAAAAGAGAGAGAGAGAGAGAGAGAGTCATTGCCTACGAAAGATAAAAGTAAACATAAGGTAAGAAGGTAACATAAAGATAAGATAAGATGATAAAGGTTAAAATTGTAATTGAATTTATGTATTATGTTGGGATGAATTTGTGGGCCGTGAGACTTCTTTATTGTTGTCATGGGCTAAAGTGGAAGAATGATTTAATACACCTTCGCAAGTTGGAGGATGAAAGATGTCAAGAACACCAAGTTTATTGAGATTAAGATGGAAGAGTTGAAAAGATAAAGGTTTGGTGAAGATGTCAGCTAGCTGTCTAGAAGAGGGTATGAGGAGAAGTTTCATCGCTCCAACTTGAGCTTTTTATCGAACCAAGTGATAATCAACCTCTAAATATTTGGTCCGTTCATGAAAAATTAGATTAGTAGTAATATGAAGAGCACTCTGATTATCACAATATCAAATTGGTGGGCGGATAGGAGAGATGCGTAAAAATTGTAACACATTCAGTATCCATTGAAGTTCACAAGTTGTGTTGGCAAGTGCACGATATTCTGCTTCAGTGGATGCGCGGGCAACGGTAGTTTGTGTCTTGGTCTTCCAAGAGACTAAAGAGCTGCCTAAGAAGAAACAATAGCCTGTTAAAGATTGTCAAGTGTTAGGACATCCGGCTCAATCAGAATCACTGAAGTCGAGAAGCTGAATTTTTTATTCTCTTAGAAAGAAAAGTCCTTTGCCGGGGATAGTTTTCAGATATCATAACACATGCTTGGCAGCTTGAAAATGAGATTCAGTAGGAGATGCCATAAATTGACTTAATTATTGAGTGACATACATGATGTCTGATCGAGTAGTAGTGAGATAGATAAGACGCCCAACCAAACAGCAATATATAAAAGGGTCAGATAGCAGAGAATTTTGTCTTGATATAGTCTTGTGGTACTATCCATTGGAACAGAGGCAATTTTAGCACCTAATAAACCAGAATCCTCCAAAAGATCAAGACAATATTTTCTCTGAGATAAGCGAATTCCCTTCGCTGATTGAGTGACCTAAATACCCAAAAAATATTTTAATGGACCCAAGTCTTTAATTCGAAAGTGTTGGTGCAAAATAAACTTAATGGCAGCAATTCCAGAAATAGAATTACTAGTGAGAACAATGTTGTCAACATAGACTAGAAGGATAGAAATTTGAGTTCCATTGAATTTAACAAATAGACTATAATCAGATAAGGTCTGCTGATATCCATGAGATAGCAAAAGATGAGAAAGTATGTCATACCACATACAACTAGATTGTCGTAAACCATATAGTGACTCCAGCAGCTTGCAGTATTGATTCGGTTGAGGAGATGTAAACTTGGGTGGCAGAGTCATGTAAACATCCTAAAAAGATCCTCATGTAAGAAAGCATTATTGACATCCAACTGATGTATGGGCCAATACTTCATAGAGGCCAATGCTAAAATTAATCTGATGGTGGCAGGCTTGACAACAGGGGAGAAAGTTTCCAAGAAATCAACACCTTCAATCTGAGTGAACCCTTTAGCCACAAGGCGTGTTTTATATCGATCAATTGAACCATCAGGCTTGTTTTTTATGCGATAGACCCATTTATATCCAACTGGCTTAATGCTTGTAGCGCAATCAACAAGACGCCAAGTTTTATTCAACTCAAGAGCATCCAGCTCATCTTTCATAGCACTACGCCAATTAGAATGTTGATTGACGTCTTTAAAAGGCTTTGGCTCAACATCGGAATGTAGAGATAAAAGAAACTTATGATGAGAAGATGAAAGAGAAGAAAAATACATAACTGAAGATAGAGGATAACGACATTTTGAGGGAGAGAGATTTGTGGAAGTGAGAGAGAAATTACACAAGTAATCAGAGAGATATGCTGAAGGTCGGTGAGGTCGGTCGAAATGACGAGGATAAGATTGCTCAGGTGGCGAGGAAGGTGACGTGGGATGAAGAGGAGATGGTGGGTTAGTGTCTATTGCAGAAAGAGAGGAGGTTGTATGACTTGAAATAGATTCCGGGGTCATGAATTCAAGTTGGTTAGGACACGTAGTAAGGAAGAAAAATGGGTTGTTGGAGAAAAGAAAAAATTGGATGGAAGTGGATCAATGGGTATGGGTGAGGGTCCAACTGGAAGACTAACGGAATCTTGTTTTTGAGAAGGTATGGTTTTACAAATCCTTCCCAATTTTGTTCTATGGTTGAAAACTTGCTTCCTAAACCTTAAATTGTCAAATTTTAATTCCCCTTTTTACCATTCGATGCCGTGATCTGTGTGTTAAGTGTTTTAAGGATTTATAAGGCAGGAATGGCTTTGAGGATGGAAAGGAAGCTCGCAAAAATGGAAGGAACACAAGAAACTAAGGAGCTGACCAGTGAGGGTCGGCGCACACGCGTACCTGACGCAGATGCGCAACTTGGCGCACTCAACAGCGAAGTGCACGTGTACTTGACGCATGCGCGTGACACGCGAAGAAGACCATCGACGCGTACGCGTGCCTAGCGCGTACGCGTGACGTGCGTAATACTCTGCGACTGCAGAAACTGCTGGGGGCGATTTTGAGCTGAGTTTGGACCCAGTTTTCGGCTCAGAAACACAGACTAGAGCCAGGGAACAGCAGAGACTCAAGACACATTCACACATTCTCAGTTTTTAGTTTTTAGTTTTTGAATCTGTGAGAAACACTACTTCCTCCAGGGTTCTTCATAGTCATACCCCTTCTAGTTCTACATTTTGGATTGGATATTGAAGAGAGTTACTACCTCCGTTAGAGTCTTTATCATTATAGTTTGTTTCCTATTTCCTTACTCTTTTAATTTCCATTTATCTTATTCAGAGTCACATTTGGATATTTCTGATTTTGGGATTTATTAATGCAAAGAACAATTTTCCATTTAGTTTCATTATTTGCTTGCTTTCCTCCAATTAATTTGATTACTATGTCTTCCTTTTACCCCTTGTATGTGTATGTGGAAATGGCATCCATGTCAATGGAGTAGACTTCCAACTTGACCTTGGAGTTGATTAATAGGAGACCCTTGAGTTGGAAAACTCAAGAGTTAATTCGTAATTGGGAGTTGTTGGCTGTCTCTCTAGTCACTAACGCTAATCCTTCCCAAGGGAGAGGGTTAGGACAATAGAAGTTGGCTCAACTACTTGACTTTCCTTTATTCGGTAAAGGTTAACTAAGTAGAAACAATAACCTATTACTAATTAATCTTGGGAAAATCCGACAGGGATAGAACTTCCGATTAATCTTCTCCTGGTCAAGGCTTTTTATCTTATTGAATTTATAATCATTTACTTTCCCACTCTCCAACTCTAAAATCTCTGAGCAACATCCTGACCAATAATTAACACTCTCTTAGTAACTCGTTGGGAGACGACCTGGGATTTCTACTCCCAGTATTTTATTCTTAAATTTGTGACAAACTCTTTTAAATTGATACGCGGAATTTTCATTGGTTAAGAACTATACTCGCAATGTTAGTTCATTATAAACTCTTAATCAACAATTTTCCGCACGTCAAGTATCTTTATTGGAAGAAAGTGCCATGAAAGAAAAATTTTGGGCTGACGAGAAGTCCAAAAGAGGCTTTTGATGAAGTTGTTGGTGTGTTGCGTACGCACACTTCAACTTATGTCCACTATAGCAAATTATATATCATTTCGAAGTCCCGGACGTTAGCTTTCCAATGCCGCTAAAACCGCCTCATTTTGACCTCTGTAGCTCAAGTTATGATCAATTTAGTATCGAGAGGTCAGGACTGGCAGCTTTCCAAATCCCATCTCTTCATGGTTTCTTCCCTTTTGCATGATCTTCTCCTCACTTATCCAACCCATGCTTGCCTTGGAAATCTAAAATCACTTAACAAATACATTAAGGCACCAAATGGGATTAAAGTGAATAGAATTTATTAAAATTAAGTGCAAAAAAGTATGTTTTCACTTTTAAGCATAATTTAGGAAGAAATCTCAAAAGTATGCTATTTATTAGATGAATAAATGTGGGTTTATGTGATGAAATCCACTCAAATCAAACCAAAATATATCATAAAATATGGATTCATCATGTGCCCTTTCTCCTTGACCTAGGATAGAGTAGGGAGGCAGCTCGGCAATTCGAAGAAGATAGCTTTGAGCTAAATTGGAAGGTTGATTATTCATAGTGGGAGGGGAGGTTAAAGGGATTTTAGGATCTAAATTGGTTGGTTTATCTATGGATGAGCTCTGATACCATGATAAAACTATGAAAGAATAAAAAAAATGAAAATGTTATACTTTGTATTTCTTGATTGATTGTTAATTGATTGAATTATGAAGGTAAATATATATATATATATATATGAAGATAAAAGTAAAGATAAGATAAGAATGTAACATAAAGATAAGATAAGATTATAAAGACTAAAATTGTAACTAAATTTATGTATTCTATTGGGCTGAGTTTGTGGGCCGTGAGACTTTTTATTATTGTCATGGACTAAGGTGGAAGAATAGTTTAATAAATTATCCTAAGCATTATTCAAAACCATATGCTTCAGGCGAGCTCTTCATTTTCATAATGATATGGAATAATACACTTTGACATTGTTATAATTATTTTGTCTTGTCAAGTGGATGCTTTTGTTAAATCATAGCTCATAAGATATCGAATATGTTGAATTTTCTCATCACTTTTCTACCACTTAGGTTCTCCGCTTGGTTGCTATGGAAAAGCCTGTTTCTCTCAATTCGAGCACATTCGGGATGAGAGAGTGAAGGTTTGTGCATTTTCCCTTCAATTTATGTAGAAATTATCATGTTATGCTGCTATTTCATTCGACTTTTCTGATATGAGGCCATCAATATCAGCAGAAAATCCTTGTTCTCCTTTTAAATCGGGTTTTCATACTTGCAAATTTTAATTGAATCAATGAGATATTTTCATAGTTGCACTTCAATATTTATCTAGATTTTGAGATATTCCATAGTATCCAATCGAAGTCTAAAGTGTTTTCTATTGGTCACAAAAAATGCAGGTTCTTGAATTAGTAGTACCTATTAGCGACGATGAGATTGTTCTTGGACAATATTAAGGCTATAGAGATGACCCAACCGTACCTGATGATTCGAACACTCCAACGTTTGCAGCTGTTATTCTGCGCATACACAACGAAAGATGGGAAGGTATGATAAAATCTTTAGCATTTTCTTCCCTAGGGAAAATAAACATAATTATCTTGTCATGCATTTCATGATTTTTTTTTTTCGGCATCAGGTGTTCCTTTCATACTAAAAGCAGGGAAGGCCTTAAATTCTAGAAAAACAGAGCTACGAGTTCAATTCAAGGATGTTCCTGGTGATATTTTCAAGGATATTCCTCATGAAATTTACCTTAATTTTCCTGGTACTGTACCTTTTTCATTTTTGGGTGTTATCTCTTCATACATGAAAAGTATTGAGATGTTGATCATCTCAATAATCCATAATCGCAAACATGACAAACATAGATACATGTTCTTTATCGGCTTTGAAAGTGAATATAAATGTTTTCTAGTAAATAATTTTCCTCGTTCATCAAAATATTAATGTCTGCAAAAGGAAACCTCACTGTAAACTTGTGCATCTCTAGGTCAAAAGCATAGAAGAAATGGGTTTCGTATCTGCCTATAGCCTTCAGAAGCTATTTACATGAAGCTTATAGTATACGATCGCCTACGTTTTGACGATTCTCTATATTATCAGATGCATTCATTGAGATTGGAAGTTTGATGTTCATATAGCAAATATAGATCTCCCAATACACTGTATGGAATCAAATTTCTTGATATTTAAATGTGGAATTGGCACGGTTAAATCCAAAATTATTTTACTTTTATCTCAACTTGTAATAATTAGACTAAATCTTCTTTGCCGAATCACTGAAGAAGTGCACTCCATCTATTGATTTCTTGTAATCACTCACTTGATAATTTAATGTTAAGTGTATTTAAAAACCATTATATATTAGACTTAGATTATGCATTTGCTTTATATGACTTTTACAAATATGGGTGTTCATGGATCGGATCCAATCCGCATATATCCGGTGTTTATTCGAATCCGATCCGAAAATTGCGGATATAGATCCTATCCACAAGGTTATCGGATCGGATCCGATCCGCACATTAATATGATCAGATTGCGGATTTTGTGTAGGTATCCACATATCCGATCCGCATATTCCTGTATCTGCAAAAATAAAGAAATAAATAAGTAATTATTCTTTTTATATTTTATTTCAACTAATCATTATCATATATGTTGTATTATTTTAATTTATTATTTAAGAAAAGTATGTTTAATATTATTTTAAGAGTAAACATATTTAAAAGAATAGAAAAAATAAATTTTATTGATACTTTTTAACAAAAACAAGCTTTTAAAAATATTTTTATATTTTGTGGATATATCCGATATTCAATATCGGATCCAAACTTAAAAACTGCGAATATTTGAGCCGATCCGATCCAATTATTTTAGTGCGGATCGGATCTCAGCTCTATTTACAAATCCATTGTTGCAGGACAAGCTAGGTAGTTTGAAGATGTCCACACATCAAAGCAAATAGGATTTGTCCTACTGGCGGCGGAAAGAAGGGATTACCATTCAGGAGGCTTATGATAGTCTCATTCTCAACACGTATGTTCACTTTCCCAGTTCATATTTTATGAATTATCAATTTTTTAGTCTTCTTTTATTATACATCCAAGTCACATAATAACACTAATGGATGACTTACCAATCAGTTCGATAGTTCGAAAGAAATAGATTTGAGTTGAATAATAATAGCAATTGTATCGTGGTTTGCAGGATTAGAGGCGATCAGCAACAATTCTTTCGTAACAAATTGTTACGTGGCTTGGTACAATGTTTCATATATCTTTGAAAGACTAATATAATGTGCTTAACTATATCAGGCATTATGAAAGATCTTCACCCCATTATTACATAGAATTGTTAGAGGGAAGTTCAAATCACTCCCTTATGCGAAAAGCGGGCTATGTTGAAACACGCATTTGTGTAAAGAGCCTGCGTTTTTAGTTGCTTAATATATATACAATAAAAATCTTATATGGAGCCCTCCTATATATAATAGTTTATGGATTTTCTAAGAACTGTACTCTCTTCAAAGTCGAATTGCTCGAGTATGTTACGGATTTGGTTTGCATACACTTGTTTATGTTTGTCTTTAATATGGAGCAAGTTAATCCATTTATCTTCATTCCATTATAATATTTAAAATGTTATTTTTTAAAAACTACTTTTAATAAATTACTTTTGAAAATTACTATCCAATTTAAGGAATAAAATGTCCACAAAAGGTATTATGATGAAGGAACGAAACCTCGACAAATAGTTGTCCTAGTACTAATATACGGAAAAAAATTATGAAAAAAAAAATTTGTAAAATGACAATAGATAATTAATCACTAATTCGTGTTGAATTTGTAAATTTGATTAGGTGTTACTCGTGTGAATTCTATTATCTTAATTTAAGGGTAATTAAGTTTTTAACTTCTCACTTTAAAAAATTTTAAATCTTTAGTGTATATATATTTATATAATATTTAAAAAGATAACCATATCAAAATCCGTAACAAAAATTACACTCTTTTTTTGGAGAAATATGATTCAAAAGATATTATTTTATGTAAATAACATTCAGATAAGTAGAGTAAAAGAAGAAAGAATGCTTAAGGTATAATTATTAACTAATCATTTTACTAGTAATTTAATGAGAATAAGATAAGATATCAAGAATAAGAATAAAATATAAAAACAGAAATATAACCATAATTATTAAAATCAAATTGGATTTGTCAGTTTGATTGAAAAAACTGGTGAATTAAGTTCTAAATCGGACTGGTTTAGTATTCTGACCGTTTGAAAAAGAAAATCGATTAAAACTAGATAGAACTGGTGCGAACCAATCAGAACAGCAAATCAACAATTAACAAAAAAAACTCATATTTAGGTTTGAACTTGCGTCTTCTTACATGTATAGTGGCAACTAGCAACTGGTTCTTCATTACATTTGTCTTTTTTTTTTAAATAGATAGCATATATAAATTAAATTATATTTTAAAAATGTATATTTATTGATTATAATTTAAACAGTTTAACTAGTGATCCACCAATTAAACTAATAAATTAGTAAACTAGTAGCCTGATCGATTTGATCACTAGCTCGATTTTTCGATTTTAACAATTAGGGATATATTGATATAACTATAGTTCTGAAAAATCGAATTGGACCAGCCGATCCGACCGATTCTAACCATGAACTAGTAGCAATCATGATCCGGTTAGTCTCCTAAGATCGTTGATAAAAAAACCGATGGTGAACTATTGAACCGGCCAGAAACTAAAGATAAAGTTTTTGTTTGACTCTGCCTCTTGCTTCTCTTCCATTGTCCAAGCTGAGCTAGGTTGTAGAGGTGAACTTTATTTATTTATTTTGGTTATTGTATACGAATTTTTTTTCTCTTCTAGGTGAGCTTTAGTAAAAACAGTTATAAATTGATATAGCCAATTCTAATATTTTGAACAACGAAAATAAGATCATTATATTCTGGATTATTGAAATATATCTTGACTAGATATATCTTGATCATTATATTCTTGACTATAATTTTGAGCATTTGTTTAATTGATGATTTTCATTTATTTAACGCTATAAATAATAAGGAGGTACACCGAAAAGTTAGCACACACAACAGATATTTTTTTTGTTCAATTATAAGAAATTATGCATAACTTGAGTCAAGATGAATGAATTAATAAGCAATAACATAACGAGATCCCTGCGTTGTTCATGGCCTCAAGCTTGCCCTACACTCATTGCTCCATCTCCAATAACCAAAATCACATTGTTGTTCTTTCCCAACAGATCCCTTCCAACCATAAACATGAAAGAATAATTTAATAGTTTAAGGGTTTAAATATAACATATACCCTTAGGACATGGAATGTTAAAGAAATGTTTGAGAGTTGGCATGGAATGCATAATAGACAACAGGGGAAGAAGATGTGGATGTCAGTGTTCTTTGCAGTGATTTGGAACATCTGGTTGGAACGGAATGCACGAATCTTCAAGAATGCAAGAGCAAGCCTGGAGGTCATACACACAAGGACGTTGATGAGCTACACGGAATGGAGTGGTGGTGATCCTGGGGGAGGATGAGAGTATTGGGGATAGTAGGGGTTGGTTTATTTGTTGGTAGCTGGTTATGTGTCTTCTTCTTTCTTTTATTTGCTCCACTTTAATGTGTTGAGCTTCCTTTGTTTCAAAAAAAAAAAACCCTTAGGACATATAATAATAAGTTTACGTTAGTGGAAGGTTTTAATTTTTTCATTTAATAAATATAAAACAAATGTATTGAAAATTTAAAATTTTTTTATTTTCAATAATTTTTTTTTTTCAATTTGTAATCTTAGCATGTATTCTTATTACACCAGATAGATAAACCCATACTTTAATAGTCAAAATTATAATTGAAGGTCCTGATAAAATAAAAAAAACAAAAGTAAATTACAATTGAATATGGAAGTATTTACATCACAGGACATATATCTCTCTGAATACAAAGCTAAGGACATCAAATTTAAAATCTACCCTAAGACATCATAAACCATTGCATAATTTGACTATAAAATCAAAGCATACCAGACACACAAGATTTTAGAGTTCAAGAGCTTAACACAATGACATCTGATTTTTTAAGAAGATGAATTTCCACTTCTCAAAGAAGGAACACTACCAGCAAAGTCATCGGAGTGTATTAGTATATCAAGTGTTTAAATTCCAAGTTTTACGGGAATATAAACTTACAAAGTACACTTGCCATTCACCTAATATATTTTCTTATCAAATTAACTAAAGATAATGTAACCAAGAAATATTTTCTCTAAAATGATGAAGAGGGTGAACATAAGCAAGAGAGTTAATAAAATCATATGATTCATCAATGATAGATGAAGCATCCCTCATGATGTTAGTATCCATTCTAATCAAAATACAATCATAGTTTTAAACCAGGAAATCATGACCATTTCTCGTGTGTAACACGAACCTTCACTATAAAAATAAATTTAAAAGTTAATTGATAAACGGATATTTTATACGTTTTTTGGCATCATTTTTATATTGTTTTAGTTATATTTTGTTTAAGTTTTATTATATTTTCATAGGTTTTAGTGAAAAATTCACATTTTTGGATTCTACTTTGAGTTGTTGTGTTTTATGATAATTTTAGGTAATTTCTGCCTGGAATTGAGGAGCTTTGGCAAAGTCTAATTCAGAGGTAAGGAAAGCATAGCAGATGCTGTTAGGATCTAACCTCTGTGCACTCAAACAAGCATTTCTGGAGCTACAGAGGTCCACATTACACGTTCTCAACGACGTTGGAAAGCTAACTTCCAGAGATTTCTAACAATATATAATGGTTTATACTTTTCTTCGAAGGAGCATGCCCATATTGGGCGTTGAACGCCAAAGAGCTACCCCCTGGCTGGCGTTCAACACCCCAAAGAGACAAGCCAGCGTTGAACGCCCAAGAACCACCCTATTCCTGGCGTTCAACGCCCACCAAGACACAAGGCAGTTCCCATCACCCCCTAATGGGAATTCAACACCCATTCCTCAGAGTTGGATGCCAAGCTCAGCCCAAGTACTCAACCAAAGTGGGCCCAAGGATGGATGTTCACACCTCTAGTCTATTCTATCATATTTCTGTACTTCTTAGTTATTAGGTTATTATTTATAGGAGAAGAACACCCATGTTTAGGATCTTCTGCCTCACTTTTTTCTTTACACGTTTTACTTTCTATAAAAGCATGAGCAACTAAACCTCCTAAGTTAGGGTTAGGAGCTCTGCCGATTCTCATGAATTAATAATATTACTGTTCTATTTCAATACACTTTTGGTTCCATTCTCTTGTACATTTTTGTTCTTCATCTCATGAATTGAGAATGACCCGTGACAATCATCCTTGTTCTACATGGGTTCCGTGTGAGTCTTGACTCGGATAACATTGAACCACAGCTAGAGAATGCACTGTAGATTCCAAGAGCATGCCTGGACAACTTTGGATATGTGACATATAAGAAGCAGCATTCTCTGATGCGAAAGATCCGACCTTGTCTGTGGCGTTTTGGGTAGGATCACAAAGGGAGTGGATTGCTTAGGTCTTTACCTTCAGCTATAGCGTGAAGCCATGAGTTAATCTGATGAGGATGCTACATGGGTTGCTCGGATATGGTGGACTGCTATAGTTTAGAAGAGACTAACTTGATGAGGATGCTACATGAGTTAGTCAATTACGGCTACCATTGAATGAATCATTCGTTGTTGAAGTAGACAGTAAGAAAAGTTAATCCAGAAGGAATACGCATCTCCAAAGCCTTAACTGAATATCTATCATTGCTTTTACACTAATATGGTATTTCGTTATTTACTTTTCGTTTATGCTCCTTAACAAACAACAATCTTTTCTAATTTCCTGACTAAGATTTACAAGATAGCCATTGTTTGCTCAATCCGACAATCTCCGTGGGATTCAACCCTCACCCACCTGAGGTATTACTTGGATGACCCGGTGCACTTGCCGGTTCAGTTGTGCAGAGTTCAATTTCACGCACCAAGTTTTTGGCGCCGTTGCTGGGGACTGTTCTGAGATTGACAAACTACCGGACTATCATGTTGCTTAGATTAGGTACTTTTTAAGGTTTAGTTACTCTTTTGTTTGTGTATTTTGTTTTCTTTTTCAAAAATTTTTCAAAAACCTTTTCGTTTCTTTATTAATCTTTTTCTTTGTTTGAGTCTTGTGTCAGTTTTTAAGTTTGGTGTCCCTTTTTGTGTTCATCTTTTCTTTAAATTTTCGAAATTGTTCTTGAGTGTTCATCTTAGTATTCGAATTTGTTCATACACCAGTCCGAGCTACAAGGTCCGAGTTGGCCGAAGACAACAGGACCGACCTCTTGGAAGGTTGGCCCATTACCAACCTCTTCACAAAGAGTTCGAAAGATCGCAACAGAGGCCCAAGAAGGCCCAGAACGAAGGATCACTGCCCACTAGAAGGCGGCTGACCAAAAAGATAAGGATCTCTTCCACAAAAGATAAGATAAGATAACCAAATTATCTCAAAGGAAGGTCATCAAGCTTTACTATAAATACACTGGAACACCCAGGTATAACTCACTCTCCAACTCTACAAAAAACCTGCCTAAAGCCCTTGCTAACTTAAGCATCGGAGTCTCTTACAGGTACTACCACCCTCCGGTGACCAAGGATCATCAGCACCCCCTGCTCCAACAAATCAGACACAGCAGCCTTGACCATTCCAGAAGATCTCGTCCGAGATCGACCTCCAGTTTCAGGTAACCTCCGGAACAGAATTGTTCTTGGTAATTTTTCTTGTTTGATTTCAAAAATTCTAAATTTTGGTGTCTTTTGGTGTTTTTCTTTCAAATTTTTGAAAAATGGTGTCCATGGATCTTAAAATTTTAAGTTTTGTGTCTCTTAGTTGTTTTTCTTTTTCCTTAAAATTTGAAAATAAAAAAAAATTTCTTTTATCTTTCTTTAATTTTTCGAAAATCTTAACTATTTTTTCTTATCTTGATTTAAAAATTTTAAGTTTGATGTATTCTTGTCAGTAAAGTTTAAATTTTGAATTTCAAATCTTTATCTTATCTTTTATCTTTCTTTAAATTTCAAAAATCCTATCTTATCTTACTTTAATCTCAAATTTAAAAAAAAATTTCTTCAAAATTTCAAAATTTAAAATTCAAATTTCAAATTTCAAAATCAAATCTTTTTCAAAAATCAAATCTCAAATCTTATCTTTGCAAATCTTTTTCAATTCTTTATCACATCTTCTTGCTTTGAGTCCTTCCTATCTTATCTACTTTTAAATTTTAAAACTTTTAAATTTCAAATCTCTACCTTCTTTTTAAAATTCAAATTCAAATTCAAATCTTTTACTTTGTTTTCAATTCTTGTTTATTAAGTTAGTTACTTGTTTTACCTTATTCTCTTTCTATTTTCTTTTTCTTCTCTCTTTCTCTTCTATTTTCAAAAACTTCCTAATTACTTTTTCTCTCCCCTATTTTCGAAAAACAACAATTAATTTTCAAATCTTCTTAGTTAATTAGTTATCTTAGCTTCTAATTTCTTTCCTTTTTTCAAAATTATTTAAATAAATAAAATAAAAACAAAAAAAATTTAATTCTAGTTTCCCTTTTTACTTCTAATTTTCGAATTCCATCTCTCCCTACCTCCATTCTTCTTGTCTTCTCAAGACATCTCACTGGAAGTGCTCTATACCCTAATATAGAGAGACCTACCTTCCTATTCCCTTGTTTTTTTGCCTGAGTGTACAGGAATAGGAAGAGTTCACCATGGACCCAAATGGGAATGAACAGTTCAAAAGAACTTTTAGATCTTATACAACACCCATACCTGACTTTTATGGAAGAAGTATAAGCATACCCTCAATTCGAGCAAACAATTTTGAACTAAACCCTCAGATAATCACTCTAGTACAGCAAAACTGCCAGTATTTTGGACTTTCACAAGAAGAACCTACTGAATTCCTGGCAAATTTCTTATAGATTGCTGACACAATACACACTGAAGGAGTACATCAGGATGTCTACAGATTGCTACTCTTCCCCTTTGCTGTGAGATGCCAAGCAAAGAGGGGTTGGACAACCAGCCCAAATCTAGTTTGAAAACTTGAAAGCAACTAGTAGACAAGTTTTTGAATCAATGCTTCCCTCCAAGGAAGTTAACCCAGCTAAGACTAGACATCTAAGGCTTCAGACAAGAGAATAATGAATCTCTTCATGATGCTTGGGGGAGGTACAGAATGATGTTACAAAAATGTCCCACTGAAATGTTTTTAGAATGGGTGCAATTAAACATCTTCTATTATGGACTCACAAACGTGGCTAGGATGTCTCTAGACCACTCTGCTGGTGGTTCTATACACATGAGAAAAACAATTGAAGAGACTCAAGAACTCATTGAGACAGTTGCCACCAACCAACATCTGTACTCATTTGGTGAGACATCTATAAAAGGAGAGGTAAAAGCAGTATCTACAGAATCCAACCCTCCAAAACAAAATGGCCCATTGACTCGGCAGCCACAGGCTCTTGCACAACAGTTGTTGGAACTGCAAGAGGCTTTGTAAGAAACTCAGGCTTCCAACAAGAATATAGAGACACAGTTGAGTCAAACTAGGTAGCAATTATCTAAACAGATAAAAGAAGAGTGTCAGGCTATCCAACTAAGGAGTGGAAAAACCTTAAACACCAAGCTTCAGAACAGTAGAAGACAACGGGAGGAAAGGTTGACAGAAGATAAGCAAACGGCAGCCCAGGACACCTCTGAGGGCATTGAACGCCCAGAAGGAAGGCCATTGGCGTTGAACGCCAAGGGGGGAAGTACTCCTGGCGTTAAACGCCAAGGAGGGGGTAGTGCTCTTGACGTTGAATGCCAAGAAGGGGGTAGCAAGGGCGTTGAACACCCAAGTAGGGGTGATCAGACACATACAAGTGCTGATAACACCTCTCTTAAGCAAGCCAATAACCCCATTTCTAGTACTGTAGGCACTCAACCTACATCAACTAAGATTGATGAGTACAAAACCATGATGCCATTTCCCTAGAAGCTCCGTCAAGTAGAAAAAGATAAACAGTTTGCCCGCTTTGTAGACTATCTCAAGACACTAGAAATCAAGATTCCTTTTGCAGAGGCTCTTGAACAGATACCTTCTTATGCTAAGTTCATGAAAGACATATTAAGTCACAAGAAGGATTGGAGAGAGGTAGAAACAGTCGTCCTCACTGAAGATTGCAGTGTAGTAATCCAGAAGAACTTACTAGAGAAACTTCAGGATCCTGGGAGCTTCATGATACCATGCACCCTAGGGGACGCCTGCATAAGGATGGCCCTATGTGATCTTGGAGAAAGCATTAACCTAATTCCTGCATTATTAATAAAGCAGCTCTGTTTGACTCAAGAAGTCAAGCCAACCCGCATATGCCTTCAGTTAGCTGATGGCTCTATCAAGTTTCCACTAGGTGTGGTGGAAGACATGATTACCAGGGTTGGCTCATTTGCTTTTCCCACAGATTTTGTGGTGCTAGAAATTGATGAGCATAAAAGTGCATCCCTCATTTTAGGAAGACCCTTCCTAGCCACGGGATGGAGCCTCATTGACGTTTAAAAAGGGGAAGTAACTCTGAGAGTCAATGAGGATGAATTCGTGCTGAATGCTGTTAAAGTTATGCAGCATCCAGACACCCTAGAGGAATACATGAGCATTGATATCATTGATTCTCTAGTGGAAGAAGTGAATATAGTCAATGGACTCAAAGAAAAACTAGAGGACATCCTTTATGATGTCGAGCCTGATTTAAAAGCACCAGAAGAAAGGAAGGAGACCTTAAAAGGCTCCTAAAGAAGAGGGTGAGCCTCCTAAACTCGAGCTCAAGCCATTACCATCATCCTTGAAATATGCATTTCTAGGAGATGCGGGCACTTATCCTGTGATTATAAGCTTTGCTTTAGAACTACAGGAAGAAGAAGTGTTGATTCAAGTGCTAAAGGAGCACATGACAGCTCTTGGGTGGACTATAAGTAACCTCAAAGGCAATGGTCCAACTTGATTCATGCACAAAATGCGATTGGAAGATGACGCCAAACCTCTGGTGCAACCACAAAGACGACTGAATCCAGCTATGAAGGAAGTAGTGCAAAAGGAAGTTATAAAACTCTGGGAGGCTGAGATTATTTATCCTATTTCGGATAACCCCTGGGTGAGCCCTGTCCAAGTTGTACCCAAGAAGGGAGGAATGACAGTAGTTCACAAAGAAAAAAATAAACTGATTCCCACGAGAACAGTTACAGGGTGGCGTATGTGTAATGATTACAGGAGACTCAATAACGCCACAAGAAAGGATCATTTTCCTTTACCATTCATAGATCAGATGCTAGAGAAGCTAGCCGAGCATGCATTCTATTATTTCCTAGATGGTTATTCTGGTTATAATTAAATTGCAGTGGATCTACAAGATCAAGAAAAGACAGTATTTACATGCCCATATGGAGTGTGTGCTTATAGGAGAATGCCATTCGGCTTATGCAATGCACTTGCCACCTTCCAAAGGTGTATGCTCTCCATTTTTTCTAATATGGTGGAGAAGTTCCTTGAAGTCTTCATGGATGACTTCTCTGTCTTTAGAGATTCATTTGAAACCTGCCTTGACCATCTAGCCCTAGTTCTGAAACGTTGCCAAGAAACAAGCCTAGTTTTAAATAGGAAAAAATGCCACTTCATGGTAACTGAAGGAATTATTCTTGGACATTGAATTTCAAACAAGGGGATAGAGGTGGATCAAGCTAAGGTGGAAGTAATTGAGCGATTACCACTACCCACTAATGTAAAGGCAATCAAAAGTTTCTTAGGACATGCAGGGTTTACAGGAGGTTCATAAAGGATTTTTCGAAAATTGCAAAGCCCCTGTGTAACCTGTTGATCACTGACACTCCATTTTTTTTGATAAGGAGTTCTTGCATGCCTTTGAAACTCTGAAAGCCAAGCTTATCACTGCACCCATCATTTCTGCACCCAACTGGGACTTGCTATTTGAACTGATGTGTGATGCCAGTGACCATGCAATTGGCACAGTCCTGGGACAGAGACATGATAAGCTCCTACATGTCATTTACTACGCCAGTCGTGTTCTAAATGATGCACAGAAGAACTATACTACCATAGAGAAGGAACTACTCGCAATGGTTTATGTCATTAACAAGTTCATATCTTATTTAATAGGATCTAAGGTCATTGTATACACTGACCATGCTGCTCTCAAGTATCTTCTCACCAAGCAAGATTCTAAGCCTAGGCTAATAAGATGGATACTACTCCTACAAGAGTTTGATATAGAAATCAGAGATAGGAAAGGGTTAAAGAACCAAGTGGCAGACTACTTATCTCGGATTGAGCTAGTAGCAGGGACTGCACTTTCCTCTACTGAGGTATCTGAAACATTTCCTCATGAGCAACTCTTTGCAATTTGGATAGCCCCTTGGTTTGCAGACATTGCTAACTACAAAGCCATAAGGTTCATCCCCAATGAATACAGTAGATAGCAAGCTCGAAAACTCATGCATGATGCAAAGTACTACTTATGGGATGAACCATACCTCTTCAAAAGATGCTCGGATGGTTTAGTGATGTGGAACTAATTAAAATAAGAATTTTGACACTAATTTTAAAGAATTTGGCCCAAAATTGAGCCGAACGGGCCGAACCGGATGAACCGGGCCCAAGGCCCAACCCAAGCCCACAATTAATAAAAGCTTCAGCTTTTCTTCCTTGTTTCATAATGTAACACCCTACTACACAGAATCTTAAGCTTAAGTCATAAGATAGAGAAAGTGAGGTATTATGACCTATATATATATATATATATATGAATAATAAAAAAGGAGTGTTAAAGATACAAATATTCAAGCTCCAGGCTCAACCTGCGAAGCCAAGGTTAGCTGGAGAATATTTACATAAATATATATAGCCAAAAATATTCCAAAACAGATAAAACAACAACCTGTTTCTCCACATCAACCTCTAAGAGGGACAAAATAAAGTTAAATATACCTAGGATAATCTAAATACAGAATAATAAATAGACAAGCGACAAAAATACGGAGTTCTAAGATATAACACTTCACTTGCAGAATGAACTTCAGACGCTTACCGAGGTGCCTCTCGACCTGCATCTGAAAAAACAACAATATCCTATGGGATGAGAACCGAGGATTCTCCGTATGGTTAAGGTGCCCACATACATAATAAATAAGGTATCAGAAAGCCAAAGACAATCCTAGAACTTCGACATTCAGATATAAACTTAGAAGAATAAACTGAACCATAAATTTGGTAAAACTCTCTAAGGTACCTAGGTCACAATGTAACTCTAACCCTACAGTTTACTTTCTGTCTCATTTAACTCTAACCTTTGTAAGGCACTCTCCTTCGTATATCCTCCAGGAGAAGGTGGAAAGGCATGCTTCTTCGATGTGCAAAGGCACTCTCCTTCATTTATGATCCTCCTAGAGATGCGTAACCTAGAAACAAATGTCTGGGTTAGCTACCAGATGTGTCGAGTTCTGGCGATTTAACTGACATGTGAGCTCATGGCCAATAGGACACACATGTATCATGTTGCATTTATTTGCTTTGTTTGGGTGTGGATACTTGTTTTTGTTTTCCTATCTGTTAAATTCTGTATAACTGGTAACTGTGATACTTGTTGTAACTGTTCTTGAATATGTTTGCCTTGTATTTGCTTGTGTTTGTGATTGTTTTTCTGTTTTGAGTACTTTGGTGGTAGATTGATAATAATTATGATTTGTTTTGAAATGGGCCAGAGGCCGGGTTGAGTTATTTGGGCTGGAGACCGAGCTGGTTTGATTTGGGCCATAGGCCGAGACTGGTTAGATCAGTGGTAAGAGTTGGTTAACAATGATTTTGTTAGTAAGTGGTAAAATGTATAGAATATTATATTAGGTGAAAGTGAAAGCAAGGGTTAGAGTTAAATGAGATAGTAAGTAAACTACAGGGTTAGAGTTACATTGTGACCTGGGTACCTTAGAGAGTTTTACCAAATTTATGGTTCAGTTTATTCCTCTAAGTTTATATCTGAGTGTCGAAGATCTAGGATTGCCTTTAGCTTTTCGAGACCTTATTTATTATGTATGTGGGCACCTTAACCATACATAGAACCCCCGGTTCTCATCCCATACGATATTGTTGTTTTTCAGATGCAGGTCGAGAGGCACCATGGTAAGTGTCTGAAGTTCATTTTGTAAGTGAGTGTTATATCTTAGAACTCCATATTTTTGAGCTTGTATGTTTATTATTCTGTATTTAGATTCTCCTATGTATATTTAACTTTATTTTGTCCCTCTTAGAGGTTGATGTGGAGAAACAGGTTGTTGTTTTATCTGTTTTGGAATATTTTGGGCTATGTAGATTTAGGTAAATATTCTCCGGCCAACCTTGGCTTTGCAGGTTGAGCCTGGAGCTTGAATATTTGTATCTTTAACACTCCCTTTTATATATATATATATCTTAGGTTTCTTTGTACGCAAGTTTTTTGTTTACGTGAGCGTTACGACTTTTGTTTTAAACTTTCCTTCAAAGGCTCCTAGTTATAAATCTTTTTCAATAATATATATATATTTTCTATTTTTAGAGGTCATAATTCCTCACCTCCTCTGTCTTATGACTTAAGCATAAGATTCTGTGTGGTAGGGTGTTACATTATGGTATCAGAGCAGTTCGTTCCTGTGGAGCCTGGGGAATGGACTGACTATGCTTCTGAGTATACTCTGTTTGTGTGTACATGCTATTTAGGATGTTTTCTTGACATATATAGCATAAATATTCATGAGCATTACTTTTAAAGATTTGAAGTACTAGACTTTAGATATTAAGACTGATCACCTTAATATTAATTGTTCGGTGTGGACAAGACCTAAATGGCATATCGTGAACGCGAGTGAGATATTAATACAGTTGATTCTTGACTGTTGCTGTGCAAGCTTCTACTGAAGAAATGGGAGAACAAACTAGAAATGGTGACAGAGATGGTAAAGAACCTCATAGTGGAGAAAATCAAGGACTCAAAACTTGTGCAGCTAGAGTAAAAGTCAATGGCATTAGTTAAAAAGGTAGAAAGATACAAGAAGATGTTTGGTGGAAGCAAGAGAAGGATTAAGTTCTTAATAGTTGATAATCAGAGTGACGTTGTGGAAGCGTGGTGATTTTGGTGGCTTTAGAATTGTATCGACGTGAGAAAGGAGTTTTAGGATATGAGAGTGTCTTGAGGAATCAGTGTAGGATCGAGGAGTGAAAAGTGTGTGTGATTTAGGCTATAACAGATTGAATTAGACTAAGAGATTGGAAAATTGATTAGTGTTTGAGATAGTTGAGAAGGATTAGAGATCGATTTGGTTTAGATAGGATCCTTGGAGGATAAGGGAGTTTGTAGTCAACAAGAAAGAGTTAGACGAAACTAAGCATGAAATAGACAGGTTTAGCAGGCTTGAAATGGGAATAGGGTGTTAAATTAATGTTGGAGAATGACAAAATGAATGGTAAGAGATCAGTTGAATCTGAGGGAGCGTATATGGAGAATTGAGAGCAAATTTTCGAGGACGAAAATTTCTGTTAGGGGGTAGAATGTAAACCCCGAGTAATTAGTGAATAATTAGTTAATAAATTAATTATTAATCAAATAAATTAGAAAATAGAATTTTATGGTTTAGTGAGGTGAAACTAACTAAAATAAGAATTTTAACACTAATTTTAAAGAATTTGGCCCAAAATTGAGCCGAACGGGCCGAACCAGGTGAACCAGGCCCAAGGCTCAACCCAAGCCCACAATTAATAAAAGCTTCAGCTCTTCTTCCTTGTTTCATAATGAAACACGCTGGGAAATGGATGAAGGGGAGAAGGGACATGCAAAACCCTTGGCTAGATTTCAATCTCACATAACTTTTGATCCGGAGCTCCGATTGATGATCCGTCAGCGGCCACGCGTTCGTCTTGGAATCTTCTTCAAAACCCACTAAATAATTTGGAGCAAACTAGCTTTTGGATTTTCTGGGTTTTGTCCCAAACTTCCATCGATAAGTTTGGATTGTGTATTCTGGAAACAAATTGGCGGTGTTGGAGACTTGGTATTGGACATTGGGGAGCCGGAGACCCGTTTGGGACACTTTGGAATCTTGGGTGTCATGGAACGATGAAAAATTATAATGTTCTGGGTTTTACGAGTAATCGGCCAAGGTATGGTTTTGGTTTCTTGTATATAACATGTATGGTATCGTGAAAACTTAGGCTAGATGACTATAGGATAAGTTGAATTGTGTTTGGAGTATGTTTAATGATTTTACTTTTCAATGTATGTTAAAATGATGAGGTATGGTTAGATTGATGATTTATTAACGTGAATGTAGTTGGTGTTGGTAAAATAGATTGATGATGATGTAAGATTATAGATAGAGTTGAGAATGATAAGATTTGATTCGCGATGTGACTGTATTGAGAAGAAAATGTTGAGATTTGCAACGACCGAGTATGGCCGGAACGGTCGAGATGGCAAGGTCTAGGTGTGATCCCGCTTGCGTGTTAAGCTGAAAATCTTATCGGATGGCAAGTTGAGGACGGAGGATTCTCTCTCTTGTCGTGATGTGGATGTGGGAAAGGTGGAAAGGCACTCTCCTTTGTATTGTTTCCCCCATATTCTTCTCTGGTTGCAAGGTGGAAAGGCACACTCCTTCAATGTGGAAAGGCACTCTCCTTTGTATATCCTCCAGGAGAAGGTAGAAAGGCACACTCCTTCGATGTGGAAAGGAACTCTCCTTCATTTATGATCCTCCTGGAGATGTGCAACCTAGAGACAAATGTCTGGGTTAGCTACCAGATGTGTCGAATTTTGGCGATTTAACCGACACGTAAGCTCACGGCCAGTAGGACACGCATGCATCATGTTTCATTTGTTTGCATTGTTTGAGTGTGCATACTTGTTTTGGTTTTCCTATCTGATAAATTCTGTATAACTAGTAACTGTGATACTTGCTGTAACTGTTCTTAAATATGTTTGCCTTGTATTTGCTTGTGTTTATGATTGTCTTTTTGTTTTGAGTACTTTGGCGGTGGATTGATAATAATGATGATTTGTTTTGAAATGGGCCAGAGGCCGAGTTGAGTTATTTGGGCTAGAGGCCGAGCTGGTTTGATTTGGGCCATAGGCCGAGACTGGTTGGATTAGTGGTAAGAGCTGGTTAACAATGATTTTGTTAGTAAGTGGTAAAATGTATAGAATATTATGTTAGGTGAAAGTGAAAGCAAGGGTTAGAGTTAAATGAGACAGAAAGTAAATTGCGGGGTTAGAGTTACATTGTGACCTGGGTACCTTAGAGAGTTTTACCAAATTTATGGTTCAGTTTATTCCTCTAAGTTTATATCTGAGTGTCGAAGTTCTAGGATTGCCTTTGGCTTTCCGATACCTTATTTATTAAGTATGTGGGCACCTTAACCATACTTAGAATCCCCGGTTCTCATCCCATACGATATTGTTATTTTTCAGATGCAGGTCGAGAGGCACCTCGGTAAGCATCTGAAGTTCATTCTGCAAGCGAAGTGTTATATCTTAGAACTCCGTATTTTTGAGCTTGTATGTTTATTATTTTGTATTTAGATTATCCTCTATATATTTAACTTTATTTTGTCCCTCTTAGAGGTTGATGTGGAGAAACATGTTGTTGTTTTATTTGCTTTGGAATATTTTGGGCTATGTATATTTATGTAAATATTCTCCGGCCAACCTTGGCTTCGCAGGTTGAGCCTGGAGCTTGAATATTTGTATCTTTAACACTCCCTTTTTATTATATATATATATATATATATATATATATATATATATATATATATATATATATATATCTTACGTTTATTGCGTACGCAAGTTTTTTTTTACGTGATCGTTACGACTTTTGTTTTAAACTTTCCTTCAAAGGCTCCTAGTTATAAATCTTTTTCAACAATATTATATATATATATTTCTATTTTTAGAGGTCGTAATACCTCACCTCCTCTGTCTTATGACTTAAGCATAAGATTCTGTGTGGTAGGGTGTTACGAGGGCTGCGTTTGTTTACAGAGACAACACACTGAAAGCGGGACACAGAAACACAAAATCGTGTTTGTCAGAAGAGACATGGACAGAGACAATATGTCCAGGGACACTGAATTAATGTATTTTGTGTCCATCCTGACAGGAAGGACACGGAGACATTAACAAAGGACACAACTTATTTTTTATTTTTTTCTGTCATTATTCTTGTTAATTTTTTATAATTATATTTTTTATTATTATATCTTTTGTCTCAAATTTTTGAATGAAAAAACATGAGAATAAATTAGATGTTCATAATTTGTTCTAATTTATCACCAAATAGGATACAAGAGCACAAAATTTTGTGTCTCTATCTTTTATGTCTTGTTCTCAATGTCTTGTCTTGTCCTGTTCTCAGAAACAAACGTAGCCTAAAAGACTATCACGGGACTGAACCGGTTCCAAAAGTAGAGTGCAACTGCTGTTGGATTTTTTTCTTAGTTGATTTGAATACTACATTTTATCTAATAGTTGAAAGATTACTTATTATTCTAATATATTTTTGTTATACTGAAAGATCATTATATTGTTGAGAATTTTGGAGATGAAAGGAATAGTTTACATCACTATAGAATTTTTTCTTTTTGTATTTAATAATAGAGTTTAGATTATACAAATTTCAAAACTAAATCTTTAGAGCTTGAAGCAAAACAAATTAGCTAAAGGCAATATATGTTGCATTTGAAGAGAACCAGAGTCTTTGGTATGTTTTTTAATAGTTTATCTACCATTGTAAAATGATGTAAATCAAATTTTTATAGAAATATATTTTATGTATTTTAAAAATTTGGTATTATATATTGTATATATTTATATATACTGGTTAATATTTTTTAATTAAACCAACATTACGTGTATTTAATCTAATTAAATACTAGTTCTATGCCTTACTATTTTAATTAATATATATTTAATGTTTTTCTTATTATTTTTGTGCCATGTCTGTTTCCACAGGTTGTAACACCCTACCATATAGAATCTTATGCTTAGGTCATAAAACAGAGGTGGCGAGGTATTATGATCTCTAAAAGTATAATATAGTATATATAATATAGGTAAGAAGGAGTTTTATCTAGGAGCCTTTGGAACAAAAGTTAAAACAAAAGCGTTACGCAGAAAAGCGCATTACTCACGAAAGCGATAAGTGTAACCAAAAAGAGAAAAGAGTAAAGCAAAATATATATATATATATATATATATATATATATATATATATATATATATATATATATATATATATATATATATATATATATATTAAAACCGGTCAAAGCATATATACATGAGAAACTCAAAATACCCTAAATACTATTTACGAAACCTGTTTCTCCAGGTCAACCTCTAAGAGGGACAAAACCAAAACATAAATATATATATATATATATATATATATATATATATATATATATAGTAGAGATATATAACTATGTACATATGCATCTAAAACCAAAATGAAACCCCAAATGGGTAGAGTTCTTCGCTTTCAGAAGCTCCTAGTATGCCTCAACGAGGTGCCTCACGTCCTGCATCTGAAAACCACAAAATATGTATAGAGTGAGAATCGGAGGTTCTCAACATGGTAACGGTGCCCACATAACTAACATATAAGTCACGGGAAAGCCAAAGGCGATCCTAGAACTTCCGGCAATAGATTCAAACCTAAAGCAAAATTTAAAATCATAAATATGGTAGGCTATCTAAGGTTCTTATTTCTAATTCCTTTCTAACTTAAACCTTAATTTTCGCCTTCCTCCAATCCTCCAAATCCCTAGTACACAGACAAGCCACACAGACAAAGCAAACACAAGTAGGATACAGATACATCAAACAGGCGTAACAACTTTAACTCAATTAATCAAACTCAACCTCAAAATTCATATTCAGTTCACAATCATATACTCAACTATCATCATTCTCACCTTAAGTGCAGTATAATCTATATAACAAACCTCATTATTCATCAAGCTATCATCATCATGGTTTATCATTATCAACAATTCATTAATTTTAATATTGTTCCGAGGGTTACCTGAAACTGTGGGTCGATCTTAGACGAGATCCTCAGTGATGGTCGGAACTGACATGTCCAGCTGGTGAATGGAAGCCGGAGCTGGTACGTCCGACTTGTTTGGACTTGGACGTGCTGCTGATCCTCTGTCACCAAAGGGTGGGGGGATACCTGCAAGAGACTCTGATGCTTAAGTTAGCATGGGTATTAAACAGGTGTTATGTAGAATCAGAGTATGAGTTATACCTGGGTGCTCCAGTGTATTTATAGTAGTGGGGGCTGACCTTTCTGATAAGATAAGTTAGTTATCTTATCTTATCTTATCCTGTTTTGGATGAAGTCAGCTTATTTTCAAGGGAACCGCCTTTATCTCTATAGGCTGGGATTGCCTTTGGATTTGGGTCGTGTTCCTCTATTTGGGCCCTTTATTGGGCTTTCCTGTCGATTTGGCCGAGCTCTTTAGAAGAGGTCGGGTAGTCTGACCTGAAGAGGTCGGTCGCTTTGTCGCCAATAATCCCGAGTCGGGTAACTCGACCCAGGGTATGAACAGTGCCCCTGCTTGAGCTCGGTCTTTTTGTTGAGGTCGAGTCTTTGACTTCGGTCCTTCTCTGACGAAGCCGAACTCAAGCATTTTGTCGATTTCTTCCTTTTGTAGAATCTTTTGAATGTAGAACGTTTTTCTCTAAAAGCGCGCGCTTTTGTATTAGCGCTTTGTCCTGGGGAACGTGCGAGGGTTTAATACCCTAATTAATTAGTATTAATTGCCCTGTTTTTCCTTTGGCTCTTTATTTTGATTTTTGAAAACTCAGAAACGGTTTCTCTTCTTTGCTCTTCCGTAACTTCTTCACCATTTTCCTCCGTTTTTCTCGTTCTCTGTTTTTCGCCTACGTTTATTCTTTTCCTGCGTTACGGCGTCGCTTGGCGATTCTCGGGACAACTTTCATTTTTACATCTCCTTCTTTCCTTTGAAGCTTTTCTCTTCTCCAGGTGAGTTCCATTCGTACTTTCTTTCTCTTTCGCTGCTTTGGCTTTTTGTGATTAAGTTGCGATTTTGCTTTGAGGGAAGTTTGGATCTTTCTGCTTTTACTGTGCCTGGTTACTGTCGTAATGCGTGCTCTGAAGTTTCTTCATCCTTTTGTATGAATCTTTTCGCCTTTCCTATTGCTTTAATGTGCTTAGGGCTTCTGCATGTTATTTCTCGTTTGTGCTTTTGATGATAATTTGTTTGATTCTGGAAAAAAGGCTGTGTCTTTGATGATTTCTGTTTGGTATGCTCGGTGTTGGTGCTTGTTCTTTGCTGATGATTTTTTGCTTGATTTCGAAAAAGTTTGTGCCTTTCCGCTTGGCCATTTCTGATAAACTGTAGAAATAGTGCTTTCATCTGATAAATTGTATGAGAGTGGACCTTGTGCATTTTCGCTTTTTTGTTTTCTTTCTGGATTTTATTTTGATGAGTGCTGGGATGTAGGCCGTAGAAATAACTTGAAAACCTTGCTTGTTTACTGCCTCCAAGGGATGCCCCAAGACCTTTGTCTTGAGTCTTGGGGTTTTCCCTTTTTGTTTATCTGCCCGTCGAGATGTTTTGCCTTCTGTCCGAGATGTTTTTGAGTAATCCATTCTTCTTTTCTTTTTGTAGGATTTAGTTGACCTCATGTCTTCCCGAAATAACGTTGTCGAAATGCCTTCCCAGGTTCCCGCGGGTATGGCTGATTGGGTGGACTCCATGGTTCTTATGTGTGTCTCGCTGGTTGATTCTGAATTTTGTACTCAGCTTAGGCAGTTTCACAGTGTCTGTAGTAATTCTGGTGATGAGAAGAACTATGAACTTGTCCCTCCCTCTTCTGACGAGAGAGTCTGTTTTTCGACTCGAGTTGTTGATGGTCGCCCTTTCTTTTATGCTTATGATTTTTTCTTTGGTCAGCTGGGTATCACCCTTCCTTTTACCAAATTCGAAACCGACCTATTATGGTCTTGTAATGTTGCCCCTTCTCAACTTCACCCCAATTCCTGGGGTTTTATTAAAATTTTCCAATTGCTGTGCGATGGTTTTGGTATTCCTGCTTCCCAATCTCTCTTTTTCTATCTGTTTGTCTTGACTAAGCCCGGTGTGGTAAAAAAGAAGTCGGCCTGGGTCTCCTTTCGTTCTACCCAGGGGAAGAAGGTTTTTTCCATGTTTGACGAGTCGTTCTGTGATTTTAAAAACTACTTTTTCAAGGTCCGAGCTGTTGAAGGAGCTCGGCCCTTTTTTCTAGATGAGAATGACGAACCTGCTTTTCCCTTGGAATGGTAAAAAGATGTGAGGGTCTCCAGGTATTCGTGGGAGATGTTGGATGAGGCTGAGCGAGCCTTTGTGACTATCTTGGAAGAATGCTGGGGTCAACCTCCCCATCTTGACACAAAAAAATTTCTAACCAATCCTACTCTTCTTCGAACTGAACTGGGTATCTTGTGTTTCTTTTATTATTTTGTTTATGTTGCTTGTAGCTGTCCTTTCCGATTTATCCGACTTGTAGCTGAGTTTTCTGTTTTGTTTGCAGAGGCAATGAAAAATAATGAATCCATGAAAGCTTATAAGAGGGCGCAGAGGGCAACTGCTGCCAGAAATGCTGCTGCCCAGGCGGCTGGGGAGGGATCTTCCCAAGTGCGCGAGAAGCCATCGGTGCAGAGTTCCGCCCGGGTGAAGAAGGTGATCCCTACACCCCGAGTTCGTTTGGTAGATCCTCACGTCACCTCTGCTGCTCCTTCTGTTGCTCCTTCCAATAAAAAACAAAAGATTGCTGAGCCCTTTAACCTCGATGCTCCTGATTTTAATGCTATTGAATTCATGGATCAACAAATCGGTCCTTATGGCACTCTCTCCATGGACGATGTGTCCATCCTCCATCACTTGGAATTCATGGCCCGAAATCATGTGAAGATGGCGTACATGTCGGCTGCCATATATCAGACTGCTCAGAATCTCCCTCTCCACGCTACTAAAGCTTTTATGGAGGAGGCGAAACAGGAGTTTGATCGGATGAAGGAGCTAAAGGAGGAGCTTGAGACGAAGGTAGCCAAGCTGGAGAAGGACTTGAAGAATGAGGAGGCGAGCTCTCAGTCATTGGCGACTTCTTTGAGGTTGGCTGAGGACGCAGTCTTGATGCACAAGGAGAGTTACCTTTCATCTTATCGGGAAGTGATGCGCCTGAGGGGGGAGCTTGACAGTGTTCGGGAAGATTATGCTGAGCTCCAAAGTCATCTCGTTGGTAGCGTGACTGCTGCTTATGAGAACTTGAGGGAGCAAGTTCAGGTCATTGCTCCTGAGGCCGACCTCACCTTTTTTAGCCTGGATAATATTGTCAGGGATGGCAAGATTGTCCCTGATGATGAGGGTGATGATGATGATGTCGTTCCTCCTGTGTCTTCTACCAAAGTGCCGACCTCTTCGGTTCCTCCCGCTGTGCCCGACCTGGATTGCCAGATCCTAAATCAGGAGGATAGAACTGTGGATGCTGTGCCGATCCAGACTCGCCCTCCTTCTCCTTGTCCTGATGCTGCCAAGAAGGCTCCTGATGCTTGTTGATCTTTTCTTAAAATTTGTGTAGTTGGCCCGGCTTGTGGGCTTTTTTAGAACTCTTTTATTTATTTGCTGATACTTCTTAGTTGCTTATCTAGCAACTTTTATTTTGAAAGACAAACAATAGCTCGCTATCTTTTTTATAGTAGTTTTTGGTGGCCTTTCGAGGCCTTATAACTCTGTAAAAAGTAGTTTTTTGACTAGGCATATTTTCTGTTTTCTGCTGATGTCGAAATCTTGTGGCTCGACCTCCTTGGGTTGTTTTTGTTATGTTATTTGTAGCTTGAATCCTTTGAGGTCGTGGTTGTGGGGGTCCAACTTGTTTCTTTGGTTTTCTTTGCTTTGTATGCTTTCTTAACGTTGGTCCCCTTCTAAGCTATTCTCGTAATCCTGTGTCTTGGACCTTTGCTAGGTCTCCGTCAGGGATTATTTTTATAACTTTCCAGTTGTAGGAGTCCGACTTCGTTAGGTCGGTCTCCTTTAAGTTATTTGTAGTCCTCTTTCTTGGATCTTTGTCAAATCTCTTTCAGGGACTACTTTGATAACTTTTAAGTAGTAGGAGTCCGACTTGGTTATACCGGTCTCCTTTAAGTTATTTTTTGTAGTCCTCTTTCTTGGATCTTTGTCAGATCTCTTTCAGGGACTATTTTGATAACTTTTAAGTAGTAGGAGTCCGACTTGGTTATATCGGTCTCCTTTAAGTTATTTTTGTAATCCTCTTTCTTGGACCTTTGTCAGGTCTCTTTCAGGGATTATTTTTATAACTTGTTAGTAGTAGGAGTCCGACTTCGTTACATCGGTCTCCTTTAAGTTATTTTTGTAATCCTCTTTCTTGGACCTTTGTCAGGTCTCTTTCAGGGATTATTTTTATAACTTGTTAGTAGTAGGAGTCCGACTTCGTTACATCGGTCTCCTTTAAGTTATTTTTGTAATCCTCTTTCTTGGACCTTTGTCAGGTCTCTTTCAGGGATTACTTTTATAACTTTTCATTTTGGGCTGACTTTGTCATGTCGAGCCCTTCTAAGTTAAAGTAATCCTCTTTAATAGGGTTGGCCAGACCTCTTTCCAGGGTTTACTTATAACTTGGGTTGACTTGGTCCGACTTCTCAACGTCGGCCAGTCTTTAAGTTATTATTTTAGCAATCCGTAAGACCTCGTCAGGTTCTTTTTTAGATCAATTTCGATAACTTCTTACATTATTCTGTGTTCATCTTTGCCGATTTGTAGAAAGTGGTTGTCGTCTCTAGATCGTCCTTTGGGTGAATCGCGTTTTCATCTTTATCGGACGGTTGTCTTTATCATGATCGTGCAGTGAAATTGTTTTTCACTTTCTGCCGATGTGTTGCTTTATAATCGGACGATGAATGCTTCAGATTAATGTGTCTTGAAATCTTTGTAGAATATCTTCTGAGGTTGCAGGCGTGCCATGACCTGGGAAGCTCTCGTCCATCGAGTTCAGACAGTCTGTAGTAGCCCTTTCCAAGTACTTCTACAACTCGGTAGGGTCCTTTCCAGTTTGCTGCCAGCTTTCCCTCTCCTGGTCGAGTTGTTCCGATATCATTTCGAATTAGGATGAGATCATTTTCTGCAAAACTTCTCGGCACTACCTTTTGATTATATCTGGAAGCCATTCGGCATTTTAGAGCTTCTTCCCTTATCCGAACTCTTTCTTGGATTTCGGGTAACAAGTCGAGCTCTTCTCTCTGAAGTTGGGAGTTTGCTCCCTCATTGTAGTGAACTACTCTGGGCGACCCTTCCTCAATCTCTACTGGAATCATCGCCTCTATTCCGTATGCTAATCGGAAGGGGATTCCTTCGTGGTGGAATGTGGCGTTGTTCGATATGCCCACAGGACCTGTGGAAGCTCTTCTGCCCAGGCTCCCTTTGCATCTTGTAATCTCCGTTTTAATCCGGCCAATATGACTTTGTTAGCAGCTTCGGCCTGCCCATTGGCTTGTGGATGTTCGACGGAGGTGTACTGGTGCTTTATATTCAAGTCGGCTACTAGTTTTCTGAAGCCTGCATCTGTGAATTGAGTGCCATTGTCTGTGGTTATTGAATATGGAACTCCGAACCTTGTGACAATGTTTCTATATAAGAATTTCCGGCTTCTTTGAGCGGTGGCATTGGCCAGGGGCTTGCCTCGATCCACTTTGTAAAGTAATCTACCCCTACTATAAGGAATTTAACTTGTCCTGATCCCTGTGGGAATGGGCCGAGAAGATCGAGTCCCCATTTTGCAAACGGCCAAGGCGAGGTCACGCTGATGAGCTCTTCTGGCGGGACGATGTGAAAGTTGGCATGTTTCTGACATGGTGGACATGTCTTTACAAATTCTGTGGCTTCTTTCTGTAGAGTTGGCCAATAAAATCCCGCCCGAAGTACTTTTTTGGCGAGAGCTCGTGCTCCGAGATGATTGCCACAAATATCGCCGTGTATTTCTTCTAGCACTTCCTTTGTGTTGAAGGTTGGCACACATTTTAGTAAAGGTGTTGAGATTCCTCTTTTGTACAGGATGTTGTTTATGATGGTGTAGTACTGTGCCTCCCTTTTTAACCTCTTTGCCTCATTTTCTTCTGTGGGGAGTGTTCCTGTTCTGAGGTAGTTGGCTATAGGGGTCATCCATCCTTGGTCCTGACTTGTTATGGTCAAGACTTTTTCCTCTTCCGAGATTGACGGGTTCTGCAACATTTCCTAGATGAGGCTTCTATTGTTACCCCCTGGTTTGGTGCTGGCTAGTTTTGAGAGTGCGTCAGCTCGGGCATTTTGTTCGCAGGGTATGTGGCAGATCTTATACTCCCCAACTTGTCCGAGCTGTTCCTTGGTTTTATCCAAATACTTTTTCATGGTGGGATCTTTGGCTTGGTAGCTCCCTGTTATTTGTGATGTGACCACTTGTGAATCACTGTAAATGTTGAGTTTTTGAGCTCCGACCTCTTTAGCCAGCTTCAAACCAGCTAATAACGCTTCATATTTCGCTTGGTTGTTTGAGGCCGGGAACCCGAACTTGAGGGAGAGCTCAACCTGGGTTCCTTGGTTGTTTTCTATTATCACGCCCGCATCGCTTCCGATTTTATTTGAAGAACCGTCCACGTAAAGATTCTATTCTGTGGGGGTTTCTAGGGCATCTGTGAATTCTGCGATGAAATCGGCCAGATACTGTGATTTGATGGCCGTCCGAGCTTCATATTTGAGGTCAAACTCTGACAACTCGACTGCCCATTGTAGAATTCTGCCTGCTAAATCTATTTTCTGCTATATTCCTTTTATGGGCTGGTTAGTTTGAACCTTAATGGTGTGAGCCTGGAAGTACGGGCGGAGTCGTCGAGATGTTAGGATAAGAGTATAGGCAAATTTTTCTATTTTCTGGTAGTTCAGTTCGGATCCCTGTAGTGCCTTGCTAATGAAGTAGACGGGTTGTTGCCCATTTTCGTCTTCTCTGACTAGTGCTGAGGCTATTGCCCGGCTTCCTACTGCGACATATAATATGAGCGGTTCTCCTTCTCGTGGTCGAGATAGGATAGGTGGCCGTCCTAAGAATTCCTTGAAGTCTTTGAAGGCTTGCTCACATTCTGTCGTCCATTCGAACTGTTTTCCCTTTCTTAGAGTGGCATAGAAGGGGAGAGATCTTATCGCAGCTCCTGCTAAGAATCGGGATAGGGCGGCCAATCTCTCGTTGAGTTGTTGTACTTCTTTGACACAGGTTGGGGTCTTCATGTTGAGTATGGCTTGACATTTGTCTGGATTTGCTTCAATTCCCCTTTGTGTGAGCATGAAACCTAAGAATTTGCCTGCTTCTACGGCGAAGGTACATTTTGCGGGATTGAGTCGCATGTTGTGTTTCCTTATGGTGTCAAACACTTGAGCCAAGTCGGATAATAATGTATCTTCGGTTTGCGTTTTTATCAACATGTCGTCCACATAAACTTCCTTAATTTTTCTGATGTGATCTGAGAAGACTTTATTCATTAGCCTTTGATAAGTAGCTCCTGCGTTCTTGAGACCGAAAGGCATCACGATGTAGCAGTAGTTTGCCTTTGGTGTTAAGAACGAGGTCTTTTCCTGATCTGGTGGGTACATGGGGATTTGGTTGTATCCCGAATATGCGTCCATAAACGAGAGACATTTATATCCAGAGGAAGCATCTACCAGAGCGTCAATGATTGGAAGTGGGTATGGGTCTTTTGGACAAGCTTTGTTGAGATCGGTGTAATCGGTGCACATTCGCCACTTCCCATTCGACTTTTTCACCAAGACGACGTTGGCTAGCCATAGTGGGTACTTGACTTCTCTTATAAATTCGGCTTCCATCAGTGCTTGTACTTGCTCTTCCACAGCCTGGGATCGCTCTGGCCCAAGCTTTCTTCGTCTCTGCTGCACCGGTCGAGATCCTAGATAGACCGCCAACTTGTGGCACATTAGCTTAGGGTCTATGCCTGGCATGTCCGTGGCTTTCCATGCGAAGAGATTGACATTATCTCGTAAGAATTGTATTAGCAATTCTTTTAATCCTCCTTTGAGGATTGTGCCGATATTAGTTGTTTTTTCCGAGGTGTCCCCGATCTGAATTTTTTCTATCTCACCTTCTGGTTGGGGGCGAAGATCTTCTCGTCGTTGAACTCCGCCCAACTCGATTGCGTGGAACTCTTCTCCTTTGCCTCTGAGGTTTAGGCTTTTGTTATAACAGTGACGTGCCATCTTTTGGTCAGCTTTTATCGTGGCTATCCCTTTTGGCGTTGGGAACTTCATACATAGGTGTGGGGTCGAGACTATTGCGCCGAGTTGGTTGAGTGTTGTCCGACCTATGAGAGCATTGTAAGCTGAACTTACATTGACTACGATGTATTCTATTTTGAGGGTCTTGGATTGGTCTCCTTTTCCGAAGGTTGTATGTAGTGATATATATCCTAGTGGTCGAACTGGGGTATCTCCTAACCCGAACAGACTGTTTGGATATGCCTTAAGTTCTTTTTCTTCTAAGCCGAGTTTATCAAAGGCTGTCTTGAATAATATGTCGGCA
Source organism: Arachis hypogaea (assembly GCF_003086295.3). Taxonomy (NCBI): domain Eukaryota; kingdom Viridiplantae; phylum Streptophyta; class Magnoliopsida; order Fabales; family Fabaceae; genus Arachis; species Arachis hypogaea. The sequence continues at coordinate 24,343,062 of NC_092055.1, read as the reverse complement.
GAACTCCCTTGGTCTATTAAGGTGCGGTGTAGGTTGGCGTTTGCCAATATGATGGTGATGACCATGGGATCGTCGTGTCCTGTGATGATGCCGGACGCGTCCTCCTTAGTGAATGTTATCGCTGGGATGTTGAGTGCTTCCTCCTCTCCTTCGACATGAGATACTTCTTTGAGATAGCTTTTGCGGGAAGATTTGGAGATCCCTCCTGCTGCGAATCCGCCATGTATCATGTGGACGTGTCTTTCTGGTGTCCGAGGTGATCGTTCTGCTCGTTCGGTATCTTCATCCCTTCGTCTTTTTCTTTGATCATCATCTCAGGTGGCCAGGAATCGATCTAATTTTCCTTTTCTCACCAATTTTTCTATGATATTTTTCAAGTCGAAGCATTCGTTGGTGGCGTGTCCTCTGACCCGATGATATTCACAATATTCCTTCCGATTTCCTCCTCCTCTTTTTCCTTTGAGGGGCCGTGCTGGGGGAATCTTTTCTGTATGGCAGACCTCTTTGTATATTTCGACTAGGGATGCTCTGAGGGGAGTATAATTATGGTATTTTTTAATTTTCTCCCCTTGTCGGTCTTCTTTCTTTTTGTCTTTATCTCGGTAGGGGGTTTCCAGATTTTGAGGTTTCTCCTAATCGAGCGTTTTCTTCCATGTTGATGTATTTTTCTGCTCGCTCCTGTACTTCGTCTAATGAGGTAGGGTACTTCTTTGATATAGATTGGCTAAATGGCCCCTCTCGTAGGCCATTGATGAGTCCCATGATGGCAGCCTCTGTTGGTAAGCTTTGTATGTCCATGCATGTTTTGTTGAATCTTTCCATGTAGTTGCGGAGGCTCTCCCGATCTCCTTGCTTGATCTCCAGTAGACTGGGGGTGTGCTTGGCTTTATCTTTCTGGATGGAGAATCTGGCCAGGAACTTTTTGGCCAGGTCGTCGAAGTTTGGGATGGACTTTGGAGGTAAGTTGTCGAACCATCGGATTGCTGTCTTTGTGAGAGTTGTTGGGAAAGCTTTGCAGCGAACGGCGTCTGAGGCGTCGGTAAGGTACATTCTGCTTCTGAAATTGCTGAGATGGTGGTTGGGATCTGTGGTGCCATCATATAAAGTCATATCTAGGAGTTTGAAGTCCTTTGGGATTTTGGTTTTCATGATCTCTCTGGTGAATGGATCCTGTTCTTTACGTGAGCTTTCCTCAGGAGTGATCCGAGGGGCCTTTGATTTGAGATCGGCTTCCAATTGCTGTAATTTTTCTTCCAATTCTCGACGTCGTCATATCTCTCTTTGTAGATCCTTCCCGATTTCTCGTTGTTGTTGGGTTTCTTTTTCAAGTTGCTTCAAGCGATCTTGAAGTACTTCTATCGCCCCCGGGTTTGTCCGTTGGATTCCGGGGTGTCTTTTAGTGGGGTGCCCGCGTTTTTGTACGGCGTTCTGTTTTCTAGATCTGAATCGTGATCGTTGTCATGGTTGTCCGCCATGGTGTTGGGATGACTTCTAGGTTCCCCGGCAACGGCGCCAATGTTCCAAGGGTTACCTGAAACTGTGGGTCGATCTCAGACGAGATCCTCAGTGATGGTCGAAACCGACGTGTCCGGCTGGTGAATGGAGGCCGGAGCTGGTACGTCCGACTTGTTTGGACTTGGACGTGCTGCTGATCCTCTGTCACCGAATGGTGGGGGGTACCTGCAAGAGACTCTGATGCTTAAGTTAGCATGGGTATTAAATAGATGTTATGTAGAATCAGAGTATGAGTTATACCTGGGTGCTCCAGTGTATTTATAGTAGTGGGGGCTGACCTTTCTGATAAGATAAGTTAGTTATCTTATCTTATCTTATCCTGTTTTGGATGAAGTCAGCTTATTTTCAAGGGAACCGCCTTTATCTCTATAGGCTGGGATTGCCTTTGGATTTGGGTCGTGTTCCTCTATTTGGGCCCTTTATTGGGCTTTCCTGTCGATTTGGCCGAGCTCTTTAGAAGAGGTCGGGTAGTCTGACCTGAAGAGGTCGGTCGCTTTGTCACCAATCATCCCGGATCGGGTAACTCGACCCAGGGTATGAACAAATATCAAACATCAAAAATCCACATCTCATGCTCCAACAATAACTAATCATTCCAACCAACCAATTCAACACCCATATACATCAAATTTAACAATTATCTTCATTATTTACTAATCACAACAATTCACATATTCATCCTATCATACAGTCAACTCGCCTAAGGATTTGGCGTTGATTATCTCCCCCCTTTCATGTTTCCCAGTGTAGAAATGATGAAGAAGAAGGGAAATGAGCTGAAGCTCTTGTGCTTAAGTATGTTGGGCTAGGCCTTTGGCCCAATACGGGTCCGGTTTGTTTGGTTCGGCCCAATTTAGTGCCAATTTTTTAAAATTAGTGTCAAAATT